>NC_079299.1:11774587-12082421 GCF_023638135.1 Falco biarmicus
GCTGTGCAGGCCAGGAAACTGCTGGGACAGAGCAGGGAACTGGGAAGAAGTATAAGGGCATGACCTGACCAGGGAAGGAAAAACTCCAGGAAACTGAGAGGAGCAGAATGAGCTCACCCTGCATTTAGTAGGTGCTCCCGCAGTATATTCACTCACTCCCAGTACTCACAAGCCCCTTTGTTCCTGCACTTTCTGCCTTCCTACTCTGGTAGGAGCCTTCCCAGCTTTTCTTCATCCCTCTGGATGGCTCTGACCTAAGCACTCTCACCCAGCCCATCTACCTCCATGCTCTCCCACCCACACAGGGATGTATTCTGTACCTCCCTATCTCCTTACCAATACACAGGGTATTAGCAGGCCAGCATATATATCATGCTGCAAATCTGAGACTGTTACCAAGTGGGAAAATGTATTATACATAGAAGAAACACCTATTCCATCCTCTTACTGTACTAAAGGCATACCCTAATCTGACAATCCTCTTCTTATCGAAGTGTTGCCTATATTGTAATCGAAAGCATTAGTCCAACAAGTACATCTGAGTATTTACATGAGATACAGAGCTTTTTCAATACATATCTGAAAGTTTAGTTACCTTTCTTGTTGCATCTGGTATCCCAAACCATGATGTTTCCATCTCTGCCTCCAGTACAGAAGACAGCTGAGAAAGAGAAAGCGTGTATTAACTTCTGAAAGTGTTAATTAACTGGATGCAGTACAACGCCACCTATGTGCCTCTGGCTCTTCTACCCCAACACTTGGGATGCCAGTCCTAGAAATACAAAAATCAGGCCATTGTTCTGCCATGGTTTTTTACTACTTTCCTTACTCTTCCTGTCCTTTTTTTTTACTACTACTCTAGAGAAACCTGCTTATGAAAAGAGTATTTTCACACTTACATATGAAAGTAGGGATCATATCTTAACCTTGCCCAAGATCAGAAATGTGCAGATGTTAGCATCAGGTCACCGTGAAGTTCAAACAAGTTAGTTTTGCTTTACTGGCTGGGTTGCTGCTCAGTCAGTCTGTGCTACTTGTAACTGTCAGCTTCCAAAGCCCTTTCTTAGCCCCAAAAGTACCGATGTGCCAAGGGGAAAGAAGGAAAAAACAGACAGCAGGGAAGATCAACATTTACCTTTCTCAAATCTAGAAAAAGCAACTGACTTGAGGCTACACTGGTGACCTTTGCATATGCCAAGAAGCTCGCCGGCTCTCACATCCCACACCTTGGCTGTCTGATCTCCTGAGGCAGTGACCTTCACAGGAAAAAATAAAAAGCTTTAAACTGCACACAGTTGCCAAAGCATTAAAAATAAAGTGAGATGGTAAAAGATTGCTTACAATCCTGTGTTCCCCTGGTACCCAGGCAAGGTCAAATACAGCATTTGAGTGAGCTTGCCATTCTAGCAAGAAAACAAAAGCTCAGATTAGTTCAGTGCATTGCAGCATGGTATTTTGCAGAAGACTAAAGAACATTAGACAATGAAATCAGAAAACTTGTCAACAGCTTGCCTTAGGCATGAAAACCAGCACAGAAAACCTCACCCATTACTGCTGTTCAAAGAGCACACTCACACTGCTGCTTTGTAAAGGAGACTCAGCAAAATATGTGAAAGGATTTAAGTACTTCCCACGTTTATGTTTAAACCTTGTAAAAAGCTTTCTTTGACTCCAGTAAATCACATACTTGTCACACCGAATAAGGATCACATTCTATAAAACATTTACCCTTAAAGATGAGTTTGCTGGTAGTATGAGCTTCCGTATCATACAGTCTAACAAATCCTTCTTCATTTGCAACTGCCAGTACGTGCTCCAGATTAGGGGCTGAAAAGAAATTAAAACATATTTGTGTATTATTTAGCTGATTCATAATCATACTCCTGCTCTTTGCGAAGGGCCACAGGCACTTTAGATAGGGTACACAGCAAACGGATAGCTATGAAATAAACTGTATTTATAGAGCAATTTAAATATTCAACATACTGGCAAACATTTTTCCGAGACGTTCCATTTGGAAACTAAGACACATGAGCAATCACATGGCTTCAGAAGCAACTTTTGAGATAAATGTCTCTTTCACCAGCTGTAATAGTTCTCAAGTTATAGTCCTGTGTATTGAAACTACCTATCGTCTACAACTTCCAGCACTTCCTATGGATCTGAACTGGAAAAGCAGGAAGCTGCTTTGGAGAAACGTGTAAGCTCACACCAGAAATAGAGTGCTACATATGGAAGAGTTTTGCCCTGAAGGTCCAGGAGCTGCCATGCCTACTTCACCCTTTATGTATTTATCAGGGGGAAATGCGGTGTAACAGCCTGGTGACAGCCATCCACGTCTTTTGATTTCTACATACCATTCTCCATCCTGTTAGATCTTATATTTTTCGCACAAAGTCCATTTTTTCAACTGTGTAGCCTACCCCTGTCACGAAGAGGACATAGCTTCACACAGACAAAGCTGAAACAACAAACGCTTTGTAGTTACTTCTTTAAGGGAATACTTCCCAGCAGTATACCTAGGAGCACCATGACACAATTTATATCACATCTAGGTGCAAGCACACTATTACCGGCTTCCTTTAAGGCAAGACACTCTGAAACCAAATCCTGACACATATTTAAACAAAGAAAAAAAACAACCAAACAAAAAGCTGACAGCTCCGGCCCCTGAAAGGGCCCTTGGGAAGGTGACCTTACCTGCCGAGAAGGTGCAGCCGAAAGGGGGGACCGGCATCCCCGTTTCCCCGTAGGACAGGTGGTCATCTTCTCGGCTGCACTGGTAGCTATCCAAGAGATGCTGCAGGGAAAGCGGCGGGGACCGAACTGCAACGAGACAGGCGGACCGTGAGCGCACCGGACAGCCCAGGTTCAGATGCGGGGAGCCCCGCGGGCCCCGCAGCGGGTGCGGAGATACCCGAGCCACCCGCTCCGCCGCCGGGGAGGTCTAACCCGGGAGCTCCGAGACCCACGGTTCGGCAGCGGGCAGCCCGGGCTGGCGCCGCCCAGGGAGGGGCGGGAGGAGGCGGCGGCGGGCCGGGGGGTCGCGGTACTCACGGGGCGGCGGGGCCGAGGCGCGGCGGAGCAGCGCGCAGCACAGCATGGCTGGGAACCACCGGCGAGCGCGGACCCGGCTCGTGGTGCCAACTCCCGCCACCGACCGACCCGCCAAAAGCGCCTCGGCCTCCCATTGGGCAGCATGCGCCCGCCGCGCCGCATCCTCTTCCTCTGATTGGGTGGCGCGGAGGGGCAGGGCCTCCAGGGCAGGCCTTGTCGGGCGGTTCTGCGGGCTGCAGCCGCCGCGGCTGGGGTGGTAGGTGGTGCGCGCGCCTCGGCGTTGCGCCTGCGCACGGGTGGGAGCGGCGGCGGGGCGGGGCTGGGGCGGCGGGAGGGTGACCGCGCATGCGCGGCGGTTGTCCGCGGCGCTGAGGGGGCCGCTATGGCTGCCAGCGCCAAGTCCTTCCTGGCTGATGCGGGCTACGGCGAGCAGGAGCTGGACGCCAATTCCGCCCTCATGGAGCTGGACAAAGGTGGGGCCGCGCGGGCTCGGGGCTGCCGCCGGGCTGGGAGCGGGAGTGGGGCTGCCTGACCCCCGGGTCGCCGGCGCGCTGTGGGGGTGGCCTGGCCCCGCCGTCGGTCCCCGCGGCTGGGGGCTTCGTCCGTCCCGCTTCTCGCGGGCGCCGTGGTGGGGCGGGTTGTGGAGGAGCGCCGGTGTCGACAGTCATTGCTGTTGTCTCGTTTAGGCCTCAGGTCTGGCAAACTCGGGGAGCAGTGTGAAGCCGTCGTTCGTTTTCCCAGGCTCTTCCAGAAATACCCTTTCCCTATTCTCATAAATTCAGCTTTCCTGAAGCTAGCAGATGTTTTTAGAGTGGGGTAAGTAACATCAGTCAGTTCCCATCCGTTCCAATTTCTGATCCATAGTCATGCGTTGTGTCTTGGAGCGCTGCTGTGTTGGAGCCTGGGCAGTCATGGAGTGGTTTTGCTCTCCTGGTAGTACCACGGTGGTACTTACTCAGTGGAGGACAAGTTGTGTTCGACTGAAGCTTGCTGTCCTCGTCTCTAGTGGGCTTGAGTGGCTGTGAGTGATGAAGGACACGTGGTTCCTTCCCATCTGTCCAGATTTGAGGATTCACTTGCTGACAGGTGTAAACTGTGCTTCGTAGGCATGTTCAATGTCATCATTAATTAACAGATGAATGATCACACGTAAATTCCATCTCCAAGGAATGTTAATAACAAAGCCTGAAGTATAGCTTTTTCAAGTGCCTGATGTCTAAATGATGCATGTGATGGAACTGGAGCTACTTTGTAACAGCTTACAAAACTTACCTGTTGCTGTTGTGGAGTCTTCACTGTTAGCTCCAGGAGGGAAAAGAAAGTCATTCACAGCTGGCAATGGTAACTAGACTTTTCTATGTTAGTCCTGGATGTGTTTATCTAGTGGAATTAGATCCCGAAGTGTGCACAAAACGGGTACCTGCTGACACTCTTCCTCACCGGTGTCAGCAGTTCATTTCCCTGGAATTGGGCCTAAATTGGATGCTACCTGTACTAGATAATTAAATGATAGCGTGTTAATAGTCTCTCTTTTTACTATATCTACTTGAATATAATGTTTCTAAAGCATAAGCCTTGTCTTGTTTTAATTTACCCCTGGAAGTTTTTTACAAATAACTTTGTTTACAGTGTTTGAATTTTTATTATAAAGCAGCCTGATAAAGAAACGTGTGTCTTCCAACAGAAACAACTTCCTGAGGCTGTGTGTGCTGAAAGTTACTCAGCAGAGTGAGAAGCACTTAGAGAAGATCCTGAATGTGGATGAGTTTGTCAAAAGAGTTTTCTCAGTAATTCATAGCAATGATCCAGTTGCTCGAGCTATTACACTTAGGTATGTATTATATAAATGAACCTAATATACTTCACATTTCTAGCTAATTATTAGTATGGTAGTCTGGAATAACAAAATCTGCATCCACCACGAATGAAATGTAGGAGGCATCTTATACATTGCTTATAGAGTTAAAAGCAAAGACGTTGGTCTTTAGAGGGAGGGAATGATAAGGGTCTGTGATCAGAAGAACACGGTTATTAACCATTTGTGATGGTGAGAATTTTGTGGATGGCTCCAGGCAAAACAGAATTTGCAGTGTTGAAATTTTTTGTACTCAAGGAGGAAAACGAACCTGTTGTATGCATAACCCAGACAGTAGCTATATGCAATACATCCTGTGTTGCCTATGATATATTTAAATCGGGACCAAAAGGGAAATGCTTCCTTATGTGTCAAAATAATTTATGTGGAATTGTAACTGAGACTTATTTATGTGAACCTTGTTATGCTTGCACCTAGATCTTTCATTTATTGTTGCCCTAGAAGTTTACTGCTTGTTGGTCTCTGATCAATAACTTCTAAGGAAGTGCCATTGTATTATTGATTGCTTTGGACTTCCTGGGAATCAAATGGAAAAACAAAAAAAATTAAGCTATCTTTAATACCACTGTTTGGCTGCTTTTGTGTCTGTCTCTCTAATGCTATCCAACATGATCTTCTTAACTGCTTCTTCCAACTCCTGTGCAAGTGAATTTAAATGTGAAGAGAGCACTTTTCCCCTTTGTATTCTTCTTTTCTATCCACCTGGAACTGTTCCTGATTTCACTACTAAAAGATGGGAGACAGTAACAGGGGTTTGCTTGATTAGCTTACATATCCATTTTTTTCACCTTTTGATAGTCTATTTGAGTTTATACTTCCATGCTCTGGTGTCTCAGTTCTTTAGATTCAGTATATCTACATGTTTTCTGGTACCTTCACTTCAGTATTCTAACATAAGATAACAATTGTTGACTGGTATTGAGGGCTATCTTTACAGACTGCTAAAAATCCCAGGAATATGTTAATTTTGAAAAAATAATTAAATTACTGATCAGAGGTTGCATTAAGTAAAAAGTTAAAATCGCTGTTGATTCAGCAGTTTCAGGTGAAATTCTTCAGCTGATTTTGGTTTTGTCCTTCTTAAGTAGTGTCAGTAAGAAAGAACATGCTGAAAGAAAGATCTGCTAAAAACCCCTTTGTGCCTGTGAAACTTTATTGATAGTGCTCTGTGTAAATATTGGTATAGAACTCTTGCTAAAATTACCATCAGTGCAAATCCTGCATTCATTGTTCTATTAATTGGATTATGCTAAATATGTCTGAAAAGTATCTTGGAGATACCCTTAGCAAATAGATTGATTTTTCTCCTTTTTTTAACAGTTACACAAAATGCATTGCACTATTTCCAGTAATAACCTTATTTCACATCAGCAAAAGGTCTTTGAAACAAATGATGAAAGTCAGGTATTTGTTTGCTTGATCATGGTACCACTCTAGAAACTGCTTTCGTAGCATGTGGTTAAAATTTATGACTGTTCAAACATTTGTCACTCACTTCTGCAGTCTTAAGTGGAAAGAGGGCTAGAAAAGATGGAAACAGTTCTCTAAACCTTGTTCTTTTTACCCTCCTAGACTACCACATATATCTGAATTTATATCACGTGATATATCACACTTAATGTGTGTCTGAAAATAGCCGTCAGTATACTTTCATGTTAAATCTGTTGTACTGATATCAGAGCTTGAATGTAAAAGCATCTGAAAAATACTTGTTCCTGATGCAGTAGTGCACTCTTAATTTTGTAAGAATCCTTGGTAAGTTTATTGCTGTGCCCATTTCAAACTAAAAGGAGTCAAAATGTAATATTTTTTTTTAATTAAACTACTGACATAAGCCACATGACAAGACTTCTTATCTTTTATTTATATGCCTATTTTTAGCATTTGTTTGTAATATGTGAAAAAGCACGTATTTATAGAAAAATAGTCTTCTAACCAGTGCTTCTACACTTCTGTTTAGTTTCATCTTGCATTTCTTCATGATCGTTGTTCTTCCTGATTTTGCTGTGATTTGTTTCTGTAGGATGTTGGGCAGCATGGCATCTATTATTCCAGAAAGGAAGAATGCACATCACAGTATTCGTCAGAGTTTGGATTCCCATGATAATGTGGAAGTTGAAGCTGCTATATTTGCTGCTGCCAACTTCTCTGCACAATCAAAGTAAGATGTAATTTTTTTTCAGTTTTTTACATTAGAGATTAGAAACCCTGTTGCCACTGGCACTCAAAAACCTTAATTATTCCTTCTGTAGTGCTACCCATGTCATTTATAGCAGAACATTTAATTGCATGCAGTAACAGTATTGTGAGGAAATCTGAATACAGGTTTTAACAGATTTTTTTTTTTTTATTCCTAAATAGTAATGGAAAGCTCGTATATATGGGAATGCAAAGTGGAATAGCAGTTTTAATCAAGGATTATTTTACAGAAACTGTTAGGGAACAAAATGTAGGGCTGCTTGTC
Source organism: Falco biarmicus (assembly GCF_023638135.1). Classification (NCBI taxonomy): domain Eukaryota; kingdom Metazoa; phylum Chordata; class Aves; order Falconiformes; family Falconidae; genus Falco; species Falco biarmicus. The sequence goes on from NC_079299.1 coordinate 11,781,985, forward strand.
ACCGACACATTTTTGAAAGCTTCCATTTTATTGTACAATCACGCCTACATGCAGGGGCTCTAAAACAACAGGTCTTGGCAAGCACTCTTTAGTGAAAGTTTTTGTTGTTAAGACACAATGTTTGGTAGTACAGTTGATTTTTATTTTTACTTACTTTTTTTATTTTTCATTTCACCTCATACTTTGTCTTCTCTACAGGGATTTTGCTGCCGGAATATGTAATAAAATCAGTGAGATGATTCAAGGTACATATGTATAATAAATGATAAAAGGGAAAAGCTCTAATTTCTCTTGAGAATTCTTTGTTAGCCATATGTAAAGATTGTATATCGGAATGCTGTTGCCCTTATCCTCCAATGATTCCAGTTTTTAAATTAAATTAGCTAACCAATAATCTAACATCTGGCTCTTGTGTCCTATTGAAAATGAAGTTCTCAAAACACCCGTTTAGTAAAGAATAAAACTTTATCTATAGTATGATGAATAAACTTGCACAGATTATCACAGGTTGCTTCAGATGAGTTAGTGTGCATTACTTGCAATAAAGCAAGGAGCAACCTTCTCAGAGAACCACGGAAGTGCTTGATAGCGCTTTCATTATGCTGCTACTTAGTAGATGAGTTATCTGAAGCTGATGCAGGTGTCTGCACAACCTACATTCAGCAGTGGTAGCAATGCAGATGTATTTTGTGCCTCAGTATTGCCAAAAGCCAGTACAAAGGACTAACGTTCCACCTGTGTTTCTCTTCCTTGTTGCAGGTTTGGCCACTCCTGTGGACTTGAAATTGAAGTTGATCCCTATTCTGCAGCATATGCATCATGATGCTAGCCTGGCCTCCAGCTCCCGGCAGCTGCTTCAGCAGCTGGTAACATCATATCCCTCTACCAAGATGGTCATCGTTACTCTGCACACTTTTACTCTTCTTGCTGCTTCTTCTTTGGTTGACATTCCTAAACAGGTAGTTCTTCCTGATTCATTCCCTCAACTTAAAATCCAAGGGGTTTTATAAGCGTACTTTGCACTTTTATCTGATGCTGAAAATAAATTGTAATGGATATGCTAGGATGGGTTCTGTATGTGCTAGAGAAAACACCCTGAGAACTGTTGCTGCTGGCGTATTTCTTTGCCCTATCTGGTCCTGTTTTCCAGGTGGCCTCATCAAACACCAGAACCTTTCTTTACAGATCATAACCTTTCTATCTTTAAATCAACTGGAATTAAAATGAACGACAATCAGTTGGTATTTAGGAAAGCAAACACCCTGACTTTTTCTGCAAACATTTCATTTTACCTGTAGAACCTAGGCTTCTCTTCTCAATACTGTAATTTTCTTGGGTTTTGAGTGTCTTTTGCCTTCCTTGCATGCAAGCAAATGAATATTTCAATAGTGTAGAGTGCATTTAAAAATGTATTTCTTGAAGAACTCTGAGGAATTTCAATCTGTTCCTATAATTTAAGACTATGAACCAAGTTGTGGGAAAGCAGTGATGGAAAAATACAATGCTTTTATGTTCTGATAATGCGATTTGTGGATCTGATTTATATAGCAGGTCTGAACACGGTGACATTTGAGATTCATCCAACTAACCCTTCTAAAGTAGTCATGAAAATCTACCTCCTTTCTTTCAATTCTGTACAACTATAGAAGGCTGATGTCCGTTACTGTTAGACTAATAGCATTGATCTGCCTGAAATGTTTCTTGTATGGCTGATTTCTGTATTTCAGGAGATGCTTTTGATAATACTGATTCTATGCCAACTGAAATAGCATTAGAACACTTGATGTGATTTTTGTTTTTAATGATGATAACCAATGTGATTTAGGCTGTCTTTCTGCAACACAACAGCCAATGCTGCTTAAAAGTGATGTAGCCAGCATAGGCATGGAGAGCAAAATCATGGCCAGCATGTTCATGCTTTCATGTGCTGGCTGTTCTATCTCTGTAAATTTGCAGGCAATGAACACAGCAAAAGAAGTGCAATTAAGTATCACTTAAGTTGAAAGAAATGGTTTGGGGGGGGTGGGCAGGGATATTTTCTGCTTGGGTTTTTGGCATGTCGGTTTTGCAATGTTAACTGCAGATCATGCAGACACGCAAATTAGCATCGAATGCCCAGAAGACTTGCTAGTAGCAGAATCATGACAGTATAAGGTGTTTACTGAGCTTCTCAGGGATGTTTTATATTTCTGCGAGTGCTGAAATAGCTCTCAAGGCTTCTCAGGGGTGTAGGGTGATGTAGAGAAGGATGTGTGAACAAGCAGTGCAGGATGGTAGAAATCGGCTGTCAAACTGTTTTAGCTTGCCATAGCATCAGAGCCTAAGTAGAACTTTTTCCTGTGGCAAGCAATCAGACAGAAAGTCAAATTGGTTTTGGCTGAGTATGCTCAAGACTTCTTCACAAATACTTTTGAAAATACTTCCTTCTGGTAGCATCTTTCTTAAACAATGAATTTACTTTGTTGCAGATCCAGCTGTTGTTGCAATACTTGAAGAATGACCCCAGGAAGGCTGTGAAGAGGCTTGCAATCCAAGATTTAAAGTTGTTGGCCAACAAGACACCACATACATGGAGCAGAGAAAATATTCAGGTTTATAAATTTCTTTAAGGTTTATTATGAAACTTTGCAATTAGTTTAATTTTTTTTTTTCAGAAAATTTTGGAGATAAAGTAAGGAAGAGCGTACATCTCCATATCCTAAAGTCAGGTTACTCTGGATATAGAGTTCATAGAATCATAAAATATCTTGAACTGGTTGAGTTGACCTATAAGGATCAAAGCTGAGGTATTATAACTGAGGAAAAGCTTGTGTAGTACTGTACGGAAATAATTTTTCCGTCTCACAAACGCATCTAAGATAATAGACGTGAGAGCTGAATATTTACACGAATCTTATAAATACTGGGTATATATTAATACCTTCATGTAAAAGGGAGAGTCTCTGTGCTATTTGTTAAAGCATGTCATCCAGCAAGGTATACTTGAAAGGACAAATGTAATTCTGACTTCATTTCTTAGGATTAGTAGCTCATTTTCAGTAGTATCCTTGTGGTTCCTATTGTATGAATGAGACCCTAGAAGCTGTTTATAGTGCATCTGTGTTATCTGGGGAAACAGTTGTTACAGTGTAGATAGTATTGCTTCTTTCTTTTAGTCAGTTACATACGAACATTTTTTTCTTCTTGTCTTTTTTTCTGGTAGAAATGACAATAGTAAATTCAGGTTAGATTAATGGGAAAGTAAATATTTCAAGAACTTAATGGCACAGGCTTATAGCTCTACTTTTTTCTGGGTCTTTTTTTCTCTGTTTTTACTACTCTTGAAAGCTACTCTTGATACATATGCGGTTGGATCTTAAGGCAGCTGGGAGGAAAAACTATGTGCGTTTTTGTTAATAACCATGTGAGAAATAAAGCATGTTTTGCTTTGTCTCTAGTTGTCAAATAAGATTATTTGAAGTGTGCAGAGGTTTTGTTTTAGTGTCTTAAGGTAGGTGTCCTGATGGTTGAAATGCATGTGAAAAGCTTTCATTGTTGTCAGACTAAACCAGTGACTGAGTTACAGCAAAATTGATGGACTGAAGCTTGTTAGTGCTTGCTGCATGGCGTGCAGAAGTGATAGTTTTTTCTGACTTCTGAAATATAAAGCCATTATTTTGAGTAGGGCAACTCTTTTCCATATGTTTAAATAACTTGGTAATGGTTATACAACAGGGACTAGAACAGACCCTCATTTTCTCATAGAAAAACCTGCTTGTATCTTTTTACCAACAAGAGTAGCAGTGGTGTTAATGTCTTCAGCATTTTGGGTTGGTCTGTGTAGGTCAGGTAGGAGAGGCTTGGTCTTTGTATTGTGGAGACTTCACTGATTTCTAGACACTAGCTTTAGAAGCTGTTGCTGTTGACACAGCAATCCTGCTGATTGTGAAGGTAACAAGCAGTCTGCGGCCCATCCTGCTAATTCTTTTGTGCTTCTGGCATTCTTCATAGTTACTGTTTCAAGTATGCTGTGTGAGTGGTGATCTAATAGCACTGGAGTAAAATACCAGTTTCTTGGGAGACATCAAGACTCATTTTCAACTCTAATCATTGTATCTTCTTCTGTCTGTTGATGCCATACTATTCAGTGGGTTAGCAGAATACTACAATGGTATGAATTACAAATTTAGTTAGGATTTAACACTTGCACCATATAAGAACATATATATGCCTGGTAAGAACACTATTTAGGCTTTTTATTAGTTCTGTGGAACTAATTCTATGTCATTGCTTTTCTTTATTGAGTTACTGGATGTTATCATTCAGCCTTGGTACTCTCTGGGGCAGGACATACTTATGTTTTCCATTTGTGCCTCATGCTGACTAAAAAAGCCTCCAAAACCAGTGAATGGCTACATTGTGGACAGTGTTGGCATAATGCATCTGAGAACAACATGTGTTTTAAAAATTATTCTGATCTCTGTGTGATAAGGCCTGAGGAGATCTGGCAAAAAAGCCACAAAAGCATGACAGGAGCTCTACTATAAACACGTTAAAAAATGAAATACGCTTCAAGATGTTTATCAAGAAACTTAAGCTGTATTCTGTAGGACACCAGGATTGTTACAGGAAATGACACTTTAAACTTCACTCTTGAGATATATACTTACATAGATCCCTGCGGGTTGTTATAAGGCAAAGTAATCAGTAAATATTGACTTACTTAAGACTGGGGAACTGTCTTAAAATCTTTTGCAATATTTGATCAGTGAGACCCAATAATATTTTTGCTACTGATTTTTAATTAATAGATGACTTCTAATCGGTGTTTCCTAGTATATGAGACCCACTCTCTTTTCTGCAAGCCATGTCCTCTGTCTTCTAAAACAGATGCTTCAGCACGTGACTTCTGACTTTTGATTTCAGTATAATATTTTCTGTGGGAAAATCTTGACTCTCACAACTTTTAATAGAGAAGTGCAACTATTAATACAGATAGCCCATGGGACTTCCTTTCCTTTGTATCTTTTGTCCTGCTAATCTTTAGGCACTCTGTGAATCTGCTCTTCACACTCCTTATGACAGCTTGAAACTGGGCATGCTGTCTGTTCTTTCCACGTTATCGGGGACCATTGCCATTAAACAGTACTTCAGCAGTGCTCCAGGTAAGAAAGCCAGATTAAGTGACTACCTTTGGCATTTCTAATGGGTTGGCTATCTACTGATAACTGGTTTCATCTAAACACTTTGTAGCATATTTTTAAACTTACTTTTGAACTTCAGAACACTAACTGAGGGTCAGACTGTGTTCATCTTATATAAACTTAAAATGGGATACTGTATACCCACGAATATTCATGGTCTAAAATTTTGTTCTGGATTTTGTGGGTAAAGAGCTATATGAAAGGGTTTTTTACCTTTGGGTCTTCAACTTTTTTTTCATTTTATGAAGAAATGTAATACCTCTCAAATAGCTGACCTGCATTCTACTTAAGGTGCTTTGAAACCATGGTTTTGCATAGTTTTTGAGTAGCATGGAGACTTAATGGTGCAAGAGTAGGCTGGTATGTTACTGTGGCACAGTGAAGCTATGCTACCCTTTGTGGGAATGACCTGCTGTGGTAGCAGGTGAACCTTTCTGCCTTGTGACTATATTCTGGAGAAATAGAGTTGGCATTTTAAAGTCGTTCAAGGTATCTTGTTCTTAAAATGATGATCATACTTTTATTTTTTCTTCTTCAAAGCCCAGCTACTTGGGCTGCAGAGTTGGAGAAAAAAAGTACATCCTCTTCAGTCATTCTGGCATGTCTTAATGATTAATAGGCTCACCAGCTTTTTTTAAGCAGATGCAATATTTCTGAGTCCCTGAAACATTAGCCTTCAGACCCAGATATTCTTTCTCGCGTATGTCTAATTTGTATAATGTTCAAGAAGGGAGGGAGAGCCTCTGTTTGAGTGTGGGGAGAAAGAGAGAAAGGTATGTTTTCATCCTACCCTTAAAAAATATGGGGGAAAAAAATCCTAAATCAATATAGGTTTGTTGTTTTGGTGGGTTTTTTAATGAATATGCTTGAAAAGATCTGTGGTGTAATTCTGGATTGTGATATTTTATGTCCTGTTTGCCCTGTCTTTACTTAGGAACGACAGCTACAACCGTGAGATCGCTTGATTTAGTAAAACTAGCACAGGAGTGCTGTTATCATAATAACCGTGGCATTGCAGCTCATGGCGTGAGAATTTTGACCAATATATCAGCCTCCTGCCAGGAAAAAGGTAAATGAAAGCAATGACAATGAAATGTGTCTGTTTAGTCAGGCTTATGCACTTAACGCCCATTAACTGGTCTTGTCTGTGAACCTGTCTGTAAATCTATCTGATCCTTGATGCTGGTTAGGGGGAATGGGGACTATAACCTAGTAGAAAATATTTGGTATGATTTTGTGAATAGCTGGGAAGATTCCATCTTAATCTAATTTAAAGAAAAGTACTGGGCGCAGTAGAACTCGTGCTCAATAAATGCTTGTCTTACCTTTGCTGTAAGACTAATGAATTGATGTCAACATTTTAAAAAATATCTTTGCACAAAGTCTGTTGCAAAAGAATGTGGACTAAGACTTGTAAATGTCCTGTTAGACTTATGCATGCTCTATAAATGTCATGGTGTGACTGCTGAATATAGTTACCCAAGACATGGCATGGCAGAATTGTTTCTAAATCAAAATAAGGTAAGGCAGAAGTATTAGGAAGATACTTATCTGTCATGACTGCAACACCAGTGCAAGCATTACAGTGTTTATGTTCAGAAAACATAACAGGGAACTAACTTACTCTGCTTTTCTTTTCTTTTCTTAGATCTTCTGCCTTTGGAGCAAGATGCAGTTTTTGGCTTAGAAGCTCTTCTTGTTCTTTGTAGTCAAGATGACAGTCCAGGAGCTCAGGCAACCTTGAAGGTGACATTACTGTTGCTTTCCCCTAGCACAGCTTAAGTTACAGTAATAGCTTGTATAACAAAGGCTAGCATGCACCACATGGTGGAAGCATAACATACTGGAAGGAAACAAAGATTTTTTTCGATGTTTTGCCTGTAATCAGGGCTCAGATTGGTAGAACAACTGAGCACAGCTATAGTGCAATTCGTGGCAGCTCTAGAGTAAGTTGACTGCTTGGGGCGGGGAGAAAGGGGGAAAGCATTCCTGTGAGAGGAACAGCTATAGGGATGGAGGTGCCTCTGGAGGACAAAGAATTTTGGAGATGGGTATGCAATGTACGTGGTTACAATGTTTGTATAAACTATTATTTTTATTTTCCCACTTCATAAGCAGTTACCAGTAGTTTTATCTAGTTATTTACCTGTAAAGGCTGGTTGTATGAGAAAGAAGATTATTGTTCTTGAATTTGTGATGTGTTTTTGCACTGTGAGCTCAGGGACAGAGGCTTGGGCTCTTAGAAAAATCTCATCTTTTGTAGAGTATATGGTTCTGAAAATACCAGATCTTCTATATTTCTGCAGTCATACTTGCAGATCAGTGTGTTTGGTTTTTTGTATTTTTAAGTAGACATTGTGCTTACTGTACCTGTTGATTGTGTGAATTGCAGATCACGTTAACTTGTATGGTGAAGCTGGTGAAGTGCCGTCCTCACCTGAGTCAGTCAGTAGTTGAATCCCTGCTGACTCAGTTGCACAGTGCCCAGGACACTGCTAGGATTCTCATGTGCCACTGTTTAGCAGCTATTGCCATGCAGCTGCCTGTCTTAGCAGATGGGATGCTGGGAGACCTAATGGACCTCTACAAATTAATTGGACGATCTGCCACAGATAAGAAACAGGAACTCTTGGTAAGACCTCCTGGTGAATAGCTCTTGATGGGTGAGGTCCATATAAACTACTGTGGATGGATTTTATTTAAAAAGGCAGCTAAGCTGTTTGTTATGTCCAAGTTGATGTGCCAGTCTATAGTAACTGTTTTCAGTTTTACTTCAACTTCTATTTCTGTCAGTGTTCAATGTGAAGTAGCTCACAGATGGAGCAGAACTACGCAGTGTATTCCATTATATTTTCCAGCAGATGGCACTGCTTAGACAAACCTAGCTACTGAAATTGGGGGATCTGTAAAATAATGGTTATAGAAAACCAAAATAGCATTTTGCTCAATTTACATATAGTACTTGGATGCCCATGACTTCTACTATACTGTGAGAGATAAAAATGCTTTTTTGACATCCATTTGAAAATGTATTTTAATTTTAAGAAAGAAATTACAAACTTCATCTCAATTTATTTGGAGCATTTGAATTACCTCAGTTAAAAGCCACAGTAAAGAGTCTTTAAGTGACAGATGACTTTCATTTACAAGAAATACTTGGGTTGCCATAACAACTTGAAAGATAGAAGTCTGAGAAAAGTTCCTCAGTTAAAATGCATATGTAGTTTGGAGTCCAAAATCAGTCAAATAATTTCTGGTAGTTTAGGAAACAGTTGGCTTTTTTTTTTCTTGTTTTGTTTAGTTCCTGATCTATAACCTTCTTCACCCCTCCACTCTTCCTTAGGTTTCTCTTGCCACGGTGATATTTGTTTCCAGTCAGAAAGCTTTATCTTCAGAAATCAAAACTGTTATAAAACAACAGCTTGAGAATTCTTCCAATGGATGGACAGCCTACAGGATAGCCAGACAGGCTTCCAGAATGGTAAGTGAAAATACCTGGAGGAAAATGGTTTGATGTGGTTGGGCAGATGCTAGTGATTTCTTGGATTTAGAAAAAGAAAATAAGGAAAATAGTAGGATTGGGGATGAGGAAATGAATGTGGGGTCAAAAAAAATAATTTCCGTCTTAATTTCCTGGAATGCTGATTCAGATATATATGCCATTTAGGGTAGTCATCCCATCAGGTTAGTTTTTCACTTGTCTTTTTGAAGTATTTGAGAAGAATGTAATGACCTGGTACTTCCTTGAGCACATGCCTAATCTGCATTGTGTGGCTGCTCTTTAGGAGGTGATATAGGCCATCCTGATGTCTGCTTCTCCAATGTGAGGGAAGAAGAAGACACAGTTTCCCTTTTCCCTTCAGTAAAGTCACAGCTGGGGTCAGAATTATGTAGAAACCCTAGTATGAGATGCTGGGATAAAAGTAAATTTTGATATTTGTTTCTCCTTTTGTTGAACTATTTTGTGTAAATAAATACTACGTTTTATACAGGCTGATGCTTCCATAAAATAAACATTTGTGCTTCTATTTATTGTTAGGAATGTCATGATCAAATAACTGGAAGTTTCAGTAATTCTATTTATAAAGTAAGGGTAGTTTTGGAGATGTTACTGTTTTCTTATTTGTATTTGTTTCATAGAAATCCACAGCCTTCTTTCATGTCTCCTCTTGGAAACACTCTTGTCATTACAGGGCAACCATGACATGGCCAGAGAACTGTATCAAAGCCTGCTGACTCAAGTAGCTTCAGAACACTTCTACTTCTGGCTGAACAGCTTGAAGGAGTTCTCCCATGCAGAACAGTGTCTGACAGGTTTGCAGGAGGACAACTACAGCTCAGCACTTTCTTGCATTGCTGAAGCTTTAAAATCCTATCACAAAGGAATAGCATCGCTGACGGTTAGCACAGATCTTCTACTTTAGTGATGATGTTTCTGTATACATATATATATATATGCAAGTCTTTTTGGTTTCTCTTCTTAAACCTCTGACAAGTTTTTAAAGACATCAGACATCTGCCAGACTCTCTTTCTGAGAGGACTGCAGGGAAGAGTTAGTTGTAACACACTGCATCTTCAGAGGGAAGATCCTGTAGCTCAGCTAAGTGTGATTAGCTAGACTTATCTTTTTTTTCACCCCCCACTTCCTGCCTTGATCAAATCATATGATATGTGACAGATCTTTTAAAAAGTTACAGTACTTAAAATTTTCCACTCCTTGTCTTGGCTGAATAAATACTATTGTAATAATAGGACATCATTCTTGAGATGTGGAGAAGGGTTTAATTGCCTTCCTCCCTCTTGCTGAGTTCATGTTGACTTGTATTTGATAATGTGATCCTATAGAATCCTAACAACGCTCAACACCAGTTTAGTGGGAGGAGAGAGGACAATTCAGTCTCATCAAATCAACAGAGTTCAAATGGTACCTGCTTTTATGCAAATACTTTCTGCTTTTCTGAAGTGGTGAAAATGCCAAGAAGCTGTGTGATGTCTGTGAATGTAAACAAAAAAAGCATTAATGAATACAGACCTTCAGTTCTTACTGTTAAGTGGCTCCTTAACAAAAGACGATCTGGCTTCACACAGCGCTTGCTTTCATGTTTTAGTTTGCATGAAGAAACCTTTACATACAGTTTTTTGTATGTCTTTTGAATGAAGCTGCTCTCCCCCTGCCCAGCACTGGAACTGTCAGTGTTGTAACAATTTTGATATTAATGTTTAATAAAGTTCAGATATTACTGTTTATTAATAAAACTATCCCTGAATAATAAGCAGGAAGAATGTAAATTTTACACCTTTGTCCTTTGAGAGAAAGCTCCATTGTTCCTGAAGTATGTCTTTAACTTGTTGACTGAGTGAATAAGGCTTTTAATTCAGTATTTCAAGATTTCTCCAATGTCTAGAAGACATTGAGGGGGGACCTCATCTAATTAGATGTTCATATTTAATACAGGCAGGAAAATAAGCTCTTTAAATAGGTCATTCTGTGATTCAGTAATTTAGTTAGCCTTTCCCTAGAGTTCAGGGTTTTTTTCTGTTGAAGGATTCCAGTCATCTCCTCGGCTGACTTCACTTCCTGCATGTTGCACATAGGTATTGCACCCAGAAAAACACTTCCTTGTGAGTTGTTGTGGTCCAGAGTAGTAAGTACAGGTTTCAGAGGGCTAGAAAAGAGGAAACTGAGTGTTACTGCTGGCTGTTGCTGACTTGTTGCACTGCTCTGGACAAATTCCTAACCATGCTGCAGTGTATCAGTTGTGAAAGGAGCCAGTCACTGATTGTATCTACAGAACACAGCATCTTGAAGGAGTGAAGTGCCATAACATGCACATGATAGTTTTACTGCTATAGACTTCTTCTGTCTCTCCCCTATGACTTTGCTGCTGCTGTTTTAGTGTAGAGCATGACTCAGCACTGTCGGTTCCAGACACCATTAGTGCATATCATGAACCCTGTGTAGCTTGTCTGCTTTGTAGCAGGAAGACGCTTTGCTGATAAATCTGTTGCAGATATTTGGTCAGCCCAGTTTAGCAATGATGAAATATTTACAGTGTCTGATCTTGTCAGAAAATTTCTCAATTCCTTCTTGATATGCATGCAACTGTCTTGCATTGCTATATGCAAGATGCTCTTTCATGTGAGCTAGTCTGCTTGAGGAAAAAAATCCCATTACTTTATGGATGAAGGGTGTTGGGGGGATGGCAGGGACTTATCATAGAGCATATTGGCCACAGTCCCCATCTGTCTCACTGAGTACTTATTTGTATAGTTTTTGAATAGGACCTGCTCTTTCTGGCGCAGAACATGCATCTTGTTGAAAGCATTGTGTTTGTTTTTCACTGCTGGTAATCTAGAGAAGATGCAGAACTTGAACAAAGCATTAACATAATCATTGATTAAGTAGCACTAACTCCAAATATGTTGATAACAAGTGGCGGTGGTTGAAGGACTTGGCTGAGCCAAAGAACTCTGTCATTTTCAAAAAAGAATTGTAACTCATTTATTGCCCATGGCTATATGGGTAGCAGATAAGGTAAATTGCAGTATTAATGAGGCAAGCTTGTATTTCCATTTACAAGAATGGAGTCCAATTTGTGCTACTAAAAATGTCTGGATTTTCTGATACAAGTACTGGTACTTTACTCTCAATAAAAGCGTGTAGTCTCTGTAGAGCAATTACTGTGCAGCGAGATCTCTTCTACAGAGGGTTTTCTGAAACCACCCTTGCAGAATAAACTGAACTATTTCCATTCAAAAGGGATTTTTTAATGCTCTTGGAGAAATGAAAATGAAGTGATAGATAAGAGAGGCTAAATGGCTCAAGAGAAGAAATAGTCTTATTTCTTTGGCTGAAATCTAGTTTAGTGGTTGCAGTTGGCTGATGTTTTCTCATTTTAGTGAGTAGTGCGCCAGTTCTCAGTGGTTGGGATGTTTTGTGAGGAACTAGTTTGCTGCTTTCCTGCCAGCAGAAGTGGTTCTTACTAAGGTTTTGGGATAGATTGTAACAACTTGCTTCCAGAAGTAATCTTTTCTGGTGAGGAATAAAAAGCACTGGTGGAAGGTATGTGTGAGTTTAATATCCATTCTGTGAGTAAGAGAAGGTTCCAGTTCTTTGTTTTGCAGGTGGCTTTTTCCCCCCTAAAGGAAAAAAGTGTACTCTTCTCAAAATCCAGCAGTATAAGAAAAGATAGTAATAAGAATAAAAGGATTTTTTTGCCTTAAGTAGTATCAAATCTCAAGCGCTCCAGCTTACTCCCTCCTGGGTGTCCTAAGCTGTCACAGGTGCTTCTACAAGTCAGATAAGCTCCCAAAGTCTTAGGGAACAAAGTTTCACAGAACCATATATGCTAAATAATAGCATGTCTACCATTATGGAGTTCTCTTATTTATTGTTGCTAGTTGTCACTGAACTGTGTCTAGTCTTCATCAAATGTGAGGTTCAGTGCCTTCCTAATGTTCCTGTCTATTTCACAGTTAAAAAAAACCAAACCAAAGGTTGTATTACCCCTTCTGCTTGCTGCAGGTAACTTAGGCAATTCTTTCTTTTCTGGCTGATGCAGGGAATCACTTTTTCAGTCCTTTGTTTCAGGTTGCCTTACAATTCGGTGTGCTTTCCTGTAGTAAGGACTGTCTGGACTAATGTAATTTGAAGTCTAAGGCCTGGCCTTGGAGGAAGAGGAAATAGGTGCCCTAATAAATAGCATTTTAACAGCTTGTCACATTTGTTACAAGGGTGATTGCTTGCTTGAAATACAGCTTAGTAATTAGCTGACTTCTGTGTTGTTTATATTCAGTATGATTTAAATTAAGCAAATCTACTAAATGTAGCCTTAAAAAAAGCAGCTTTCAGAATTGAACTGAAGGGTTCTGTTGTCTCGTGAGACAGTTCAGTGACATTGTAAAGTTACTTTATCATGTTTGCTTTCAACCTAGATTGCCAGCATTCCTATTACTGTGTTTCAGGCTGCTAGTACACCACTTAATCCTCTGAGCTTCCAGTGTGGGTTTGTGAAACTCAGGATTGACCTTCTGCAAGCTTTTTCTCAACTTATTTGTACCTGCAACAGCCTAAAAACGAGTCCACCACCAGCTATTGCCACAACAATTGCTATGACATCAGGAAATGATCTCCAAAGGTGTGGACGCATCTCTAACCAGGCATGTATTCTTGTTCCACTCTTGTGCAGTTACATTATGGCTCTGGTGTGAATGTTGCTTCTCAGCAAACATATCTGATGAAAGAAAAGTGGTAGTAAATAGTTTTGCTAGATAGTGGGCCTTGGCTTTCACCTGTTGCTATAAAAAAAGTCTGCCTGTAGCAGGCCATATTTTGAAGTTGAGCATGTATGTACGTTTTCTCACACATTGATGCACACAGCTCCCAAGGACATGCATGCAGTTAAGCCACTCGGTACACTCAAACTTGCAAGACCTTTCACACCTTGATTCGAAACACCTCGGATACTGTGATTACACTTTAGGATCATAATGCAACTTCTTTTGATAAGTGTTGGCAACTCACTTGATACCATACAGAACACCAAAGCAGTCTGCTTCTAAAATGCATGTACCCTTCAAGAAGGAATCAGTGGGTAGTCTTTCAAAGACAGAGCAGTTTGATTGACCAGTAGGAGTTGGAGGAGGTTGGTGGTTGTTTTGTTTTGCTTTATTTTTAACCCAAAGAGGATATGTTGGTGGTACATTACAGGAAAAATATCTGTTTGATGTGTGGACAATAAAAATCACCAAAGGAACAGGCTATCTGTGTGAAGAAGCAAGAAATTTATATGTTTTGCCAGAGTATGTTGTCTTACTCCTTCAGTGTTGTATGTTTAATGTTTTAATGTGGTTTTCTGGATGTGTGGGGCTTTGATTTTGTTTTGATTTGATTTTTTTGACTAGTAACATTGCCTCTGTAGATGAAACACTCAATGGAGGAATTCCGAAACCTGGCTACGCGGTATGGAGATCTGTATCAGTCATCTTTTGATGCAGACTCAGCAACTCTAAGGAACGTAGAGCTGTATCCTTTTAAAATCTTAGAAATGGTCCACTTCCCTTCTCATGTGACCAGCATGAAGCTTAGTAATCCTTTTTTCTACAAAGACTGGCACAAAGTCATCTTGAAATTAGTAATGTAAAAATTAGGTACCAGTTGCTTAAAACCTATTTGGAAATAAACATTGCCATACTATTGTCAGGAATTACTTTATGAAACAAATTACGACACAAAAATTGCAACAGCATAAAACTTGGGATTTTCATGGCTTTTGCTCTGCATTTACTGAAGGAGTAATGACTGCAGGATTACTTCACAAAAGCTAGAGAAATAAGGAAAAGTGCCAGTAAATATACTGCATGTCTTGGTTTAGGTGCCAGTTTTGTAAATCTTCCAACTCCTTAGTATTAAGATCAGACAACAGCAGAGCTGCCTGTTAATTTCACATGCAATAGAAGCTCTGATTTTGGATCCAGAATCTGCAAGGTATGTTTGATAATTAACTTTCTACTCCTTTGCTATTTTTTTCTGAATTCTTGGGGCTTTAAGCCTAGGAATTTGAAGAATGTTGAGAAAGCTTCTCAGTGGACTCTTCTAATTCTACTCTGGGCAGGCTTGAGGACCTGTTGCTGCTGTGCTATACCTGGCAGGCTAGGAACTGTGTTTTGAGTTCTGTATTTTATACAGATTTTGCTCTTGAGAGCACTATACAGAACTTATCTTAAATATAGGCTTATATTAAAAGAAAAAAAACACTTTTAATCTCTTCTTTAGCTACCTGTTTTAACTTATGTCATTGTGTGTTAGCTCCTATACCTACTGTCTGCACTTGTAAGCACAGATTATTTTCCTTCAGGGTCCTGAAAATATATGCACTAAATTAGTTTAATCTCCTAATGTAAATCCATTGCCTCTGGCTCTTTTTAACAGTGAAGGTATACCCACTAGAAAATCACATTGAAGTACTTATGGATTGAATCAATCACTCTTTAAAACTGCCAGGCTGAGATTAAATGGAAGATAATGTGGATAAACAGATTTTTAAATGTATGATTTTTATAACTAAAAGTACAAGCAAACATCTGAAGTGACTGTCCTCATGAATTAGACATTGTTTAGAAGGTGTATTAATCATACTTGTAAAAAGTATGAAGCCATGGATTTCAAAACATGGGATCCCTAGGAGATGGAATTGTATTCGAAGCCTGAGATTATAAACTTCCAGAATTAGTTTTAACTCTGGCTGGCGTTCTTGCTTTTTCTTGAGTTGTGAGACTTTAAAAAACTTTATAAACATTGCAGGCTTAAATAAAAGCCAGTGGAATTAAACACTGCAGGCTTAAGTAAAAGCTAGGGGAATTAAGACCTGTAACTGCTTCAAGTGAGAGAAGGTGGGGACAGAAAGCAGTGGGTAAGCTGTAGTTAAGTAAAGGTTTAAATGTAAAGGGCAAGTCTTATAGTGGAAAGATAATAAGGGAACAGAGGAAATGGTTTGACAGTTCATTCGTAATGGATTTCAGGTTGTAACAAAGGGTGATCTTGTTGGACCCATTCGGGTGCGAGAGCCTCCTAGGTCACGGTGAGGAAAGTATGTTAGACAGGATGAAAACTTGTTTTGTTTTGGTTTTTTTTCTTTAGTTTCCAGGAATATAGCTCAAATGGAACAGCACATGTTGAGAGTGAATATGAAAGAAGAATGATGTCTGTATTTAATCATGTACTGGAAGAAGTGGAATCCCTCAACAGGAAGTATGCTCCTGTGTCTTACTTGGCAAGTAGCAGTTTTAAATGTATAATTCTGTAGACTAAGTTTCCAAAGACATGGCAACTCAGTATATTTGTGGTGGTCAAGAAACTGAAGAGTGCACTTGATTAATTAACGTAACCTCTTGCTGGCACAAAGCATCTCTATGAAGACTCACTGCTTCAAAAATACTTCAAAAAAGGTTCTGCAAAGACATTTGTAACCATACAGATTAAAAATAGTGTTTTAAAAATTCTGATACTAAGAATATAGCAGATGCTGGTAAGATACCTAAAAGGAATTGTTGTCCTACCACACACAGCACTGGAGGGTCCAGCACTAGCCTAGCTTTGGTTGGTGAGTCGTTGGCAGTTCATGCTGTGTTTTGTGAGTATAGCGTTCCCCTTATCAGTGCAGGTCATCAGAGAACACAATGTAAAGTGTGCTGTATGCAAACAGTGAGCTGTAAGTGATAACTTAACGCCTTTACAGGGCTGGTATGGTTTCTTCTTTTACTGTTGGTGAACATCATAAAACTGAAGTGCATGTTGATGGGAATGAGGTACTTAATTTGTCACGGCTGGCATCTATTTGCCTTCTTTCTGAATTCAACAGTCCTTACCAATTCCAAATAGAATAGAAGAATGAGTAACGTAAAATATAGCGAAGGTAAACCCTGTAAACTTGGTTATCACCGGCTCCGTATCAGTGCAGCTTGGTGACTTCAGTAGCACTCCCTTTGCTCATCTGAGCCAGAAGGATGGTGTAGTGCAGTAGGGAAAAGACTTAAAACTTAATTATCGCACTGCATTAAGTTGTGGTAGATGCCGGTCTTGTTCGCTTGGAGAATTGTTTATTTCAGAATTTGTGTGTGAGGGTTTTGTGTATGAGCATTTCAAGCAGATCCTGCTCTGCTGACCATAACGCTAGGACTGAAATTATTTGGATTTTTTCTTTTTCTTGGCCTCCTTGTTCTTTCCAGAGCAGAATAACTTCTTCATGAAGGGCAGAATATAAATAGGCTGAATGTAGTCATCATAGCGGCTGTTGCTCTATGACTGTATCAGTATATTTCTGGACTTCTAGTGGAAACTATTGCAGTTTCAATAGCATGAGTAAATGTCTTTTTCCTATGCTATGAATGATGATTTTTTTCTCTACTATTCTGGTTCTGTTTCTTACAGCATACAGCTTGTCTGTGCGATGCTGTCATTGCATTGTTGAAGGTACCCCTTTCATTTCAGAGATACTTTTTTCAAAAGCTGCAATCTACAAGCATTAAGGTAAGTGTACTGCTCAAATGTGGCCTAAAATTACTCTTTATAGAGTCTTTACTTCATGACAAAAGTCTTACTGAAGGCACAAAGTTTCAGCATTTCTACTGAAGATACTTAAACGCAAATAGCATCTGGGTTTATCTGTTAAGAAAAACTTCAATAATATGTACATGTAGTCATTAAGAACTACTAGGCTGTGACTTAGGCAAGTAGGATTCAGTTCTTTGATTGCAAAGCCTTAATGATAAAATCTAACTGGAGTTTTTGTTGATTCTGAGAATGCAAAGCTAAATAACATTCTAGTCCTGGGAAGGCAACTTCTATATATTTGTATTTTTTTTTTTTCCTTTTAAAAAAGCAACGTTTACTATCTTGGAAGGAAATTGTGGTATTCAGCTGACTAAGATTGGCTGTATGTGACCTTTAGTGGTTGCATGTTGTTGGGTTTTTGGGGGCTTTTTTTGTGGTTGTTTTGTTTTTTACTTAAGTGCTCCTTTTTCTTTTTCTAGGAAAAATGAAAGCCTTGGAATTTTTAACGTTTACTTTGTGCATTTTACTACCTTGTTTGACTTAGTATAGTTACCTGTGACTATTTTGTAGTAGATTTTCTGCTTCTTTTGAAGAAGTGCAATTAATGAAACTGATATAAAGACCACATCTGGTATTGCTGATGATGCTTATTAATCATTATAGTTACGAGTCTCAAATATATGTCTTGTGTTTCCATTTGCTGGTTTCCCGACCAAAACCTCCTTGGAATTTTTTCTATAAGAAGCTGTTTTGTTTCAGCCTTGAATCACATTTGCTTTTCTGGAGGCATGAAATTACTTTTCGGTCTGTTTTCTTGTGTTTCAGCTTGCTCTATCCCCATCTCCAAGGAACCCTGCAGAACCTATTGCAGTACAGAACAATCAGCAGTTGGCCCTAAAGGTGGAAGGAGTGGTTCAGCATGGGTCTAAACCAGGCCTTTTCCGTAAAATCCAATCTGTCTGTCTAAATGTCTCTTCAGTGCTGCAGAGCAAATCTGGACAAGACTATAAGGTATGGATAGAACAGAGCCAGGCTTTAAGCTTTCTTTGCTGTGTTTTCCTGCTCTTTTGTTTGGCTCTGGTTAGTGGAACTTTCAGGTAGAAATGAATGGGTGGTTCTGTAATATCACTCTTGATAGTTCACAAAAACTGGCCAGAGCCAGGCATAGTGCACGGAAGGGATCTGGGATTTTGAAGTCTGCTGTGTGCTGATACCTTTTTAGTAACAGCTTTTCTTGCAAACAAAAGAGGCTTTGTGATGTTTAGAGCAAGTCATTAGGAATACGCTTGAGATCAGGAAAATTGAACCTACGTATATATCGTGTGAAACTCCACAGGGGAAAAAAAGGCAGGAGTAGATTATTCTCTGCCACATAGTTTCTAGAACTTTTTGATCTGCATTTTAAATTGTTTTTGTTTGCTTCTTCATGGGAATCGGGGGGATGGGCTTTCCAAATTAAATATTAGAACCTGAACTTTAGACATGCAATCTTTGATAAAACTGTTGACTTAAATTTTTATGTATTTCCTCAGGTGCTAATGTATGACATATAGTGAAAGGCCTGTTTTGGTGGTGTTTGGGGTTGGTTTTTTTGTTTTTGTTTGGGGTTTGCTTTTTCTTTTGAGGAGGAAAAGGAAAAAGTCATTTGCTTCTAAGAGAACAGGGCTAGGAAGTGTGTAATGTTTGTCTGACTCCTTACTCTGGGAAACTAGAACCTCGAGGAGAAAAAGACTTGCTAGCTACCTTGCTTCTGTGAATAGATATAAAAAAACCCCATTCATTGATGAAAAAGCATGTCAAGCTGGCTCAATTGTGCACATGCATTGGCTTAGGAAAATTGAGGATAAATGTTTCTCTTTCTCTTTTCTCCTTCAAATGGAGAACAGAAAACTTATTTTAACACGTTTATATAAAATGGCATTTTAACCTTCCATGTGTTCTCAGATTCCTATTGACAACATGACCAATGAAATGGAGCAGAGGGTGGAACCACACAACGACTACTTCAGCACTCAGTTTCTGTTAAACTTTGTGATACTTGGCACCCACAACATCACAGTAGAGTCCTCTGTAATAGATTCAAATGGTATTGTCTGGAAAACTGGGCCTAAAACAACTATTTTGGTTAAATCTCTTGAGGATCCATACTCCCAGCAGGTTCGTCTTCAGCAACAGCAAGGACAGCCACCATCACAGCAGCAACAGCAAAGAACAGCATACTCACGGTTTTAATTCCCAGAAATGACTCTATCCTGGTCAATGGTATTATAGTTTTTTCTTGGACACTCTTGGTTTTTTGAAAGGCCTACAATTTTAATCTTCTCCTAGAAAGTCTTGGATGCCAATTTGTTGCTTTTTAAATTATCTGGGGTAGGTAAACTTGGAATTTGATTCAGCAGAAGCAACTCTGTTCAAATTTAGAGTTGTGCTTTTCATATAAGAATTTATATCTGATCACTTCTGTTTACAAACCAAACCCATTGCAGCAGGCTCTGCAAACTTTGATAGCAGGGGACAGGAAGAACTCTTTGATTAGTACTTTCTCTGCTTTCTTTTGTTGAAGCATATAAGTTCTAATGTTAGGCCTACAGAGCATCAGTAAACACTTTGGCTAGTTATACAGAACTGAGTGTGATACCAAGTCTGTGTCTTTTAATGTAAAGTAATTGGCAGGAATTTCCAGGGATTTTTTTTTCTGACATTTAATAGCAATTTCCAGTATTTGGCTGGTGTATGTGTATTATTACAATTCATCAGCACTACTTAATGCATGCATCTGAAAAATAAAAAAAGTTGCAGCTCATTTCTCATACCCAGTCATTGTGGAGGGAGGAGACTGCCTGAGGAGTTGCTGTCTAGGGAGTCTTAAAATTGAGGCAGAATTTTACAGGTGGGAACAATTAACTGTTTCTCAGGTGATATAGAGAAGATTACTGTGGTGTTTTTAAATCTTCATGCATCTGTATTCCCGAAGGCTTTGGTTTTGTTGGGTTTTCTGTTTGCTTTTTTAAGAGGGAAGTTAACTTGCAAGTTACCATTTTTTTTAAAAACTCCTTTGTCTTCTAAAAAGAAATTTCATATACCAAAGCTTTGTAATCTTGTGTACTCTTTGACCAATTTAGTAATCTTAGTTGTTACTTTTACAGGATAACTTGAAGGAGAATTTTACCAATACTAGAAATTGATTCAGAATAACTTTGGAAATATGCTGCTTCATACATAGTTTCCTTGCTTTCTTTGAGGTGCAAAGGGCTGGACTCTGCCTGTGTCTGGACTCCCAGACAATAGATCACATAACATGTACTTCACCTGGTCCTCATAAATAATCTCTGCTTATCACTCTGCAGGAAAGTAGGGCCCACTTGCTTGGGGAGGAGGAAGGGTGGCACTTCTTACAGACTTCAGTTTGTAAATGGTTTAATCCCTTTCATTGGAGCAGAAAATTTCATTGTTGTTTTCTCGGTGAGTTCTGAAGATACTATTACTTCAAATTGCTTTCACTGCAGAAGCTGACTAGAGCTTGCAGATTCTGCTTGCGTTATATGCAGGGAATATAACAAATTGTCGTAAGCCTAGGTTTCTTTGGCATAGCTGGATAAAGAATAATTTTCACTGTGTTTTCCCATAATAGTTGCTTAAGCAATCAACTTTCATATTCTTGGCTGGACACTAACAACAAAAAGAAGTGATTATGATAGATTTCATAATATCTTGGTCAGGCTATAATCCTAAGCAGAAAAGATGATTGGGATGCGAAGTAGAAAAAGAAGATTCAAAAAACTGGTGAAAGATTCACCAGCATACTACTTAAATCTGATTTTTATTTTGTACAGGAGACAAACTACCACTCCCCTTCACGCTGTCTGAGGAAAGTGGTAGTTTCTGTTCCCACTTTCATGTTTATATACTTAGGTTTGCGTGTGTATATGTACATAGAGCTATGTATGCATACATGTATCTATAGCTGCATATAATTATATAGTCCAGAAAGAGATGATTGAGCCAGTGTTGTGTATGCTGTTTGTCGGACTGAAGATCTGAACCCTTTGTGGTTGGTTGGGTTTTTTCATTAAATTTTTAGATCAGTGCCTTAACCACAAAAACCTCCTTATTGTATGCAAAAAAGAAAAAGACTAAGAGGTCAAACATTTTTTTTTTTTTTTTTTTTTTTATCCTGCATAGTGAATGTGTTTCTTGCTGTTATTGACCAATATGTTGCTGGAAACCTGTGATGGCAGCGTTCCAAAACAACTCTGAAATGAAACAAAATTTCCACACTGGGGAGCAGACTTCTTTCCTAAATCTGCTGATGCTCACAGTGCAGAGCTAAACATATGAGAAACCTAGTAGAAAAAACACTTATGCAGGGAAAGCCTGACCTGGCCTGAGGCTTACTTGTCTGTGAGCCAGTAAGATTAACCCTGAATCAGTTGAAAACAATTGTTCCTTCTCCAAACAACTTTGTTCACCTCATCTGAGAGGCCACTAGAACTCCAGGAATGTGTATCAGTTTTGGAGCCTGGCAAATAGTAACTGAGGTCTGAAATTCTGGATGCTAGGTATGGGAGACCACAGGGTGAGGGTAAAAGTCTTCTGGAGAATGGCAAGTCATATTTCTTGGAAATTAGCTTGTATAGGAGGGTGGCTTACTGTGCAAGTATCTGGATTTCTGACAGAAGGATTGCTCATGCTGGCTCATCTGTACGTTAGTTATGTGCATGCTGATCAGGACAGACCCTGGACCTGTTACTGAATGTCCTTTTATGTAAGCACAGTGTTTTATGTGGTGTTTGTAGTGAGGTTATTCTTTGGGTGTTTGGGTTTTTTTCAAACATTGTGTATGTTTTTTCCTAATACACTTGGAGAACAGGAACCAAGACTTCTCATAGAAATCAATGACTCTGAATACCCAAAGAAAAGTGAGGGTGTTACGGTTACAGCTCCAACAGCAGCTTTCTGTACATTGCTATTAGCAGTGAATGTGATCCTTGATTATTAGTAGAAGCAGAGATTGAATCTTTGGATATCTTGCTTGAATCCTGCATTCCGTTTGTGGTGCTCGTACTTGAAGATGTGCAACAAAGAATCTAGAAAGTACTTCTATGATATGGACATAAGTTAAATCCCCTTAGTGTTTCCAATAAACAAAGCAGTAACTTGATCAGTATGCATAGCTGCATGCTGATAATGGAAGACAATTCAGATCTTGTTTGCTTACTGGCAAAAGAAAGAAAATATTCAGTGGCTAGACATTGGTCTTGAAGCTGCTGCTAAGAATTCAAACAACAAAAAGGCTTATGCAGGCAGCTACATCGTTGTCTAGTCTTAGTAATAAAGATACGCTTTCATCTAGCTTTGATAAATTCTTGGGCTGGGAAGGGTGGAGATGATAAAATTAAGACGGCAGGAGGTATTCGTAATAGTGCAGTTCTGCATTAAGCCAGTATAATTGCTGCTTAGGCTGTAGAATTTAACCCGGCTTATCCATGGATGATGTAGCCAGTTACTCTCGGAAGTACTTAACATTCACATTCTTGTGAACCTGTGCTCAGACATACTATGAAGTGTCATTTCTAGATTCCTGGCTAATCTCTTGCTCCAGGCAATACAGAATTCAAATGGGTAGGGAAGGCATTTCCCCTGTCAAATTCTGCCTTCCTCTGGAGTTTAGTGTAATCTTCTGCTAAGGTTATTTAAGTGTGTTTCTTAAGTGATTCACTGCAGTTGCGCTCGTCATGGATATTCATGGAATCTTAGACTTCCCTTCCCATTTTTGTTTCCTTGGATGTCCAGTCATTTTACCTGAGGACTGAAAAGCCTTAATTTAGCTACTTTTTGTATTTGATAGTGGATATATGTATATCTTTGACTTTCTGTGAAAATGTACAGGAATTGTCTAGAGGAAAGTTCATGGTTAAGCATATGCATAAACTTTTAAAATTATTTTCTTCAGTGATGTCACAACTTTAGTTAAAAACTTATTGAAGGAACTGACAGGATTTGAATGAACTATATTGCATTCCTAAATTCCTTTTCGAATTATGTTCAGTATGTGTATGTATATATAGAGGGATCTCATACAAAGCAGTATTGAAGCATCTTGCCTTCAAAGTAGCTTTATTTCTTTTCTGGCTGTTGTCTTTCTGCTGGCCTGCAGTGCTTTGCTGTCTCCTTGGTCAGCATATTTGCACGTGTCCTTTTAATATTTAGGATCTCCTCAAAACAATCTGTTCCTTTTGTGGCAGCACAGGTGTAGTCAGGTATCTGCATTGTCCAAACCGAGAGGAGGAAAAAACATAAAGGAGGGTAGAGGAGGGGACTTGGGAGCCGTGCCAGCTTGCAAGCACTTCTGAGTTGAGTAGGGCCCAAGAACCGGTAGTTCTCTTCACCTGGCTGCTGTAACCCAGCATCCAGCACTATTGGAGTGGCTCTTGCTTCACCTGTGTAGATGCCTCCAAGGACACAACCTTGCTAAGCAAAAGGAGGCTTATCCAGCCAGAACCTTGGCCTGTTAACCTCCAAAGCAGAGAGAGTGATAGAGACAAAAGCACTTCTTGAAAGCAAGGGAAACGTAAGTGTTAAGTTGCTTTTCTTGCAAGGTGTATTATGCGGTTCTGCGGTTACCTTCTCCTCAGTGGGAATTTTTAAGCCAGGTGCTCTTTTGTGTACCAGGAAACAAGCTTATCTTAATGGTGACCCTAGATAGCTCCTGAGTTCTTTGTACGCTGAGGGACATCTCTGACAAACAGCAGCTGCTCAAACTTGCTATTGAAATCGCAGATTACACGTATTTTAGTGAGCAGTCATCCCAGTGGTTGTTCTCAGCACTTCAGAATTGCTCTACTCTGCTGAGTGTCAGCGTAGTGCTGAGAAATAGGAAGTATCTTGATGCTCTCATTTGCTTTTAGGATGAAGTCTTTATCTACCTCTTGCTTGCCCACCTCAAAGCAATGCTCTTGAAATTAAGGACAGCTTCGCTGTATGTTAATGAAGTTTACAATTAGCCTCAGCCTCCTGATCCAAGGATCTTGGGTAAGGTAAGAAGAGCATTTAGCGAATTTTGAGAGAAAAATCTTAGGCTAGAAAGAGCCTGTGCCAGCGTCTTAAACTCTTTAGTCTACTGGACACCTAGCTGTAGTAAAAAGCTGATTTTTTTCTCGTTGTCAGTGGTCCAGTAGAGCAGTTGAGATACAGCTCTTCTAATGTGTAGAAATAAAGCTTACGCCATAGCCACTTCATAGTCCTAAAAATCATACACCTCCCACCCCTTCCCCCCCTGTCCCCAGACAGGGAGTCTTACATTCATATTCCCTCAGATTTGAGTTTGGGGTTTTCGAGAAGTCTTTTAAAATTGATTAATAAAAGCAATTGTTTGGAGTTTTTTACAGGTATCAGTGGGGACTACAAAGCTCAAAAGAAGATAAGACTGTTGTGGGTTAGCTGATTTAAAATAACTTTGCTCAACAGTTTAAGCATGTGACTTGCTGGCAGTCCATCTTATACATCTCTTCCCTGCTTCCTAGAAGTACTAAATTTAAGAATGCAGTTAATTTGAAATTAATAGCTGTCAATGTTTAACACATAGCTCCTAACTACAGGGCAAAAACATTGAGTAGCAGTTGAACTAGAAGAGACTGTCTGTGGTAAGTACAATCTGAATGGTATGTGGATGGATAAACTCTGCCAGAGATGATGGGATGGATCTTCAGGGTACAGTTTTGTGCTTCACTTAACACACTCTAGGTGTGGTGTGGCTGAAAGGGACACTCTGCTGTTTATTCCTGGCTCCACCTTTGCTCTTTGCATCTGATCACGAGTTTATCCAGTTAAAACAGTTTCATTTTGCTAGGGTGTTTTTTCAGCTGAATCAGCAGGTTTGTCTTGGCAGACAGTGCAGCAACTTTATCAACAGAACCAGTGCAAGGGAGATGCTGGGAAAGACTCATGGTGTATCCTAAAAGTAATAACTGTTGCACTGACCATGCATCTGTGGTCACAAGTCTGGAGGGAACAATCTGTTCACATACATTTGAACTGTGATGTTTCTGCATGGCCAGTTTGAGAGGGCAGAGATCGCTGCAGTAGTTGCCTTCCCGTCTGCTGTGAGTCACCATGCACGAGTGAGGCAGCAGAAGGGAAGAAATACCTTTGCAGAGCAGTAGTTGAGGCCAAGTCTGCAGTGAGTTGTCAGTCTTTGCTCTGGAGTGGGTGAGGTGTGCTTGGTGATGTCCTGATTCGCCAGCAATATATGTGGGCAGTAGCTAACAGCTGTGAGTGATGACAGCTGTCTGACTCGCCTTGTTTCACAGAATCCTAAATTCTGCGGGTACCAAGGTTCTGATTTCACATTTTTTAGTTAGATTTAGTTATTCCTACATGAACAGCTTGAATTTTGGCTGAAGCCAGGCTTTTATCACTTAATCTTAAATCCACTGGCACCAGTTTCATGGGTATGTATTTGTAGAAATTGGTCTATGCAAGTGGCAATGTTCAAATTAGATCATTGTTCACTGAGTGAAGTGGAAACTCTTGGAGTTAGTCACTCGCTTCAGACAGATGGGAAATTCCAGGAGTTGTAATGATTCACAAAAAACGTTGTCTGACCTCTCCAGAAGGTCTCTCGGAGGAACAAAAGCTATTGTAATCAACTCTGTTACTTGTTATAACTCGCATAGTGAAGCTGTCCCTCTGCCACATTTTTTCTTAAGCAGTGTGGACTGATCCTGTCTGCAATATACAAACTCTGATGGCTTTTCCTTTGTGTCTCTATATGCCACCAGTAAAGAATTGATGTGCATTTTCATCCTTGCAGAGGAAAAGATTTACCTGACAGCCTTCTGCCTCCTGTGAGGGAGAGATGCAGAACCTTTCCTTGTTTTGCCTCTTGTAAGGGTTTGTGTGCTAGTGTGGACAATCTTTGTGAGTTGGGTAGGAATTTCTGAGGATCAATTCTGAGTGCATCTGGGTAGCACAACCCACATGATAGATGCCCTAGAGAGATTTGTATTTCTGTTGGCATGTGTACACTAGGTTAAGAACAAAGTATACTCTGAGTTTTATTTTTGGGGGGAGTGGTGCAATACAGGTGAAAGGTAATGGTAGTGCAGCTTGAAGGCTGTAAGTTTAGTTGTCTTCCTGGTATTTTAGCCTGACCCTAATACAAGCACCTAGTTATTGTGTGTTGGTTTTCCCATTTAAACAAACAAACAAACAAAAACCCAAACCAAACGCCTAATTCTTTATGCTTTGCTGTTCAGAGTTTTAGAAATTAATTGGAAATTCTATGGAACTACAAAATTCTCTCTCTCTCCCCCTCTCCCCCCGTTTGTCAAAAAAAAAAGTGTTGCAAATCAGGTACTCATGTTCAGGTCTGCCCTTTAATGATACAAGTGTACTAAATGGCAGATGGGAATGTTGGTGATTCACTGAATATATTTATTTATGTATGTAAACACTACTTCACCAGAAAGCAGCTTACAAAGAGGAATATGGTAACTTTAAAATTTGTTTTCAGTGAAGCCCATTTTGTAGTGTAAACATAGTGAGCTCTTGCTGTGACAAGACAGATGGGAGAGCCTTCTGCAACGCCTGCCTAATCACCTGAAATGTGCCTTTGCTTCTCTTGGGCTTTGTGCTTTCTGGGCACTGCCCTTATCGTCACAGCTAATAACAGCACTTACAGGCTAATATCTACTGCCAAGTCAGCCACTGCTTACCTGTTATTTAATGTAGTTTTTCTGATTGATGAGTTCTCACCTGTGTCTGGCCACTTATCTTCTGCTGGCAGGGATGAGAATATTCTTTGATATGAAAGCTGCTGGGAGCCTGATGCCCTCTTCCTGCTGTAAATCTTCATGCTTCCAGCTGCTCCAAGGCAGCCCAGGGAGAAGCTGGCATTGGCTACCCCAAATACTCTGGGATGCAACCTGAATAAATTTTTAAAATGCCACTTTTAATCTCTTGAGTTTTTACTTTCAGCTGCTTCTCCACAATCTTGATAGCCATAAATCATGTTTTGCATAATCTCATTCCTCGTTTTTATGTTTAGTACTTGACTCCAGGAAGCGTGGCTTAAAAAAAAAAATTAAAAAATACAAAGAACCAAATGTTCAGTACAATCTGCCTTTCCAATAATATTGTTAGATAATTCAATTAGCTTGGATTTGGCCTTTGAACACCCAGCCTTGCTGGGCTGTGCCTGACATTTTGGCCATTCAAGGAGTAAAGGAACAGCAGAATAGGAACTTACTACAAGTTTTACAAGCCAAGTGTCTTCCACTCAAACCTGTAGAAGAGGAAGTGTGGATGGGAGGTGGGGAGCACTTGTGTGAGACTTGCAATCACTTTTGTCAGCTTGGAAGTCAGCAATTTAAAAATGTATCACTGTAATTATCACCTGTTGTATTTCCTCATGTCCACCTTTTGGAAGGGAAAAAACTCAACACCATCTGATTGTGGTCGTATAAATTATTACAGCTAATAAAGTCACATATTCGGTGAACTAGGGTTTTGAAGTATTGAGAACACTGAAAATAAAAACATAACTCATTTTGTCCTTTACCTTCAAAGAAAGGCTCTGACCAGTTTTCTAGAGAAACTGTGGAGCCTGGTTAGTCATAGCAGTTTAGCTGTTTGAGCACTGATTCATTTGTACCTGTTCTTAGTACTAGTTTGGTAATGAAAAATTGATGGCTGAAATTACAGGACAGAGATGGAGAGGGCCCTGTCCGGCAAGAGAGCAGCAATCTACAGCTGGGCTGCCCGAGATGTAACTTGTTCACCAGTGATTTGGTTACTCGACAGTCTAGATGGATTCACAGGCATCAAATTTCTGAACAGAATGTAGACAAAAGTTTCCTTCAACATCGGACAAATCCTCTTAATGCTGTACTAGGGTTGACAGAGGACACAGCATCTCTGCTGTAGTTCTGTATTGGACTTTGTTAAAATGAAGTACATAATTCATGCTCAGCGGAGGCAGCCGAGACCATGACTCATTTGTGCCACTCTAAAATATTAAAACTTCCAGGCCAGTTCAATTACAAGCCTGGCAGGACATACAACCTGATACAGTGAAATATTCACTGGTGTTATCCAGGCAATGGCAAAGAATCCAGTCATTGCAAAGAATGCTACCTGTGATTAATGATGTCATTATTTAAATTTGGTTTTTAATTATTTTGACTACCTATGAGTAGAAGGGGCTACAGCTGACTGGGTATTCCACTTTACTAAAGTGTGTTGGAGACACATGAAAGCTTTGTAGCTTTTCTTCAAGAATTTAATATTTAAAGTATTTGTGCGTGTGTAAGCAACTGCTACTCTGAAGGGGGTTGGAAGATAAGAGAAACTGGAGAAATTTATATTTCTGTAATAGCAAAGATTAAAGTAAATTCTGAAAGAGAATCTGAAAAGGATCTTGAGGTGTTTGAGTTTCGAGGGAGAGAGACGTTAGTGCATTTGATAAATACACTCAAATAACATATATTAAGTAATGAAACTACTGATTAAAAACTAGTTTGTGTACTTAATGAAGTCTAATGCAACAGAATTAGTACTTCTGAGTTGCTAAGACTAAAATCATGTTCATAAGCATCTGTTTTTATCTAGCTGATAGCAATGGCTGGAGTTTATGTGCTGCTCTGCTTGTTTGGTTTGGGTTTTTTTATGGACAATCCAATAGCATTGTATCACAAATTCAAAATTTAGTGTTGTGGGGTTTGGGTTTTTTTGCATTTATGCAGGCAGCTCTGAACTCTGTTTTGCAGACAAGAGGTATACTTAGGAGTGGACTTGGCCTGGACGTGAGTGTATGGAAATAGCTCTGTATGTGAAACTGTAGGCTCGACTGAAAAATCTGAGTATTCCAGTTCATGATTCCCTGCATAATGAAGTCACCGACTAGTACAATCAGATTATATAAAAGTCTTCTCTAGTGTATATATAATACCTAGGCTCACATGAACTGGTTTTAGTCAATAATTCATATTGCTTATCTTTCACGATGAAGGGATGTAAGTAAATGTACATTTGTGTACATTGTGGTAACCTCTGTAGAAACACTGCAGGAATTTTTAACAGTTTAACTAAAATCCAATGTGAATCAGATCAGCTGTTACAGGCTTGGTAGGATCCAAGCAACATACCTCGCAGGATGAACTCTGAACAAGGGCACAGAGACCTAGAAAGAAATAGTTAATTAAGTAGAGATTCTACTGAAAAACAGTGATAATACTTGAAAAATACAGGCTTTCAACTAAAATAGCAAATATATAGGTATTACTGTGACACTAAACACTTCCCTGTTGAACAGAATATTAATCCATTGTGTTTTGCAAGGATATTTCATTTATTTTCTGTTTTTAAAGAAGTGACCGGAGACAGTGTGAGTTTTTGGCAGCTGCTGATGTCTGGCCTACAGGGTTGCAAGTCAATGTTTTTATCTTTTTGTTTTGATCATGAAGTAAGGTAGCGGTGGTTTCTGAGGCCTCTGATGAAGAATGACGGTGCGTTGGTTAAAGCAGTGACTTGCAAATCTTCCTGACTTCCTGCAATGGTTTAGGCTTCTCCAGAGTGTATTATGTAGTATATTTGAGCAATCTTACGTAAACATTGGAGCAACCTTTTTTCCCCACCCTACAATTTATTGCCTTCATTCTTCAAATCACAACTGAATTTAAACTCATTTGTGTCTCCATCCAGCTGCTAACTTGCACCCTTTCATCCATCTCCTCCAGACTTAATCCGTAGCTTCTAACAGGTCATCCTGTGCAACAGTGTTTGCACCCAGTCCTTCCTAATGTACCTAGTGTTACTTTTTGTTACTCCCTTAAGTTATCTTTCAAAAGCTGCGATACTTAGGAATTTATATCAAAGAAGGAGGAGCAGAGGGAGCTAGGAAATAGCGTGTTTGTGGAGTAACAGTAGGAATAGTCATCGCTGCTTTTCAATGAGTGAGAGCTGCTGCCTGACCAGGCAGTGTTAGGGCTGCTCTCTTCCTTGGTCGTGTTTCACTGGGAAGATGTTGTAGCCAGGAGCGAGCATTACGGTGGTTGGCAGCATAATGAATAGCAGAGATCCAGGTACATTTCCTCACCTGGAACGTCTTTCTGCTGTAGACTGGGGCACACACAACTTAGGCTTGTTTGCAGTCCTAGATACTGCCTCCTGCCATCTAGAAGAGTGGAACCCAGGGAATGTTTTAGTGGCCTCATCTAATGACTGCTGTTGTTTTGGGTTGGTAGGGTTGGGGGTTTTTTTGTATGTTTGTTTTTTAATGTGTACCCCATCCTTAGGGGAGAGATGATCAATATTTATGGTATGTAACAACCCTTATGCTACCTCCCCTTGGAGACAGAAGTTACCACAATAAAAGTGTGTGTTGTAGGGAGTGGAATGTGTAATATAATTTGCATATTTCAAATTACTAGCCTCCACGCCAGCCTGAGCAGCAATAGCTGATGTGGGACTAGAAGGTGTCAAGCCTCTGCTTCCACTCCTCCTTGCCTTCAGGAAAAGAAACAGTTTACAGCTGGGCATGGTAGATCTTCCTGCAGATTCCTGTGTCCAGGACATTGCCCTAGCTAGGGTTGTTCCCTACTAGGCTATCAGCTGGTAATCTCAGGCACCAAGATAGTCTGGAATTAAGGTACCACCCCATAGTAGGTCCTGTTTCTTCACTGCTCAAGCCTGAGAATACTTAGTAACAAGCTGTAACAAATCCAATACAATTTGTTCTTCAACTGCTGGATTTTATTTTTGTGTTTATCTTTAGTAGCTTTTCTTTGATAAGGGTCTAGCTCCAGTCCTCCCTGAGTATTAACAATGGAAAAGAGGATGCTAGGCTGGTTTGGGGAGGCAAGAATCGCTAGAATACACAAATACTGGAATACACAAGAAAAGAACATTGAAAAGTACGTTAAATACTGAACCCTACAGTCTGCTATATGTAGCTATTTCTCCAGCATACTACTGGTTTGATCCTTACTTAGATTTGCCAATCAAGACGTGTTTTATGACAAGATAATAGTTTACTTAATTTTTTTGTATTCTTGCTCTGACTGGAACTTTCTGCTTTTCTAAATTTTTAGCCTAAAAGATTTGAATTAATGTCTTGCCTTTAGACAGATGCTGCCATTTCTAAACGTTACCTAAAAGACATGCAATTAAATTTTGACCTCAGTTAAGTCAGTGCAAAGTCTTCATAGCTTACTGTGATAAGCAGTTATGGTTTTGTGATACTGAATTTGCTGTGATGTTTCATTTTACCACTTGGCATTAACACAAGGCACATCTTTTGATAATTGCCCAGAACCTCAACACATCAGCCTGTTTCCACTTCTCCTCCTCTACATTCCTCTCCCCCCACCCCCACCCCCCAATCTAATTGTAGTGGCTTTCACTGCTTTCTGGTGATCTTGACAATAATTAGTGGGAGCAAGCAGAAAGACCTGAGTTATACCAATAACTAGACTTTATTTATCAATCTCACAACTTCATTTAACTACCATTTTTTTTAACCCTCAAAGCTGGGGATGCATCACCATCTGAAACAATGTGGTGAGTGTCTGGGGGTAAGTATGCTGCAGGTACTATGTCCTACTCAAAACTGCCATCAGACCAGGTCATGCTCTTCTGCCTCCTCCTGTTCAGAGCTCTTTTGGCACCAGCTTCCATTCGAACCCTTGGGAATACAGAGCATGAAGAGGTGAAAACTGGGACTGTAGTGAAACTGCATTTGAGACAGTGTGAGGCACTAGGCGTAAAACGCTGGTAGGTTGGATCAGTCACAGCCTGGGTCAGGTGGGATCAACAAGGATGTATGTGTGTCCAAAGGAGGTCAGTGAAACCGGGACAACTGGGGGCAGAGTATTCATATATGGAGAAAAAGGGGTAATAGTTTAGTAGATGTTTGAAAGGGTTTTTTCTTTTGCTTTTTCTTTTCCCCTTGCATCACTTCTGTGTAGTAAAGGGAGTTTGTGGGTTTATGTTTTAATCATTTTTTTTCTTTTGCAGTTTTTTTCCTTGTGAAACCTTAGTTCTGTTTCCCTCTGCCTTTTTGTTGTAAGACTTAGGCTGAGCAGATCAAGCTACATAATCCCTTGTGGTCTGGCTGGATTCATCCACGCCATTAGGATTGCTTTTCTTAGCCAGAGTTAACAATGGTGTAATGGCTTTTATAACATTTTATTAAGTTGAAATGCATCAATAGCACTAATGATAAACAATTGTGGTATTTTAGGAAGAACAATTTCCAGCACTTACTGCACATGCCAGCCTGCGGAACTTCTGGGCAGCACTTGACCCTGTGGCATGAAAATAGGGACTATTTGTCCCT
Organism: Falco biarmicus; assembly: GCF_023638135.1. Taxonomy (NCBI): domain Eukaryota; kingdom Metazoa; phylum Chordata; class Aves; order Falconiformes; family Falconidae; genus Falco; species Falco biarmicus. The sequence continues at coordinate 11,814,558 of NC_079299.1, forward strand.
TACAAACGTGTGTGCTGTGGCACAGGCTTGGTCTTGGATGTCTCTGGTAAGAAGTATTAGAAGTATTACTTCCATCTCTCTAGATTAAAATTCCTCTTCAACTGTTGCTTAAATCTGCTGCTGGCTAGTATAAATCAAGATAAAATGGCCTAGCTTGGATTTGCTGTGGGGAGGATGGGAAAGGGGCCTTCTTGTTGATGGCGGTCATACGACATAGCAGTGGTGATGGAACATCCTCCCTTCCTCTCCCTCCAATGCACATTGGGACTGTCCCTGGCTTAGGATGATAAATTTAATGTGAAACTACAACTAAGATAAGGTTTTTCTTATACATTCTTTATATATAAGTATATACATAATGTATATTTATTATGTATAAGAATATACATAATGTATATACATTTCTTATTATTCTTTATAAGGAATTCAACCTCCCCCAACATCTTTAATTCTGAAGAAAAGGAGGAAAAAAAAAAAGGCAAAAATAAGGCTACCTTTTTAAGGCCCAATAGCATTATCTAACTTAATGATTACTGATTAACCAATGCCAACAATAGCTTTAACTGAACTTTTCCCAAGGAAATAATTAGCTGCCATTGACAGTATTTACTACATTCAGCAGAGAGACAATAGTGTGTTTCACCCATGAAAAAAGCAGGTAGTGAGACTGCAAAGGATGTGGGTGAAAGTGTAGCTTAAATGCAAATTACGATGCGACTTCTCCTTTTGGATTTCCCAGTGTTGCACTGTTTCTTCAGTCAGATTGTGCTTGTGCGAAAACTGCAGAACTAGCTTGCATATTCATCATTACCTTCTTTCCATAACCAAGTAAAACATAGTCTTGAGGAAGCTAAGCAAAAGAGTTGCAAAGAGGCATATGGCACCATAAGACCAGGAGGTCACATGCTGTGCTGAGTTGGGAGAGGGACGATTAAGTGTGTTTTGTTGTTTTTTTTTTTTTTTTTTTCTTAATAGACCTCTGTCCTGATCAAATATCAGTGATGGTATTTATGTTACAATACCTACTTCCTAGAAATGCTCAGTGGACCTTGGATCAGACCTGATTGCTTTGTCCCCAGTTCTTCTGTCAGCTGAAATGGGATGGATCTTTGCACTTTGCACAGGGCTGTTTGAAATCACTGGAATTCAGCACATGAACAAATAGACTCCCCCACAAAGGCAGCTGTTGTTGTTACATTGGACTGTCTACTTGCTTTTTCAAGTAGAAAACCCACCACTCTTCTGAAACATCAATATTAATTTTAGTTTGTAATGATACAGAATCCAACAAACATAGAAAGGATAAAGTAGTCTGAATACCTCTTCAGCTTTATAACCAGCTATTCACTGGGGCTTTAAGTGTGAGAATCATCTTAACAATGATAAGTATTTGTTTAGTTCACTTGTATTTGCAGTTTGATGTACAAACATTGACTGGATGTTGATAAGTTTACCAAAACCTAAGTCAGTCAGTCTGGCAAATGTTGACTTGAAATGAACTTTAGTGAGTTTGGAGAGAATAGGAGCTTCGTCTGATGACTGACCTCACAGCATGTGATCTGTATGATCAGAACCATGCATTGTAGTGCTTAATTTGCCATTGCAGATGGAGATAAATAGTAGAGGTAACTCAGTGCAGTCAAGTCACCATTTTTACTACATTCTTTTATTTAAAGTGGCTAATGGCAAAACAGTGTGATAGCTAGAAAATGTTAGAAGTCCCATCTGCTTAAAGACAGGTTGGCTTCGTTTTTGTGTTTGTACCATGCTTCCATATGCAGACTTTATGGGCTTATAAAAATCTTGCAAAATGCAGTCTTATATATGATCATTGTTTGAAGTAATATGATACTGTAGAGGCGATTGAACTAAATCTATTTGTCATGGATGAAAGATTTCATAACCAAGCTAGCACAGAGGTTAAAGATCCAGTAAGTCGTTGGAGTAATTCTAGAGCTTCCTTAAAAAACACAAAAAAACTAACAAAAAAACCCCAACAAATGCAAAAAAACCCCACACACCAAAAAAAAAAAAAAAAAAACAAAAAACCCAACCAAAAAACCAACCTAAAAAACCACCCCAAGGAAACAAAAAGAACCAGCCCCAGACAAACCAAAAGTAAACCCTCGGCTCAAACTCACCTTGGTGACAGCAGTGTCAATGGCTGAAAAACACCCATGTAACTGAGACGAGAACTCAGCTTTGTTGTGCTCTGCTGAGGCTGCCCATTGATTGACACACACAGTGTGACAGAAACACATTACGTGCAGTAACAAATGAAAGTGTTGCTTGCTGACCATCTGGTTGCATTGCAGTGTATCTGTTACACATCTTTAATAAGTGGTCTCCATCAAAGTCTTCAGTTTAGTTTTAATGAGAAATTAAACACCTAAACCCATCTGAGTTATTCAGCTTGAATTGACAGGCATTGGTATGGGAAAGCTTAGTATGGTATGAAATGGTAGTGTAATACCTGGAACAACAGGGTTTTTTTTCCTGTTGGAAGATGTATATATTAGGTTACTGCATCAAATGTGTATTTTGTTGAAAAAAAAAACCCCAACCAAACAAAAAATTACAAACCTGAGACTCAAGGCATTGTCCTTCTATGGTTGATACTGAGGTTTTGCTTATTTCATACCCTTATGAAAATAGTAGCCAGAAAAGGGAACTTCAGATTAATGCCTGCATCTTTAAGGAGATTTAAATATCTTTTGAGGGGTTTAGCTGTTGAAAACATAACTTTTTTTGAGAGCTAACCTCTCCTTTTTTGAAAAAAAAAAATGAAATACATTACAAGTAATCTGCATGTGAGGTAAAGAACATGTACCTGCACCAAGAGGGCTTATATTCTTGATATGCTAGATGAAAAGCAACTAAAACAGATGGTACATACATTTTATGTAAAGCAGATTGAGATGGAAAAATCCAAGAGTGGCATTGTTGTAAAGGCTAACAGTCTCTATGTGGAAAATTAAGAAATTTGCATATAGCTGGTAGGAGAGAGATGGTTACAACTGCCTCACCTTCTGCTAGTCTTGACTAACTGGCAAATTGTTCATATGTGATGCATTCTGTTTTTTCACCTTTCTTACAAATGGTGAAGGTCATGAACAAAGATGAGTGTGCGTGCCTACCCAGCTCCAAACTTCCTTGATTTGGGTTGCCGTGATGTAGAAAGAGTAAGTACATTCAGATGTGAATCTAGCCAGATTCTTTTGGGAGATCAGGATAGCCTTGAGTGAAGCACCATATGGCTTGGACCCCTTCTGTATCTTATACTTCAAATCCCTTTAGGTTCTTTGTGGCGGAAGTAGTACGGATACTGGTTATCACGCTCCTTTTTTGCAACGAAGAAAATAAACGTGTCCAAAAATAGTTAAAAACAAACCCTTGACAAATCATAAATAACAGAGTGCTTCTAAATTGTAGAACATAATCTCCACCTGAAAAAGTTTGTAAACTATTGTTTTATGTGTCCACACCCAGCAAATCTATTTTGACACTGCCTTGGCCTCTGGAAACTATTGGGAAACATGTGATAAAGAAGAACTAGCTATCACATGGGTCAAAAATACATTGTTATAGAGAGCACCTGGCTGTGTTGGCAAATTAAATTGAACAGCAGTAAACCAACAGGTGAGCTCAATCTGAGGTGCAGAGCAGGGAGAGTGCAGTACATGTTGAGATTTCTCACTGTATAAAGACTCATTTTGCTGCAGGACTTTCATTAGACAGTGATGGGACCGTAGCCAGACCCAGCATTAGATATGAGTGGGCTTCTCTCTTCCCCAGTAGCATGCTTGATAATGTGTACTTGCACTGATTTAGCATAGCTGTGTCTTCCATGTCATATGGCCTCCTTGGCTATGGCTCAGCTTTTCTTTCCCCAGAAGCTGTGTGTTGAATTTTAATTTTTACTTTGTTGGACAAAATTCCAAGCATTATGCTGGAGTTTCCTTACTGGAGCCAGAGTTTGTTCTTCTGTCAGTGTCTTAACTATATAAAATTCCCTAGAGCAAAATTACAAAGGCAGTAATACCTGGTTATAAAATGTTTACTTAGTCTCATTTAGAGATTCCAAAATTACAAAAATTTTTGAATGAAATATTAACTCAAAGAACTATGTAACAATACAACTTGCATAATATTTAATGATTCCTGATACGTAAAAAAACAGCCTACAACATATCTGGGGTCCAGCAACATAACAACGTGGCAGTGCTACTTCAATGCTATTTTGATTTACTCAGAAGAAATACCATCTGTTTAGTCTCTCTTATCTTAGCAATAACTTGGTTTCTTTGGTTTGTTTGGTTGTGTGTTTATATAGATTGTTTGTTTAAAACCAGGAAATCTTTGCTACTTTCTCCCCAGAAAAAAAAAAAAGGCCCTAAAACAACTCAAGGCCTTAACTTGGTATCATGCAGTCTTGTTAGAACTAACACTCTGAGTCTGATGTCAACTCAAGCTAGTAGAGGGGTGAGGAAAAAGCATGCATTCATCATGAACCTGAAATTTTTGGTCACAGCTGTGACACATTTTCTCTGAGGCCTATAAATTTTTAATGTGAAAAAAACTTAGCCTCTCATCCAAGAACTTAAAATATTAGAAAAAATGAGCAAAAATGACAACTTTATGCTAGAGCTGTAGGAACTGGCAAGGCTGACTTGTCTGTGAGGGATACTGCATGTGGGATCTGGAGAGGGGGGCAAGGGAAGGGGGCTTGTTAGAAGGCTGAGCCCTGTGTCAGGTCAAAGCCTTTTTACATAAATACAGGAAGGTCACAAGTGTTCAAGTCAATGCCACTATTTACTTCCATTTTAATGGTTCCTTCACATTACCCTGAAGTGTCCTTAAAAGAATGAAGATGCAAATAAAAGCATCTTTGACTGAAAGGTCAAATAGTCTGGTATCATTTACTTCCCAGAGAAAAATCAGAAAAGGAAAATGGCCTGGGTTTTGCATTTTGTGCGTGATAAATGGATGTGACCCTTCAAAAGGAACTGATGTATCTAAAAGACTACTGTTGGATGGGTAAGAGAAAGGACGTTAGAACAGCTTGCCACTGAAGATCAAGGAACTTGAAGCATGTTTCCTCTGTTCCTCTTGAGGTACAGCTGGTAGAGATGGAGTGACTGATACTGCCCTTTAAATTTAAGAATTTACTTGGAGAATGGAGGTGATTTTCCCTCTCATACATAGGATGTAATGGAAGTTGCGGTTACAGAATATTTTTGGAAGGTTTAACTGTCATTATGAAAATGAGTGAAATACTTAACTTTCTGAAGACAGCAATGCAAAAATACTCCATACAAGGGCATTTGACACTCTGTAAAGCAGCTCAGAACTGGAGGTTAAAAATGTAATTAAATCTTTTTTTTTTTTTTTTCCCCAAAGGGCACATGATTTATTCCCTTTGGGTTTTGTGTGTGTGTGTGATTTTGGTTTTTGGGGTTTTTTTTCCCCATACCAGTTCTTTTCCCTTCTTTCTTTATTGCAGCCTACAGAAAACATAGTTGTGAAGTTATTCTTGGTGCTTCTTTAAACTTTTCTTCCCCAAATCTAATGCTAACTACTTAATTCACTTGAGATTCTCTCTGGATTTATGCTCCCGTGAGTATAAGCCCTGTTTCATGTTACGCATCTTACAGCAGTCTGTTCTGCACATGCTCCCAACTTTGTAGTTCCTCATGGCAGTTTTGTCTACTTTCATCTTTTCTGTCATGCTATTGTTTTGGTGGGTTTTTTTTATAAAAGGGTATACAATTTCTCAAGTGGCAAGTTGCTGCTTCTGAGAGGTTGGAAACAGTAGTTGTTTTCTGCTGTGTGGAATTTCTGAGATTTCTCAGGCTATTTTCTTGTCTTTGCTTTCTGTATGACAAGCCTTTATGATTTTTAAAGGCAATTTTGGTTTTAGTGTCATCAGCACACAAGTGCATCCTCCTAACCCCTTTTTCCTCTGACCATATGGCATCTGTGACTTCAGTTTGCTAACAAGGAAAGCAAGCAGGGAGAACTGATTCAATCTGGTTAGGACAAATGAGCAGCTTTCCATTTCCCAACCTTTGACCCAGACAGAGGTTGAAAAGCGTTCCAAAGCTTACTGTTTCTGAACTCCAGAAACAAGTCTTTTGGTTGGCTTGGTGTTTACAGCTTTGAACCTGAATTTCATTATGGTTATCCATGCCTCTGTGACTTGTGGACTACTTGAATATCTGCAATGCATTCCTTCCTTACAGCTATGCTTGCAGGCAGCTCTAATGCTACAGCAAAGTTGGAATGCAAATATGTGCCATTGAATGGTATCATATGAGAATGACAGTGGCTAATCGCTTCTTGAAGTGTACCCAGAGACAAAAAACATTATCTTCTTCAAAAGCCTCTTATGACAAAAACCTGACTTGAATCTTACAGCCAGATACAGTGATCAAATCCAGCCTGTGTGAATGAAGAATCTTCCAGATTGCAGCTCCCTTGCAGTAACCTACATGCTGTTTAGGGTAACTTAAGTAACTGAATGTAACAGATGTGTGTGTTTATTACTGTGTAACGTCCCCACCTCAGTAATAAGGTGTTTTTCCTTCTTACAGGCAGGCATGAGTCTAACATTTTTTCTGTTTGTTTGGTCTATAGGGGTTTTTTGGAAGTGAGTGGGAGACAACTCCAATATTTAAATATCTGCTCCAGTGATCCTTGACATCAGTTAATCACCTAGTATTACCAATATTAGAATCTGTATCTACTGCTTAATAAGCACATTAAATTGTATTTTTACAATGATCAGTAGTAACATCCCTGTCAGTATTTCTGCAAGGCTAAGAAGACACAGTTATGGGGGGTATCCAGTCAAAAATATGTAAACTTTAGAGAAATCATTACAAAGGCAACAAGTTGAGAGTTGCTTATATTAATTGTTTGCTTTTTTTGCGTTTGTAATAGTAAAATGACAAACAACATACAACGAAAGGTCACGAAACTCAGGGATTATGAGGAACTGCTTCCAGAAATCAGATTTTTTTTTTAAAAAAAATCAAAATGAAAAAACAATTTTGAAACTTTGAGCTTCAGCATTAACAGTTATTGACCAAATGAAAAAAAAGAAATTCCTACTGCTTAGTTTTCTTCTTTTTGTTTGCAGTAATGGCTCAATATATACATGTACATTTTACTTTATACTAGAAAGGATTCTTCAGAGGCTCAGACTGGATGACAGACAGCAGGCTTCTCAAGATCCATGACGGGTATTTCATTGTGCACGCTTCCTAGGACTTGGGTTGTCCATGTGAAGGCCAGGAAATGAGGAATAGGGGTGGGTCTTTGCTACTAGCTCATTCAGCAAAATGCTAAACCACAGCTTCCTAAGCTTTAAGGCAGTCACTCTGACAAAGAATGCTTTGTACGCCAGCTTCCCCATGTGCAATTCCTTTCTGCAATATAAATTGCCGAATTCATTGATTGTCTAACATAATTTGTGCAGTCCCTCATTTTGATGCATCAGATTAGAGAATGTTATTCCAAATTGTATAGTAATACCAAATTTGATTCAAAAGTCATTGTTTTTCATCTTGGAATAATACATAAACAAGGCTTTATTTTGCTGTTGGGATGTAAAAATTAAGATGTAACATTAATTACGGCTTGGAAATTTTTCTTGCTCTATCTGAGGATTTTCAAGCATAATTTTGGTGAGAATAAGTTCAAGTGTATGCCCAGAGTTGTTTGTATGAGATATAAAAGGAAAAAACAAACCAACCCCCACAACCACCCCATCTTACAGAAGCTGGTAACACTTCAGAACAGCTCAAGATGACTGCATAATGATTACTGAGCACAACTGTCAGATCTAACCCAGTAATAAAAATAACGTAGACAGAACGCCCAGACTTGGAAACACTTATGCAAGGCGTGTCCTTTTTGTCAAGAAGGTCAGGAGTTTTGTTTTGCTGAAATAGAACATGATGGCATTATTTAGTTGTTTGTGGTTTTAAATTCTCAAATTAAATTTATCTGCAATAGCAACTTTGTTTTCTTCCTGGAATGGAGGTTGGGATTCAATTTTGTCATCTCTGAAGCTTCATTGTCTAGGAAACAGTGGACTAGCTTTACATATGGTATGTTTTGTATGTGAAAGTGATATGTTTCTCAGTCTACAATTTGAAATAAAACCCAATTCTAATTTGAAAATTCTGTAAAACCTTCTAGCATGTCTCCTTTTTAAGGTGTAGTTGTGTTTTTTCCATCTGTTTGGGTTCTTAAGGAATAGAAACAGAGTTAACGTGGCTGGCACAAGCCATTCTGCTCAACATAGGTCTTGCAGTACTTGAAGGAGGTTGAGGAAGGGGAGCCTGGTCGGTCCCGGGGGGCTGAAGGAGGTCTGGTGCTGCTTTCCAGCCCAGTTGGGGGGTGCAGTGAAGGCAGGGGAGCAGCAGTCCCGTATTGCCACAAGGGATGATGCAGTTACACAGAAGGCAAATATTCCTCACCCTGGAGAGGCTGTGTAGGGGGACAGGTTGGTTGGGGGGGGGGGGGGGGGGGGCTGGGAAGCCTTCCCCCCCTCGGCTGCTTCAGGGTCAAGTGCTGCTGTAGATGGTGTAGAAGAAGTAGGTGACGCCTGTGGCTGCAAGGGGAGGATGCTTTAAGAAAAACAGCAGGAGAAGCTGATCCATAAAAAGCATGCAGAAGGGAATTCTGACTACAGGGACAAGACAAAACATGTTGCTGCTGGCCGGGCCCGAAGGGTCCTTCTGGCGGTGCTGTGGCGACCTGTGGCAGCGTCCCCTCTTCCGCCTGCCCCGGTGACCCAGCCCTAACCCAAACCGCTGACGAGGGCCGCGGGTGGCCGCGGCGGCGTGCGGGGACGCTGCCGCCCGGCCGGGCTCTGGGGCGGCCACAGGAGCCGCTCCTGCCCCTCGGGGGAGCGGGGGCACGGCGGCCCGGCGCGGCGGTGCTCCCCTCCCGGGGGCCGGCAGCCGGGGCCCGCTCCGCGCCGCCGGGCGTGTGTGCGTGTGTGTGTGTGTGTGAGGGAGGGGCGGGGGGCGCAGCCGCCCGCGCTCTCCGGCGGGGGGCGGCGCTCGCTGCAGCGCCAGCCCCGCTTCTGGGCTGCGAGCGGGCGGGCGGTCACGGCGGACACGCAGCCGGCGGGGGCGGGGAGCGCGGCCCCAGCGGCCGGCATGAACCCGGGGCGGCCCGCGCTGCCGGCGGCGGTGCCGAGGTACGGACCCTGCGCGGGCCGGGCCGGGCCCCCGCCCCCAACAGGTGCAGGGTCCTCCCCCCGCCCGCGGCACCCGCCTGTCCTTGCGGGGCCGGGGCTCGGCTCGGTCCCGCCCGTGGAGCGCCGTGCCCAGCCGAGCCGAGCGGGCAGGGAGGGGAAGGGTAAGGGGCAGGGCGGGGAGGGGAAGGGAAGGGGTGCCAGGCCCGGCCCGGCCCGGCCCGGCCGCCGGCGCGGGAGAACCGAGGTGAACCCGCGGTCTGCGCCTGCCCGCCCGGCCCGGCGCTCCCGCCTCCCCGCCCGCCGGCCCCCGCGCTCACGCCGCCCGCCCCCCTCTCTCCGCAGGGAGCCGCAGGGCGAGTAGCGCTGCTGCGGCCGGGCCAGCCACCTCCGGGTCCATGAGCCGCCGCCAGCCGGGACTGCCGTCTCTACCGCCGGGCCCAGCTCCCCCAGCCCCGCCGCCGCTTCCGCTGCCGCTCCGCCGCCCTGCCGGAGGTGAGTCCCGCGGCCGGGCCCGCCGCCGCCCGCTCCCCTCAGCGCCGCCTCCGGGCCCCGGCTGCTGTCAGCCGCTGCGGGGCAGGGGGCGAGGCCGCCGGCAGCCGCGCTATCCCCCGCGACCTTTTTTTTGCGGGGGGGGGTGGGCGTGGGAAGACGGAGGCCGGCTCGGGTCGCGCGCGTGTCCCCCTCAGGCGGGCCGGCGTCCCGCTGAGGGGAGCGGAGGGGAGGTGGCGCCGGCCGGAGGGTCGCGGCGCTGCCTCCGAGCCCCCTGGAGCGGGGGCCGCTTCCTTCCCCGGTGACTAACGGCGGCGGCGGGTGGTGGGTCCGCGGGGCGCCCCCGCCTCGCCCTCCCGGGGAGCGCTACCTGTGCCTTGTCTCTCCTCTCCCCGCAGGACGGTCCCGCGCCCTCCGCTGTGGAGAGAATGGCCGTGACTGTAGAGCAGGCCCGGCGGGTGGGCTATACCTGCCTGAAGGCACTCCTCAGGTTCGCTTTTATGGTCGCCAATAACCTGGTGGCTATTCCGTCCTACGTCTTGTATTTAATTATGCTGCAGCCTCTCCGAGTGTTGGACAGTGAAAGCTTCTGGTATATCGAAGGAGTATTATTTAAGTGGCTTTTAGCTATGGTGGCTTCCTGGGGCTGGTGGGCAGGATACACAGGTAAGGATGTCTTACTGATTTAAAAACTACAAACGTAAAGGTGTAACTAAGTGTTAAAACACAGATGTGTTCGTATGGGGATGTGCAGGGGAATATCTAAGTATAGTGGATGTGTGGGGTGGTTCTTTTTTTCAGGTTTCTTTCAGAGATGCGTTGTTATTTCTGAATCGGGGTGCTGAGTGTACTGAAACAGGTTTTTAAATCGTAGGTAAAAACTTAATCATGTGTTAAGTAAGAGTTTCTCAATCGATATTTTGTCTTAGTATAATCAGAAATAGCTTTTTCCTAAGTATCCTGATCGCTTTATTTTAGTTTAACATGAAAAACGTACATCTCTTCAAAAGAGAGTTGATTTGTACTGTGTGTACTGTAGCTGATAGAGCCAAACTTTTCTTTATTGAGTCTGTGCGTCTCTAAATCTTCTCTGCTTAAAACTATCAGGACACAAAGCTAAGGAGTTTGACACAAAGCTCATGTCAGAAGAGTAGGTCTTCTATTCCTTGCAACAGCGACTGTCTTCTGCTGCTTCAGAACAGAGGGAAGCAGAGGGAGCCTCTTTCGTACGAATAGCGATATGCAATGTTTCTCGACTGTATGGCTCTTCGTTTATTGTTAACAGAGCTAATGACAGAATCTGTAGGGGTTTTTCTCCTCTGCATGCTTGCTTTGCAGCTGTTATTGAACTTATTTTTGCTTGTTAGTATTCATAGGCTCTTGAAGGTGATGGACTGAACTGAAATATTAAGAAATGCTCTAGTCTTGTCCTCGAACGCACTGATTTTCATCCTGGCTGCTGCACTTTGTGCAAGAAAACAGCCATCTATTCTTTGTGTGTGCTTAGACCTTGGAAAGGGAAGAAAATGAATCTACTGAGTGCAAAATATGAACAGCCCTCCTAAAATTCTTTCCCTCTCTTCTGCCCAGGCTGCATCTGCAGGTCTTGTCCATGTAAACAAGGAAAAAAAGGAATGGCAGCTCACAGCTCTGGAGTCTGGTCAGACTCCTGATTAGTCAGAAAGTCAGTGTTGACCCTGATGGAGCCCTCTTTTTGTTAGGCTACAAGAGCTGAAGCCTCTGATAATGTGCCTTTTGGTACCCTGTCGTGTGCCTTTCCGAGATGCACAAAGTTTCTGTGGATACACTAGGTGAGCTTCCAGTTCTTCTTAAGGAGATGGTGGCAGCAGCAAGCTAGCTAGATTCTGGTCTGTCGGGCTAGAACTGTCGCAACATTGCACTGCTTCAAAACTGCCTTGCCTGGTACAGCTCAAGCTTTTCCAGATACGCTGTTTCAAAAATCTTTTTATATGTTTGTATTTGCTCATTAAAAGAAGTCCACATAGTATTTGCAGTGGCAGGTATATTTTTAAAAGTCTGCTTTGTGCTTTAAAGCACAAAGGCCTTCTAGAAGGAAGGATTGCCTTTCAAGGTGTCGTGTGTATTGTTAATTGGAAATGGGAAAGTTTATGGGCATAATGGTAATGTTAAAGTCATACAGCATATGACCCTGGGGATTCGATGTGTATATCGAACGTGCTAGTTAAAATTCAAGCCATTGTCCCGTGACAACATGGTTGTCAATTTTTGAAAGCAGCTCCCTTGGGATAGTTTTACTGCTGACTGCAGAACTGTGTGGTTTCTTTTGCCTATTGCTTGGAAAGTGGTCTTAGCATGATCTGCATATCCTAGAGTCTTCCTGAAGCATCTGTTGATTGGTGGTGTTGATGTATCTTGACAATTTGAAATAATTTGTTTTACAGTCTTGAAATGTCTTAGTATGTTTATTTGAAGTATCATTTACAAACAGCTACACAGAAGTTTGTTCTGGGATGGTGTTTGGGTAAGGAGGCCCTTTTCACTTTTTCACTGTAAAGCATGGCTTTTGGGGAGGATTTTAAGCAAATGCTTGTACAAAGTCTCAGTTTAAATATATTTAATTTGGTATGAAGGCATTAACTGTTTTATACTGAAGGTACAAAATGGCAAGACTAGTTTATTTCTTTGTTCATTCTTTCTTTACCCTCATCAGTCCTCACCACTGTATGCAGAACAAACCTGGAAAGTGTATCTTTCTGGCTTCAACAGATAGTCATTTACGTGCCTGTTTTCAGATTGATACACTTATAAAAGACTGTTGCTAGGTCCACTGTTTTTATGGATTACGACATAACTAATTCAGAACTGAAATACTACTTTATTGGTGTGTAAGACTTTCAGTAGTGCATCTGAAGGAGACATTGCTCCAGAATTCTTCTGTTCTCAATTCCAAATACTAAGTCAAAGATAGGCTTCAATATGTTCCATTTTTGCAAAAGTAGCAGATATGTATAGGTTCATTGAGAGACTAAGGATTCTTCTTTCCCTTTGACTAGCAGAGCACTTGATGAGTTGTTTGGTTGGTGGTTTTTTTTTTGTTTTTCCTCTCGATTGAGAGGGTAAGCAGCTAAATAAGTTTACTTGTCTCTTAATTGGAGGTAGTGTGCTGCTTCAGTTGTGTTCAAGGTGTGTTTCAGTTTTTTAATTTATTTACTTTTCTTCTTTCGAGCTTGGGTCATCAGTTGGGTAAGAGGCGACATAAACTGTTTGTAATAAGGGACTTAAACTCAGCCTGCAAAGTACATTCAGGGCAAACTTTTTTTCTCTCCTGTAAGTTTGTATGTAATGTGTAGGATAGAGCTCAACACCAAATGAAGAAAATATGGTGAGTGCTAGTTTTTCCTTCTGGGCTTTGTTGCTGTTGTGTATTGAATAAAGCTGGAAGAGCTGAGGAAGACTCATGAGCTAGGTCTGCCCTTCTCCTCCCTGCCCCTGCATAAACCTGTGTTTTTGTGCTAGGATCCTAGAGGATTTGTTACAGAAATTACATGATCTGTGTCTGTATTGGCTGCTTTAATCTGTGCTTTTTGATAAACGTGGGTGTTTCTGCTTGCAGATGCACTTGATGTTATGTAAAGAGATAGTATATAACTGGACAAGCAAAATAAAGGAAGGAATGGGAAGAGAAATTGTAAAGGTCGCTCTCCTTTCCCTAATCTTCTCCTTCTTAAGATGCAAGTATGAGAGAACTTGGGGATAATTAGTTGCCTTTGATGTTTTTTTAAAGGGCAGAGTACGATAAATATCAATGTTGTTCTTTTGAAAAGGAAAACTGTCTTTTTATGAACAATGTTCAGATAGCCTAGCAATGTTATTTTTATATGCTTTCAGAAAGGCGTGATAACTTCTAAGCCTTTTTCTTTTTTTAAGGCTTTTTGTATAATCGTATTGCTCTTGTAGGAGCCGTTTGGTTATGACACTCAGAATCTGCATATTGGTGTGATGTGAAAGGCACCTTTGAATAATACTTTTAAATATTTTCCTGCATTTTTTGGAAGATACATTCTAAAAAAAGCAAACTTGAGAGTGCTTGATCCTTTGTTGGCAAGTACCTCCCCCCCCCCCCCCCCCCCCCCCCCATACCACAGTTTGTCATTTAATATACAAGTATACCAGAAGCCACTAAATAGTGCAGTAGGTGTAATGGGAGAGAGATGGAGCATATCTGTGGTTGTGTATTTCTGATGACCTCCTACTCGCCTAAAAAACTAGTTATTAAAATGACCGTCTTTTAGATCTGAACAACTTTGGGCAACTAACTATTGCAGACTAAAGTTTAATATCCCTGTATCTAATCAAATCACTAAAAATAGGACTGCTAGAGAAAAGCTTGCTTTGCTTAAATACGCTTACTGTTTTGTAGTCTCCTGCTGTCTAAATGCAGAAGTTAGCATTAGCCTGTGATAGTGTTATTGCGGTATTGCAATTAGAAGTCTCTAGGACAGCAGAGTAATCTGTTGGCAATGCAGTCCTTGACTGTAGCAACCGTCTGCGCTCCTCTGCCTGTCAGAGCATGAGGGGAGAGGGGTGCTGCATGTGGTTAGCAGGGTTGTAGGCATCTTGGGAAGGGTTTTCCTTGAGAGCTGTGCTTCTGAGTATTTCATAGTCCGGCACTGAAGACTACAACTTGACAAAACCTTGTTACAGCCTCTTGCCGACACACATAGTCTTGAAATACTGTTGGACAGGTTGGTGGGCTGCGGGCTGATGAAAGGAAGAGTAATACACCTCTGTTATGACACACAAAAAAGTCTTAGTGGTGTGAGTATGCTTACTGGTATGATGCAGTACTTAATAAAAGGTGAACTCATCCTGTTCTATTGCCTGTTACTGTTCTCTGTTGGCTGGGAAGGTGGCATTTAAAGAATGTAAGGATTGTCAAGTTTTGTCAAGTAAGGAGAATTTCCCTTTTCTCCTTTGTTATTCAGTCAAGCAGAGTAAAATTCTGATTTGGATTTTTAGTTGTGTCCCTCTCCTCTCCCCTCAAGTGATTTAAAGTTTATTGGCTGGTTTCTACGTATGATTAAGTAGTGACCACTCTATAATACTTTTCAGCTGTCATACTTCGCGCCCCCCCCCCCCCCCCCCGCCCCGCTGTAATTCGAAATCTTCCTAGTTTCCATTTCATCAGTTCAACAGCCTCAACTCCTCTGATCTTCTAAGAATGTGAGTATTTTTGTCTTTCAGAACTGTGAAAGATACAGGTGGAGTTGCTGTGACAACATTTCCTCAGTGCAGACAGCGTGTGCGGTCTGTGCTGCTTCTCATGACAAGTCAGCCCCTCTCTGGGCAGGAAGTGCAGCAGAAGCTGGAGAACAGCAGATGAGATTAAGTAAATTTTTTGCTCCAAATAAGGCAGGAGGTGTTATTTCAGGAGATCTATCTATGCCTGTAACCCTGCCATTGTTTTCTACCCTCCTCTGTTCTTATGGTGTGATTTTGAACTGGCAGTATTCTGTTTTGGGATCGGTCGCTACTCTGGGAACCGGGCAGGGAGGGGCATGAGGGAAACAACTCATGTTTGGGGAGTCAGGCAGTGTATGGAATGGAGAAACAAAGTTTTTCTTGTATTCTTTGAATGTGCAAAAATACCTGATGTGACTCAGTAGATTTGGATAGCAACATGCCTCACAGAAATTTTTCATTTATGCTAAGGTTAGGTGTTGACTTTCTAGGTAATCCATGAATTAAATGCAGCTTTCTCTGATATGTATGATTTATGTGTAGGTTATGCTGAGATCAAGAAGGGATCTTTGAATTTATTTTGCTGTTTGTGAGAGGACGTTTGTGTGTAATTTGTGAGCTCTCTTGGTAAGAAAAGGTGAGAGTTGAACGAGTTGGGGACATTGTAGCTGTTTTTACTGTGGCCTCAGAGCAAAGGCTCATTGTGCTTTTGTGTAAGAGGTACAGTGAACTTGCTGTCAACTTGGTTGTGCAAGTGATGTGTCTGTCCGTAAAGAATGCTATACAGTGACCCTTGTCCTGTTTTAATAATACATAAAATCACACCAGGAAATTCCCCATCTCTTCTTTTTGGCACAGGAGTTACAGGCTTTACCGTATTTCTTTATAGTTCATCTAGTGTCAGCAATTTGTCAAAAGCAATAAAGTTTATATTTCAGTTTCCTATTGTATCATTTAACTATAAAGGATCATTGCAAAAGACTGGGTATTGAAATGCTCTCTGAATTTTATTTTTATAAAGCTACTGCCTTCTGGCACAAAACTTAGAGTAAAAAGCACATGCTATTGTGTTTTTGCTATTGATACTTTTGTTGTTTGTTGCTACTTAAGGTGGGGATTTTTAGTGGATTAGTCTCTTCTCCTGCTTCACCAACTCTGGATAATACAAGAACTATTGCAAGTGTACCAAATCTGTCACATCTGCCTAAGGATAGTAAAGGTGAAATTATCGAGGAATACCTGTACAGAAAGGTATGGTTATTTACCTCTAAGTCCAGGAATGGCTATGGGATGCTTCTGAATTAGCTTATGTGCTAACAGCCAAAGGAAGACAAAGTTTCAGGAATTCGGGGTTCTATTCCTGCTTATGGCTGAGTCTACTATTTTTAGGATGTGTTTTCATCCTTCCTGGTTCTGGGCCTTTGTTTTTAGTGTATTTATTCATGCTAGTCATCTTATTTCTCCCTTCATTACTGGTTGAGTGTCTGAGAGGATGTAACTCGGAATACCTGAGAGATCTGTCTCTGTTCTCTGTACCTTTTCTGTTCTTTTTCTTGATGGTAGGCTTTTAGCAACCATGTGAAATAATTACAGGAAAGCTTTTCCCAGCTCTGATTGGAGAAGCAAAATCTTAGGGACTTAAATTATTTGTCCACAGATTCTTTGCAGAGTGTACAAAGGAGAAATTTTTTTTCCACTTCGACACCATGATTGCATCTGTATTGAAACATGTCAGAGATACAATTTCTCATTCTCCTTTAATGTAACTGTTCTAAAGCATAGAAATTCTAGGCCTTTGCAAGAAAACTGGAGGAAAAAAAATGGGTAAGTGTGGATATACCCTGTTTTCTCTGTCATTTTGTTCTGTACCTTTTCAAGAATGAAACTCAAACAGATGAACAGAATGTATCGCTTCCCCTTTCTCTGTCAGGTGTATGAGAGGGACAGAGAAGTCTTGCCAAAGGTTAGTTTGGCAAGGTTTTACGCTGCTGAAAACAGGATCTTAAAAATGGAAGAGTTGTGCAACCTTAATTAGACAGGGTAGTTACTAAATCCTTTATGGAATATAAGCTTAGTGGTGTAACTTTCCAGTGTGAACTGAGCCAGCATACAGCTCCAAGATATGTAATCTGCTCGCGTTTATTACAGTGGAATATAAACTCTAATGCTTAAGATGACATGTCAAATGCGTGGTTGCATAGGCATGTAATTGTGCTGCTGTTGCAGTTGACACAGTTGAGATGATAGTCCACCCGTTTGTATATGCAGTTACAGAAACAAATAAGGCTAATATGTTTGCATCCCTAGAAATGTTCCGTGATACCACTGAGGGACTCTGTGTATAAGGCTGTTGGTTTTTTGTGTTTGTTTGTGGGTGTTTTTGTTTCCTCCTCTCACAAGCATTTTAAGCAGGAAGTACCACTGAAGAAAGCCAGTCCCCGCCTTTCAGATTCGTCCTTCTACTGCTGCTTGAGTTCTATTGGCCACATATTTTAATGATTGTGTGGTGGTCTGGATCACAGCCCTGATCCACACTGAAACTACCCACCCCCTTTTTTTCGTGGGTGACTCACAAAACACTGTCCCTAACCCAGTTCGTTTTGCAGGTGTGATGGAAGAAGGTGGGTACAGATAGCAAAGGGAAAGAGGAAGGAACTGCATCTTTTGGTCACAGTACCAGCTTTAATGTATTTTTTGAACTACTATTTATGGCCCCAATTCAAGAGAGCAGGATAGGACCCCAACTCCTGTGCACTATAGGGCTTTAGTATATGAATAAAACGTCACTGGATAGACTTCTTCACCTTTTCTTATTATTTTGTTAATTGGTTAGTGTTGGTTAGACTGAAAAAATGCCTTCTGCGAAGTTCCTTTAGAGAAGAAAGATAAGCATAGAGTGAGAACAAAGGGTTATCATAAACTGAAAACCAGTTGGTAAAGGGTTAGGAAGCCAGTGTTCATTTTGGTGAAAGCTTAGCAGTGGGGTTCCTCTGAAGTTTTGTACGCGTACTATTTGAGTTTGTCAGCTACGGAGACAATTGTAAAGAACTTCAGAAGTCCGTAAGCTCTATGAATAGCCAACAAAATGGAGAAGTTGTTGAGTGGTGAACAGTCCAAAGAAATAAACATTTAAGTAAAGTAGCAGTTTAGGAAAGAGATTAGTATGGTGGTGGAGAGCTTAGGGAAAGTTGTGGTTCAGTCCACATCTGTACCTTCTGTTACAAAATATGTAAAGAACAGGAAGGACAATAATGCTAAAAAATACCCATGGTTCGATGCCAGTTTGCTGGTTTTGTCTCCATTGTTTTAAAGCTCTAGAAGAATTAAGAAGGGGCTCTAAGAGGGTCAGCAGCTTCATTAGTTCAAGTCAAAATCAAATTAGAACAATTTCATTCACAGTCGAACTTGAATCAGAACTGAATTAGACAACTCAGTGATTCTGTTTCCTGGGCAGAACAGAGTTGAAGAGATGCAATCTTCCTGCCTCTGTGTAAAGAAAGGGGAGTTTTATTGTCATTGGAAGGTAGAAAATTTAAGATTTAATAAGACAGCAGTGCCTGGAGTTTTTGTTTGTTCGTTTTTTCTTAAATACTTCCATTGTGTCTTTTCACAAATATTTACTTTACAGGATAGTGCTAATAGTGTTACTTCTTTTGAGTCATACAACATAATCTGAAAACTTCTTGTTTAAATGTTATAGTTCTAAAAGGCAAGGAGTTGTCCCTGTTTAAGGTGTCTTAATAGTTTAAACTAGCTTAGAGGTTCACCTCGGTTTTGTAATTTAAGTAAAGGGGAAAGGAAAGATTAATAGCTTTATTACTGCTTCTTGCTTATGTAGAACTAAAAATAGAAGTGGTGTTCTAGGACCAAGGGCCAGCACTGCTGCTGTTTGGGAGGACGTGGGTTCTGGAAAGTTGAATCGTTAGGACAATGACATGAGTGCTTGTGGATGTGTTTTTTTTGGTGGCAAAAAGGAGGATTTTGTCAGAGGCTTTTAAATTTAGTTTGATTTGTTTTCTATCATCCCAAAGTTACGAGCTTGTGCAGTTTCTGTGGAAGTCTGTAGTGTCTGTGGTTGCTTGCCAGAAAGGAGGGCAGGGGGCACGGAATTGACTGAAAAATACATATTCTTAAAAGTAAGAATCAGTTATGTTTTAGTGTGGTGTTTTTAGGGTGGGCCATTGAACACCATGTTAATGTAATTTGGTGACTTTGGTATTTTATTAACTATGTAGATAAATGTGACAGTGTTTTAAGCATGGTTTCCTGATGGGATTAAGCTACTTGTTTAACAGCTATTCTTTCTCTCACCCCTCCCACACTTCTGACTTGTTTCCCTGCAAATCTGTCTGCGATTGACCAGATGGTTCAGATTTGAGACATAATGGTCTCCTCATGAGTTTTGTGAAAATTGGCAGCTGAGTGGAGGAGAGAGAGACCCAAGTTAGTGCCTCAGCTGAGGGTAGCGCAGGCAGGTTTGGCCATTGTATGTCTTGTTGACATCTGCTGCAGGTCCAGCCAGTGCATCAATGGTTTTGGGTTTGCCACAGTGTCGACGTACCTTGTCCTGCCTGTCGAGGAGAAGGAGGTTAGACAACAAGTTTTTGGGAAACCATTTTTTTTTTTGCTCTGCTGCTTCTAGAGCAACATGTTAATGTGGCAGTGGCAGGCAGTGTATGAAGCAGAATCTTGTCCTTTAGATGATGTTTAGTTCACCTTGCTTATCATAGCCTTTTAGATCCAAAAGGCATATATAGATAACTGTTTGGTCTTAATATTGGGAAAAAGGATAAGGTAGTAAAAGAGCTTAAAGTACTGTGTTTTTAAGACTTTCTACTCTATGTAAAAAAACAAGAGCTGGTGTAGCCTCCTAAAATGAGCACTGGAAGGACATTAACCTGACTGAAACTCTTGAGAAAGAGCAGTGATGCCCAGATTACTGTAAGCAGGGCAGAGAAAAAGTCAGCTATGAATCTGACCCAGGGAGATATAGAAACATGAGGCTCAAGGTGTGTTTCAGTATATTTCAGGAGACCTAGAAGAGAGCAATGGTATGGATGGTAAGCAGCATGAGAATATGTCAGGAAGGGTTCTGTACCACCATGTAGCAGGTGTGAAGGCATTACATTAGAAATGTGGCCTCTAGATTTTTGTACCTGAACCTGCTCTGTCTTGATATGCATAAATAGATATAGATGGCCTGGCAAGCCTCCAACTCTGGTATCTGCCAGTTTCCTTTCCAAATGCATTCTTCTTTCATATCCGTTTTTATTGCCTGTGCTTGTTACTGGCATAAAATTCAGTTGCTGTTCCTCCTAGCAACAGCTTTACTTGGAAATAAATATAACCATAGCCTGTGTAGACACTAATGTAACATGAAAGACCTCTGAAGTTCAGTTTACATTTGTAAAAATGCTTTCAGATGCAGGTACAGTTAGTGTAAGTGTCTGTTAAGCCTCTTGCATTTAGTGGTTTACATGAAAACAAACAGATGAGTATTTTTTTGTATTTGAGACTCTTCTGTTTGTATCATCACACCTAATACTTCAGTCTTATAACCTAGTAATGTAGGAAGGGAATGTGACATCAGCAAGGCCATTGCGCAGGTAATTCTCTTATCTTAGATGTGTTTAAAGATACTTTGATGCCTATGTTGGGCTTCTGGAGCTTGACAAGATTTTTACAGGCTGGAGAAGCACTTTTGTCCTTAATCTATTTCAGAGGGAGAAAATAATAAAGCATGCATTTATTATTCCCCCCTTTATTGCTTACATTCTTTGAGAATGTTTTAATAACCTACTAAACTTTTAAAGCTAAAATGCAGAACTGAATTCATGTAACCATGAGTGATGTTGCCATGTGTCACTGTAGAAGGGCCAAGGGTTATTTGGGTGGCCGCTGTGGTGAAGAACTGTAGCAGGTGGCCTGCTTCTTCCTTTTTCAGTCCCATTACCACCCTTTCCTGATACTTTGCAAAAACAATGTGGTAAATCTGAGTGTCTAGTCATTCACTAGATTTGCTTTGAGGCAGGGTTTCTTTGTGCAAAGTATGAAGGGTTTAGTTGGATAGGCAGTATTCAGTGATTGACGTGTATTGACCAAAGCTGTTACTTTGTGGGACTGCTGGACTTTTGTAGCCTGAATAAATTTATTTTTGCCTAGTTTTCTTTTTGTCTGAGGAAAGAGCAATCTGTAACACTTCCGGCAAGTGCTTCATGAGTAAGCCAAGGCACTTGTAGCCACAGATCATGACAAGTTGCATGTAAAGTGCTTACAGTGCCTATTGCTACCCACAGACTTAGGAGTATTCACATTACTCATTTAATTGTAAAGTGGAATGTTGAGATTTGTAATATCTTCTTGCATTTGTGGCACACTTGCAGTATTTGAAATAGATAAGTCTGTTTCCACAGTCTCTTCAACAAGTCTGTTGTTCTACCCCTTTATGGGTGCTCTCCAGAAACACTGCTCTGCGGTGAAGTACTCACTTTAATTAAGTACTCTGTCTGCTATTTTTCTTTTTTTTTTTTGTTCCCCCAGCATTTCTCTACTGTAATTTTTATCATTTGTTCCCACCATATAGAAAAACTCTTCGATCAACATGTGGATTTTTTTCTTTTAATTTGAGGAGGAAGAAGAGAGAGAGGAAGAGGATCCTCAATTACTGTCACTGCAGCAGCGTATTTCAGAACTGGCACCTGGTTATTTCATTGACAGTTGCATTGAATGTTAGTCTGTGTGCTGAGGATGAAAGGTAGATATTGGAGCCAGCCATTCAGAATGTTTGGATAAATTTGTTTGTATTGAGCCCAACCATTTTATGTCAGTAAAAAGTACTACTAAAACTCCCAGTAAGACTATCAGCCACAAATCCAAGGTATTTTTTGCAGTTGTCAGCAGGTATAAGAGGATTATTTGTTTTGTAATAGTAACAGATGCCAGGGTGCTACACTTTTTAAAATTAGGAACGGTAAACTTTCTGCTGCTACTTTGAGGTACATCAGAATGAGAGAGGCTGGTTTTTTCTGCTGATGACCTCATTTGTGACAGCCTGAGAGTGCCGTCAAGGTGTTGTTTCTGATTTTTGTGGTGATGGACTTCTTAATGGCAACCTGAAATGTGGCCACACAGTTCTTAACGAGTTGCTGAATCGGTGTAGGATAACCTGGGGCAGATTTAAATGTGGTAAGATACTTTGGCTTGAATCATTTGTTGTGTCATACCAGCAAAAGTACTATCTTAAGTTCCTGGCTAGAATTATTACCATACGCTTTCCAGCATGCTTTTCAAACTGTTGTGGTTTAACCCCAGCTTGCAACTGAGGACCATGCAGCTGCTTGCTTCCACCCCCCTGGGCCTGGTGGGATAGGGAGGAGAATCAGAAAAAAGGTAAAACTCATGGGTGGAGAAAAGAACAGTTTAATAATTGAAATAAAAGAAAATATTGTAATAATAATACTATAATAATTGTAATGAAAAGGGAGACAACAAAAACGGAGAGAAAAGTAAAACCAAAGCAAGGCAAGTGATGCGCAATACAACTGCTCACTGCTTGCTGACTGATGTCCCGTCAGTCCCCAAGCAGCGATCAGTGCCTTCTGGCCAACTCCCTCCAGTTTATATACTGAGCATGACATTCTGTGGTATGGAATATCCCTTTGGCTACTTCTGGGCAGCTTTCCTGGCTCTGCTCCTTCCCAGCTTCTTGTGCACTGCCTTGTTGGCAGAGCATGCGAAATTGAAAAGTCCTTGATTTTAGAGTAAGCACTACTTAGCAACAGCTCAAAACATCAGTGTGTTATCAACATTACTCTATACTAAATCCAAAACCACAGCACTGTACCAGCTATTAGGAAGAAAATTAACTCAATCCCGGCCAAAACCAAGATACAAAGTTACTGTGGCCTCTTATTTTAATAATGGGACTAGCATAAACAGAAACATAAAACTGAATAGAGAAATTTTCTGTTAATCTGCATAATTAGCTTCTTATTTTTTTATGTTTAAATTATTTTCATTAAATTTATGGTAACTGAACATCATTTTCCCCCAGGCCTTTATAAAATCCATCGTTTGAAAAAAAAAAAAAAAAGAAAAAATAATGAACGTAGTATCTAGAAGTCCAAGGGAAATGTTTTACAGTTCTTGTTCATGGTGTAACTTCTTTATCCTGAAGACTGTTGTATGTAGCATGGGTGAGAAATTTAATAAAGTCCTTGAAACCTAACAGTGCAAACATTTAAGGCTTCTTTTGAAAGGTTTGTCCTTCTGCTTCCTTGCATCTGTATCCAGTTATTTTGTGATTCTTTGCGTGCCTGCATGCCTTTCATTTTTAAGTTTTCCCCTGGACACTGCAACTTGAAAATGGCCAATGATTTGGTTCTGTTTTGTGGTATATGGCAGTGCTAACCCATTGGAGCTGGAAGATGGTGCAGAGGTGTTGGGGGAAGAGAATAATGCTGCAGCTGTTTAATTAGTAGCCAGTTTTATTGCTTGAGGATATTGATTTTTAGGTTATGCTACTTCTGTAGTATCAAAATACACTGTTTGAATACATATTTCTGTTCATATGATCATTCAGGCACTCAGGAGCTCTGGTTTTTTGGTCCAGAGTTGCCTGAGTTGAAGAGGTTTAAATGATCGGTATCCTTAAGCACAGACAAGCTGCTCAGTTCAAAGGTCACTCTAGGGACATGGTAAATAATTGCACAGAATGGCCTTTTGCCTTTCCCATGTAGACCATTTAACAGAGATCATCTAAAAGTAAAGTTTTTCAAATACACGTGGCACTACTTTTACATGGTGATCATTTCTACCGTATCATGAGCTGGACTGAAAAATGTCAGTATAACAAGACAGCATCAACAGAATTTTGCAGTAACTTGGGCCAAACCTAAAAAAATGTGAAGAGGTAACTGACCTTGATTTAGGTAAGCAGAAGGTAGTGACCAGAGTTGGGATATAGGGGTGGTCTTATCATATTTAGAATCTTGATTTCCAGTAATAGTGGTGCTGGTTTTCTTGACTTGAACCTTTAGCCAGTGATTGAAGTCATGCAGTTTGCTTCTGTTAGGAGGAAACATTGGTGAAGATCTGGTATTTTTTTTGAATCAATACAACTTATTTAAAGGAAAAATGCAAAAATCATATATTTCTGAGCTTAGCTGGATTTGAACACTGGGAAAATGGTTGCCTTGCTCGGTAGTGTAATTACATTGGGGTTTTTTAACCTAGCACATCTTCTGAAAATTATAGTCTTAGTTCTTACCTGTAGTCACTCTGGCAGCTTTTCTTGATATGTACCCTCCTGGCTGTAACCCTTGCCTGTGCCCTATCCGGGTGCTATAGTTCTAGAGTGAAGTATTTGAATGCTCGGGGGCTTATCAAGCTTTTTCACCATGCTATTTAATTAGGTGTGGTATGTAGGGAGAGATGAATGCAAACTCTTATTTGGAGTTTTAGGCAAGTTTTGTTTAAAGAGAAAGTAACGTTTGCTCACTTCCAGCCCTATTACAGTTTTCTGGTTCCTATATGTGATAAACCTCAAGGCACTTCAGAGAATTCATGGGTACCAGAAAACCCTTGATTAGTTATTTCTCTGGCTATAATATAAATGCACTAGATTAATGTGCTTCATCAGCTTCCTATGGGAAGTTGCTCTCCCTCTTTATGCAATCCAGTGCCAAATTTTTGCACTCGGCATGTCTTTTACCTGAAAGAGCCTGTTATATAGTGCTCTGAAAAGTTTATGGTCCCAAAATGTATGGTAACTTAAAACTTGCAGTTAAAAATGGAAATGAGGCTTCCAACTCAGGTCTTTTCATTGCTAGCTAACCTCTCCAGTCCCTTACGCAGCAGGTAATAACTAAGTTCTGTTGAATTCTTCTACTGTCCCCAGAGAGGCTTGCTATTCTGTGGCCTTGGGATATTTGTTGTAAGTGCTGAATGTGTCATGTTATTTCTGCGGTTGTGTTTTTTGGGAAAAACATCTGAAAATTTGCTAGATGCTCCTGTTTCCTTGAAATGGTGTAGGAAGCTTGCAATACATAAATCTTAAAAGGGTGAGGAAATGGTCATCTCTTCCTGGGCAAGTTCATTGCTGTATGCCACCCGTTACTTGCTGTTTAAAGCCATACTTGTAACTGACTTGACTTGGAAATTCAGATTAAGTAGGAGCAGAATCTTCTGTATGGCTGGAATGTTTGGATTTTTTTTAATTTATTCAATTTAAGAGCCAGGCAAACAGCAATTTTTGCAGAATTTTGTGTAATAGAGCTTGCTCCCTCTTAAATAACAGCGAAAATTTTGTGCAGTCTTTATCAGGAGTTCATTTTGGGCAGTTCAGCTGTTATCACAGAACATACTTTTTGTAACAAGTTCCTTCAGGTCTTATATATGCTGTCCAGAAGCAGTAAGGACTCGAATCTGTCCACTTCAACAGCAAAAGCAAAATACCTAGTGTGGGTTACATCCACCTACTTACCTATTTGTTGTAACAGGTTATTCTTATCTTTATTTCTCTATAGCCATCAAGACTGTGTTCGTGTATAATTTTCTTCTTGAAACAGAATTACAGATTTTCCTCAATTATTTATTTGAAGTCTTGCATCTGTCTTGGTGCGGGTTTTTTTTCAGTGGTGTCTTTGTCAAGTTTCCCCAGCACTGGTATTATTCTGGACTACACAGTGCAGACTGTTTCTGTTGTCTGGATAAGAAAGCTTGATTCCTAATAGAAAGTCCTGTGGTGCAGTGTGCAACTCCGCATAAGCAGCCAAACAGCCGAATGGAAACTAGGAGTGCTGTGGTCCTGTACAGTGGCTTGTTGATTAGTAGTTTGTTTTAGCCAGCTTGCAGTAGGCCAACTAGTTTGCATCAAGATTCTTAGAGTTAACAGCTGAGGCTACAAAGTAGGTTTTGGTCATTCCCCCCTGCTTTGAAAGAGGTAGTCCTCTCACTGGAGGAACAGGACTGCTATTGCAATAATTGCTTTGCATAGACCATTACCCTAATGGGATTTTTCACACGCCTGGTTTGGATATACTGGTTTTTGGTGTTGATTGCACAATCTGAAAAGTATCCTTTTGCTGAGGGCCATGAACCTGGGTGTATTCTCTGGGCACTGTCTTCCCTGGAACCTGTCTGGGAAGTTCTGCTTTTGTCCTCTCTGTTAGCTTTTTAAGGCTGTAAGTGTGGTGGTTGTACTTTTTGAGCCAGCCACCTTAACAGTTGAGGGAAGTGAAGTACCTTATGAATGACTCTGGCATGACAGGGAACTTCACATCTGGAAAGACAAGCAACAGGATCAAATTAGTAATGCATACCATTGCCAGTGACTCAAAAGGAAACTGTAGTAATAGTATTGTAGCTTGTAATACTGCCCCTGGGTAAATTCTGCTGCCTAGGCAGTTGACTCTGCAAAGACAGCTCAGGTTATTGTTACGGTGCAGTACTTGATCTGTGGCGGACAGAGGGTGTGCTTTCAGGATGCTCTCTTAGGGAGAAAATATTTTCTTTACTTTGTTTTCCCCAAACAAATCCAATGCCTACTAAAAATCAAACTGTCACCCTGTCCCTGACTAAATAGTGGTTCTGTAGTGTCTGTGGCACATGGCTACAAAATTTTTATAGCAAGGACATTTATCTTTCTCTTGTACTTGCAGGGAAAAGGTGAAGAGTAGGGGGTTGCATGTTTTTAACGTGTTCTAATGTTCTTTTAAAGGACAAAACTCTATGCTTGCTATGCTCAAAAGACCACTAACAAGTTTTGTTTTTAAAAAGGAATTCATAGCAATTTCAAAGGTAACTTAGGTGACTCGTGCTGGTTATGCTTTGCACATTGGGCCAACTGGACTTGCCCAGCAGGTCTTCCAGCATAGCAGACCACAGTTCCCTAAGGATTCATTCTAGTCCAACTGGTGCTTGCTGCCCCATCATCCCATCTTCTTCTGATAGGTCTGATTGTGCTGGCTTGCCCACCCACCCCATACCCCTCCTCCTGGTTTTTTTTTGTTTTTTTTTTTTTTCCCCACCAGCACAGATGTCCTCACAATGTTGCAGTGGCTTTCATTGGCTTCTCAAGTATTAGAGCAACTTGCTCAAAATAGGAAAACCAAGAAATACCTTAGATAAAGATAGTAGGAGAAATAATTGAGGCATTCCCACTTTATATGTTGGAAGGTTTTTTGTTTATTTCTTATTACTCTAAGCTTTAAATTTTCTATTTAAGTAGATGTCAGTAGCTGTATCTGACTGTTAAATAATAATATGAATGTCTTGGTGTTTGAGTAACTAAAAGTAGCTCAATTTCAATGTAGCTGCATGCACGCCTCATGTTTGACTTGCAGATAAAACAGTCTTAATAGACTAGTTTAATTTGCCATAGCATTTCATAATATAGCTAAAAATACAGATAAAGGTATAAATTAAGATCTGAAGATCTCTACCTTTTGGATGAAGATCTCGAGATTTTACAGCAGTGAACCCAGTGGCTTATTCTGGCTAAAATGCATCACTGTTGTGGTTGTTGCTTGCTTGTCCTACTTTTTTGCCTGAGTCTGATGATCCCAGGTGAATCATACTCTGCTTTTTCCTTATTAAGGTTTGAACTATCCTTCAAATTTATGTCTTTGCAGCAGTTCTGCAGCAGTAAGACAGAAAAAACTTGCCGGTTTGTATTTGCAACATGTGCCTTGTAAAGGCTGCTGCTTTTCATGCCGCAGGGTGAAATTGTAGGTTTTGTTGTAGTTGAGGGTATCCACTAAGAAAGAATTATGTTAGCATTGTGGTTTTCCTCCTGGTGTCAGGCTGTCGATCACAGAATCTCAGAATTGTTTAGGTTGGAAGGGACCTCTGAGGATCATATAGTCGAACCCCCTGCTCAAAGCAAGGTCAAATAGAACAGGTTGCCCGCAGGTGCACGTCCGGACAGGTTTTGAACAGCCCCAAGGATGGACACTTTCACAACCTCACTGTGCAAGCTGTGCCAGTCTTTAACCACTCTTAGGGTAAACATTTTTTCTTCTTTTTTCCCTTGTATTGAAGTGGGATATGCTGTTAATTCAATTTGTGCCTGTTGCCTCTTAGCCTGTCACTGGGTACTGCAGGAAAGAGTCTGGCTAAGTCTGTACTTCTTTCCCTGCATCTTTGTCAGGTACTTACACATGGGTAAGATTTCCCCCCCTGAAGTCTTTTCTTCTTCAGGCTGAACAGTCCCAGCTTTCTTAGCCTCTTCTCATTTGAAAGATTCCGCGGTCCCCTAATCATCTCAGTGACCCTTTGTTGGACTCACTCCAGTAAGTCTGCATGTTACATTGTACTGGGGAGCCCAGAACTGGACCTGGTGCTCCAGATGTAGCCGCCTCAGTGCTGAGCAGAGGAGAGGGGCCACCTGCTTTTCCTAATGCAGGCCAGGATATTGTTTGCCCTACCATGAGGATGCATTTCTGGCTTGTGGTCAGCTTGTCCACCAGGACTCCCGGGCCTTTTCTGCAAAGCCTCTCCCTAGGTGTGGGGCTCAGCACTTCCCCTTGCTGAACTCCCTGAGTTTCCTCTTGGCTCATTCCTCGAGCCTGTCTGCATCCCTCTGAATGGCAGGATGACCATCTGGCATATCGACCACTCCTCCTGGTTCTGTGTTGCCTGCAAGCTTGCTGCAAACTTGTAGAGGGGGTACACTCTGTCCTATCATTCAGGCTGCTAATGAGGATGTTAAACAGTACTGGTCTCATCAGTATTGACCCCAGGGTACAACCCTAGTGACTGGACTCCAGCAGGGCTTTGTGCTGCTGGAAGTGGTGATTTTCTCTCCTGCAGCTTTCCTTCTTAAAGCTCAAGTCCCACTGTTGACATACTGAATTGCAGACTAGCTTACTCACTCCTTTTTGTGTGCTCTAAAGGAATCTTCTGCTTTCTTCTTGTTTGATTTCTCATTCTTTTCAGATATAGGTATATAGAGGGAAAGCCTACCTGTGACTTGTTCTGACTTGAATCCAGGAGGGAACAAGTTCTCCATCTCATGCAGCAGATGGAATTTTTTTTTAAAGAGACCTGTAGTTTTTAAAGGGAAAATAAAAACAAAAACACCATGGCCCTTTTATTGAATTGTTCCTGTCTGTTGGTATTTTGATGTGTCAGACCCTGCTTGTCAACTTTGTTCCTGTTTGGTTAGTTGCACAGCAGTAGTGATGGGGCAGATGAGTATGGGTAAAGTACTGTAGTAACCTGCTGGGTTCAAGTTATCAAAAATACAGAGCTGCAGCC
Source organism: Falco biarmicus (assembly GCF_023638135.1). NCBI lineage: Eukaryota > Metazoa > Chordata > Aves > Falconiformes > Falconidae > Falco > Falco biarmicus. Next base: position 11,843,743 of record NC_079299.1, read on the forward strand.
AACTGTCCTTGGCTTGAAAGAGTGATAAGGGTAACAATAATAGCCAGCTCTGTATTGGTAGCATTTTTTAGTTACCCAGCTGCACTGGTATGTTTTTTGATCAGAGAAAAACACTCCTCCTCTCGCTGCTCTTCTCTGGAACTTAATCTTTTACAAAGAGAAATGTGCTTGAATTGTAATGGTTTTGTATTCTGAAATTTCCCTGTTTTCAAAGTAACCTTTCTAATTCTAGAAAAGCCAGTCTGTTTTCCATAAAGCAGTCTTACAGATACATCCTAAGCTCAAAGAAAAACTGTATTTGCATTGTAACCATACTGATAATACAGTAGTTTCAATATATGCAGTATAATGAATAGGACTTTTAAGACTGTGGTATCAACTTAGCAAATTTTAATTTGGACTACCTTGTTAAGAGTAAACATCACTGTTAGGGGTGAAACTGCAAGAGTTTGGCTCTTGCATTTAAAAAAAAAATTGAAGTGTTCTGTGGATTTAGTATATAAAGTCATGTGCTTGAGTGGTGAGAATCTTTTCTCACTTGTAAAAATTATCCTTGTAGGTAAAGAGACTGAAATGTAGGGCTCCCGGCCTTGTCTGACAAAAAGGGTCTCTTTGGGCAAGTGCTGGACCTCTTTGTGTTGGGGGATTGACTGTGGTGTTTCCATCATTGTCGCTGACCCTGAGTTTGAGTATCAGAAAGTGTAAACTAGTAAAAAAACCTTGGTGGTTCTCCTTAAAATTTTCAAATCCATAGTGTCTGTCTAGGGAGCAGATCTGTGGACCAAATTTTCATTGGACATTTTTTCATACAAGTGGTCTTGTGGCCCTGCAGGTTGTCATAGGGGGTTTCTTGCCATGGAAAATTGCACGATCTTAGTAAACTGTAAATCTTGTCTCTGCTCTGTGTAACAACTTGCCTGAGAGCCTTCTATTGAGAGTCTCTTCGATGCTTGTTTTACAGAAATATGTTTCTTTCCCTCTGTCACTTATGGTGTTTCATCTTTTTGGTCATTAGAAGCTTTTTAACCAGAAAAAGGCCATCTTTAGCTTATATACCTTTTTGGGGGTTATGATAATCTCAAAGATAGTCCTGTAAACTTTGTCTTTATTTGATATTGGAAATAAACATATTTATACATAGATTGAGAGTGTTTCCTTCCGCTGTGTAACTAAGAATGACCAAAATGGTACTGAGTATCAACTTTAAATATGAGCTGAAGTGATAGCAGTTAATCTGAAGTACACTTACCATTGGTTCAGATTCTTCTGTCTTTTGAGGACTTTGATGACAGTGTGCTTCTAACTAGGTAATTTTTTGTGCGTACTTGGAAACTTAGAGTTGTTTTTAACTTTCAGGCCTGACTATTTGATTTTTAGTATCCCTTAAGCTTTACATGTTGTTCTGGTGTTTCTAAGTGTGTTAAAAATATAAAAAAGTCTTCTTTCATTGTGGGAAAAAAACCGCAAGACTGCCCCATTGTTTTGCTTTTCCTTTTTCTAGGCTTCAAACAAACTTTTTTTTTTCTGGCGATTATAACATCTGTAGTATGTAAGGTATTAGAGCATTAGGATATTATTTCATGAATGCATTGATGTTCCTCTGGGTAGTTAATGTATTTTATCTGTCACCAAGGAGGAATGTGCTGTACAGCTTGCTCCTTCTGCAAGTGGTCTGACTCATGAGCTTGAGGTACTTCAAAAGGATTTCAGCACTTCATCCCATTCTTCAGTCTTGCAGTTGCTTTTCTAATAATAGAAGCAGCAAAACACAGTGGAGTTACTTCTCGGCTGCTACAGTTTATTACCAGCACAGTCATGAAAGCTGACATCAATCACAATCTTCATGTTTCACGGTCCACATATGCCTGTGTGGCTACGAACACGGAGTCTCTTGTACCACTCCTTGAAAGCAGTAACCACCATATGCAACTGGGGTTCCAGTTTGGATGATCAGAATTACAAGCTGTGGGACGTTGGTGCCTCTGCAATTTAAGCAGTGTTGTGGGAATGGCATAAAATAGCTGTTGGAGACCTCCAGCGAAATATGGAGCCTATGTCCAGTGAAAGATGTGTTGTTGTAAGACTTAAAATACATTAGAACTATTCCTTAAATATCTGTAGGAGCATAGCTTGTGTATCCTGACAGAATTTGTTAACTTTAAAATTTTTCTTACCATATAAACTGCTCGTCTAGTGTGATTGTAAAGAGGTGAGGCTCTTCAAGTGATGTTGCCTGCACCAAAGTCAGTGGAAGAAGTTCACTTCACTGAGGGTGAGCTAAGGTTTCACTTTTATTGATTCTCAGTCACATATGGGTAAAAGGAGCCCTTTTTTCAGCCACAAGCATCATCTCTTGTGCCAGGGAATTATAGAACTCAAGCAAACTGTACCCATGAGGTCTTGAACATGCACTCCAGGAAAATTAAGTCAATCTTCAAAAGCAGTCATTGCTAGGGCCTATTTCCAAAAGGAACCGCTGTCCTTTAAGAAAGATGTGGTTCTTGGGTTGGTTAGAAAGATGAAAGAGCCGGAGCGTCTTTGTTGTAATTGTCTCCTGCTTTTAACACCTCTTATTTGTCATTTAATGGAAGTAAGAGTGTGGGTTGACTTTAGGGCATAAATATTGTGACTTCTGAAGTCCTCTTCTCCACAAAGCAGATCTGTACACTGTACACTGCAGAAAGAGAGGGTGGAAGCTAAGAGGAATGGAACTGAAAGCAAAAGAAAATGTGCATTGTTTCCTACAATGAAATGTAGAGGTGTGCAAAGTGATTTGTCACAGAAAAATGGAGGTGGTGATGGGGACATCTTGAACCCAGCCCTGGTTTAGTAACATGTACTGTAGGAACAATTTCCTTTATTTGCAGGCTTCTTTTCCCCAGCTGCTGCTGCTTCTCTGACTTCTCTATGACAAGCATTTCTCTTGATGCAGGTAAAAGGAAAAAATTTTCAGTGCAGGTCAGTTTATCATCATAAAAGTCTGAATCAAGCTGGCTGTAAAAGATACTTTTTTGGTATCAAATTCTTGTTTGAAACTGTATATCCACAACCTTAAGTTGTGCATATTGTAATAGCATGGAAATTAAAAATACTTTTGTTATTAAGGTACATTATTTAATAGGAAAAGAAAGATAACACATTAAGTGCATTAAGTGAAGCTGTGTTTAATGAGATATGTTGTCTGAATGTTCTTTCCCTCCTTTCCTGGATTGTACTTTTATTGATCACCTGTATGTCTTCTGTGTACCTAGAGACAATACATGCAGGTTTCCTCGGCAGTATGAATTTCGGAAGGAACGGGTGGGATAGGAAGAGCTGTTTTTCTCTCTCCAGTAGTATGTGTCTGATTTTATATAGGTGATTTTAAGCATCTTATAACCCTAAAGTACATGCTTAATAAATGTAAAAAAAACTAGCTGCTGATTTGCTTAGTCCGTTGTTTGTTTTCCTTTTTTTCACTGTAGCCAACCTTTAACCTTTTTGTTAAGGACTAAAAACACCTTTAGCCTGTCTGTCGTCTTTTTTTATTATTATTTTTTTATTTAATGTGGTCTAGATGTGTGAAGTAATACTTAACCTTTGGCATCACTTCTGGGATTTCTTATTGCCAGCTATCAAAGAATCCCATCTATAAAGGAGAGACAAATGAGTTTAACAACTGCACATAGCTACTCTAGCTAAAACATACTTTGATGAGCCACTTGTGAATAACAGTAAAGCAGGGTTGCAACTTGCCAAACACAAATGCTTGAGTATGAGGAGGAACGTTTAAAACGTAGAAACCTGGTTGTCATGAGTTACAGTCACTGTTTGAATACCTAATAATAACGTTCCTTCTTTTAGAAAGAAGGGTGGCTTTTGAGAAAGCAAAGAGATCTGTCCATTAATAATGCACTTTCTGTTACTGAAAGTTTCCAAGTCATTGACGGAAGGTGGTACCGTTCAGTTCCAAGTGTTACCAACCTGCAACTTCTTGGAAAAGATTTTCTTGAAGCCTTGCCTCATGGAGGCAAGTGATGAGAAGATGAGAAGAAAAATGAACTAAGTGGGTGAATGTTTTGGAGTAAAAGTTCTTCTCCAGTTTCTAGAGGAAGTGATGAATATTGTTTGTAGACTCAAATCTAAAGGGAAAATTGGATATTCAAATCAATTATATGTTTACGTATATCATAACTTTCAGGTGATTTATCTAGCTGTTTTATGAGCTTGGGGGGTTTAATAATTGTGGTTAGAACACTTAAAATTCCCTGACCTTGCCATAAAGCAACAGTCTTTTCATGTTTTTTGTTTATGGGATTAATACTGTAGCTTTTAGATTTAGATAATGCTACTATAGGAATTGCATCTGGTTCCTTCACTGCCCATTTCCTAATCGCTGTAGAAATTTCTGGCAGGAGGTGTGTCGTCATCAACCCCCAGCTGAGAAATACGAAGTTAAAACTCAATATGTTTTGAAACAATAACCCCAGGTATTCATTAGACCTTATGTTGTTAAGATACCAATAAAATTTATGCCAATTCTTACAGCACACACTGGAGTTAAACTGTTAACTATAGTGAATAAGAGACAGTCAAAAATGTCAAACATTTTTTAAGTTTTAAAATGCAGTGTGCAAAATGAAGTAGCTCGTATTAATTGCTAGGCAACTGTGCAGAATACTAGACCACCGTTCTTGCCAGGTATATTCAAAAGTGTAAAATCTACTAAATTGGGAGTTAACAGAGTAGTCATTTGCCCAGTCTAATGACACACTGCAATTAAAGCGCTTGAATATTTATTCATAGCATCACTTACATGCACACAGCTATGTTAAGGACATGATTACAAAGCAGCCAAGTGTTCTAAGAGCTCTCAATAGCTACATTTAGATGTGTAATAGTTGAGCAAAAATGTGGAAAAAAACCTCTTTTATTGCTGCTGCTTCTTCTTTAAGCCCTGCAAGGATTAGCTCATAAAAACTCAGTTTGCAGCTCATTATATGAAATACTTTCTTGATGTTTTAGAGATGTGTGTACATCTTGGATGACTTTTATAAGTGAAAGAAAAATCTTTTTGTCTTACGGCACATGCAATTGCAAGTAAACTTGACTTCATCCTCTCCTGGAGAAGCCCTTTGCTTACAACACTAAGTACAAATGAAGTATCTCTAACAGCTAAGCCACTTCTGTCTCTATCTTGTGGGTAAAAGATGTCGTTACTAACCCGGATTACCAGATTTTTCTTGGTACTGGGTTTACCATGATTTCAAATCGCCATGTTATACTGATTTCCTCTCTTTCCTTCCTTCACGTTATTTCACTATGTTAAACTGCATTTGCAGAAATCTTAACTATTGCGAGGCTGTAGACATAGAACCAATATCCTGATAAAACATGCCCTGGCCATAGAAGGAGGCCATGGAGGAATGTTTGCTGGTTTTCAGGCCCCGAGTGACAAATATTTGTCTTTGAACTGTTTTTTGTCTTGTTACAGTGGAGCAAAGCAGTGTTCCTGGTTCTGTTGCCATGCAGCTGAGGTCTTGATTTGAATGTTTCCAACTGCAGTGGAGGAATGTAATAGCACAAGTATTTCTTAAAGCAAAAGGTGCTCCATTTGAAAATTTGTGTGGTGAGAAAATCGAAGACATTTATTCCCTCCCCAGAGTTTAAAGGGACACTGTGAACTTAAAATTCTAGGTATTTAAGGGGTTTCTTTTCTTCTTTAAACAGTTGTGGTAATGGCAGTGGTTTTTCTGCACTTTTGTGGTTTGCTGTTGTGTTTCTGATCCAGAAATGCTCTGTGAAGGACTTGCACAAACTGATTCTTTTCTCCTTGATAATCAGGTCAATCAATTGACTATAAAGTGTTACTAAGCACAAGAGACAGCCCGATTGCCTGAGGAGAAATGACAGAGGGAAAAGAAACTAGAGGATGTCCAGCTGAATCACTGTGATTTAATAACTTACTGCCTGTCAGCTGAGCTGTGGAAGTTGAGCTGTTAGCCTGGCCAGTTGCTAGATAAAATGAATAGAATAAGTAAATTTAAAGAATTAAATCAAACCTTTTTTTTTCTTTTTTTTGTTACCTTGCATTTGGGGTGGGATAACAGAGCCTGCCTTTTTGCTACTACTCAGCTGAAACTTGTTAGTGCCTTGTAAGCAGGCTGTGTGCTTTTACCCTCTTGTTTTAACAAAAGTATGTGTGTAAAATACTCTAAAATACTCTAGGTAGCAGCAGAAGCTTTTTTTCCCCTGCTTTTCTTTGACTGGGGCCTATCTGAAAGTTTCAAAGTCAGGCATTAGTCTTCACCTAGTATGCTAAAAATGTACTTTTTTATAGCAAATTAAGCTTCATAAGTTCTTCTCTTTAGTTCTTTTCAATTGCGTGCTGCTTCTCATGGTCTACATTTTTTTCAGTCGTGACCTTTATTTCAATCATTCAGAAAGCTGGATCTGTGAAACACTTTTGAAGATTAAAAATAGTTTCTTTTTAAACTGCTCTACAGTAGAAATAAATACTAGTAGAAATTGATACATCCCAGGGAAGTATCTATAGTAAAGTAATCCCTTTTTTTCCCTCTGAGTGATCTACAAATAATTGTATTTGGAAATAGTTAGATACTTGTGAGAGAACTTATTTTGCAGATGCTTAATGTATTCAGTACTTAGTTTTTATTACTTTTGGAAAGCCACAGTTCAGTAAAACTATTGTATATTGGCTGCTTAATAAAGACACTGAAGTAACAGTTTCAAAATCAGTAGGCGGTTGGTTCATTTCCCTTTAAAACAATTCTGGTTTCATCTTAGTTTCTTGCCTTGTGGGGTGCTGACATAGGTAGATATGTTAAAAACTTGTTAAGGAGGGTGCACGGTCAACTATGACTGCCATGACCAGGCATTTTCCAACTTCCAGGGAGTTAGGGAGGACATGGGAGGGAATTGGATTGTAATCGAGGAGGAGGGATAAGGGGGATCTTCCAAGTTCATGTTGAGAAAAATAAGAAAGGATCTGTGCTTAGCTTGCCTGGGGAAAGGAAAGGAGATTGGACATTATGGAATGAATAGTCCTCCCGCCTTCATATGTCTAGCCTGATTCTATGTACTTGTAACCAAATACAGCGTTTTATTTTTTTATGGGGTGTTCAAGTCTCAATTCAGTACTAAATCAGGAGCAATTACAAAATAATGGAAGTGGCAGCTTTCAAAGGTGTGATGCTAATTGGATTTCTGCAAGAACAGGGGAGCTATGCATGGATTATTGCTTCTTTTCTTTGGTGTGTAGCCTACTGCTTTTGTATTGGTTAAACCACTGCTTAAAAGACAGATAGTAAATTAATTAATTATCCTGTGATGGGAGTCGTTCACTGCCTGGGGACCTGTTAATAACCGTACTAAAGATTCAGCAGTGGAGGTGAAGTATTTCCTTTCGTGTCAGAAATGAAAATATTAGCTGGTAAGAAATACTGAACAAACAGAAAAATAATGATGCCCTACGTGCATGGGCAATGCATTGTACTTTTCCTTTTGAACTTCACAGAGCTACTCTGCCTGCCCATCCTTTCCCTTTCCCCTGCACTGCAGTAGCCATCCTTCTTATTGAAGAGGGCCAGACTCTACTTGCTTGTCTCTTTGCCCCAATAACAGCATCAGGCATATTCTGGTTTTTAATTTATGACTGACTTTTTCTAGTTTTCCATCCCGTGTTCTTCTTTGGGAGGCAGCCTTCATTTTCTCTACTTAGTTATTTTGTGAAGGTGGAACTAGCAAATTTTTATTTTTTTTCCTTACCTCATCATGTTTTTGCTAGTCAGTGTGAATGTTAGATGATCAACAGCTGTAGCTTCCTACTGACATCATTCTTGCCTCTGGAGTCTCTGGTCTACAAAACAGTGACTAATAGTTTCTGTCATCTGAGCAGCAGTTTCTGAACCCACTATCTTGCCTATTGCTAACTTGTTTAGATTTGAATTACTGGGTTTCTTTAATGTAGCGTTTTAATCTAATGATCCAACTACAGATGTTTTGTTTCGGTTTTACTGGAGTAGCTTAATAATAGTAAGTGTAGAAAGGAAACAAACTTGCTAAGTGTAAAAATAAAATTGACATCACGTTTGGTTTTGTTTTTTTAAATATGATGAGTTGAGACAGTTGAATTTGAAAGCTGGGTCAAAAGCTTATGTAATTTTGAGACCCTAAATATAGAATGGTGTAATGACACAAGAAGATTGATCTCTGTGCATATGTTCTGGTAGAGTATTTTTGTTTTGTTCTTATTCTGTGCATGTGATTTAAAACTAAGCTGAATACCCTCTGCTTGGAAAAATGGTCTTGCTAATATTCCTATCTTATGCTGTGTGACAATTTAAATTGACATGTAGCATGTAGGTTTCTTTATTATAATTGTCTGGGTGTGGGGTCTTTGGGTTTTTTCTTTTGTTGATAGTAGAATTTCCATTTGGTCACTGTAAAATTTATTTATTTTTTTTTTTTTTTTAATAGTAGTGGAATGGGGTGATGATGTTAAAGCAGTATCAGAAGATGAAGCCATGGTACTGGTGAACCATCAAGCAACAGGTGACGTCTGCACTCTGATGATGTGCCTTCAGGATAAAGGCACGGTAGGCTACAACTGGGGAGTGGGATAGGTTTTGCGTATGTGATCTGTTACCGTGGGTGTGCTTGCAATCTGTGTGCGGTACTGGTGACTGACTTCTGTGTGTTAATCCACCAAGTAGTCTCAGAGTCCTGAATGAGAAGCTTTTTCTTTAGACTTGGTTTAATGTGACAGCCCGTAACTTGGAGAATGTTTTAGACCATAAATGTTGCCTTTGAGGGTCTAATATGAGGTGAGTCAGTGTGCATTCAGTCTAGCTTAACACAGAGGGAAGCAGATCTCTTTGCAGTTTACTTGACTTTCTCCTTTCACCTCATGCCCATATGCAACTCAGGCCAGCTTTGTTCAGACCAGCACAGATCTAGCTTCTTGGTTACGACTTTATTCTAGCATGGAATTTTTCTCTTGAGTTAGAAGCAAGTTATGCATGGTATTTTGAAACTGGAAGTGACTTCCCTATGAGGGCATGTCCAAGCTAAGCTAAGACTAGTTAAGGTCAAAATTGCTTGAACTCTTATTTCAGAAACTCTTAAGCATTTCTCGGTGAGAGGTGCAACTAATGTCAGGGTTTTTTTGCACATTACTGTTCAGAAAATTCCACGTCTAGAGAGTGTAGTGCTGGAAACTAGAGTATGGGATCTAAACAGGAGATTAAATTTATGTGCCAGTCAGGAGGAAAGGGATATGTATGATTAGGTTACAAAGGGTGGGAAACATAGCTGGCAAGGTGAAAAAGTGCATCAGCTGTATTTGCCTTAGAGTTGTTGTCTTTTCTGCAACAACATGGTGAAGAAACAAGGAAAACCAACTGCTTTTTGTTGCATCTGCACAACTTGTAACTGGCACTGGTTTTCTTAATATATATTAACATAGGTTGTGGATACACTGTATCTCTACCAGTGTTTTAACATTTTTGAGGAATTTTCCCAGATCTTACTTATGACAGCAGAGCTGATTTAAAAAAATAAAAAACCTAAAAAAAAAAAAGAAAATGGCACTCAAGATTGAGCAAAGACTGATTTTTCTTTCTACTGTAGCCTAAAGAAGACTTCATTTTAAAAGTACTTCTAATTGCTTTTATTTCTTTTAGAATTGAGGAGGTCGGATATATATGGTATTCTGTACTGTACCCCAACGAGCAGAATGACAGAATAAACACTCTTTAATTCCCTTCATCAAAATTATGCATAGGACAATCTTGTGATAAAGATATGACTGTGAGGGCATGGTTCTGTGGATATGTATTGCATATAATCTTAAATATTGATGTCTCAGGTGTTTTAAATACCATAGAGCTTCCTTGACTCATCTATGTCATGGTGTATACTAAGCTGTATTTATCCTGTTTGACTCCATAGCTAGAAAGTTCCAGTCAAGACAGAGTAAGTTTCAGTGAATGTAGATGGTGATGTAGGTGAAAGGCTTGCTTCCAGTTCACACAGAAGGGCATACAAAGTAGTAAAACAGTTTACCAAAGGTGGCCTCTGGAAGAACTAGGCAGAACTAGGAAGACCACCTTCCTGTGCCAGTCCAAAATTTCTCCTGCTTGCTTTTGCAAGCCAGTACAGACTGAAAACAGGAGTAATCTGCAAGCGCTTACTGGTTAATGCTGCTTTTTAAAGAATGTTGATTTAAGACATTGGAAGTGTTTGATTTGAAGTTCTATATTTTTCTGTGTAGTGAGGTAGAATAATTGAAATGTATTTGCAACTTGACAATATTTCCTAAGGGCCATGTCAGGAGCTGTGATGGTATTTTTTTTTTTCTAGTATTTTATAAATTCTTACATACAAACGATAGTATAGCCTATCTGTTTTAAGCAAACTTAATCTCACTAAGCTGTAAACTCAAACACATGTGTTAAGACATTTGTTGTCTTTCAGGTTCACTTATGTGAATAGGAAAAACACAATCTCTTATTAGGGAAGTGGAACTTGGTAGAAGTTCTGATTTTTATGAAAGGACTGGACTGGTATTGTTTTGACTAGTACATGTTACCTAAGGCAAGCCACGCAGAGCAGGGTTTCAGGTGAATCAGAAGTGACCTAATTACACTTTTTATATAGTTCAGGAAATAGTTCCAATTTGTTTGTGTAAGTAAGTGTTAAAAGAAACTAAGTAACTTACTTGAGATCTCATAAACATCAAAGGTTATGTGTTTAAAAAGAGAAATAGGTTAAAATGCTGCTATTGCTGCTTTCTGACTGGATTAGAACGGATAAATGTGGCAATGTTTTTGATTTAGAGCAGAAAGCAGTGCCAGGAAGGAGTGCAGTGGAGACAAAAAAGTAGAGCTTGCAGGTGTTTGAGTGCGAGTTTCAAGACATGCATTCCCAGGTTTCATTGTTAAGTTAGAGGTGCTTGAAAGATGAAAGTCAGTCTATTCAGGTTGCTTTGTTATGAAATCTGTGTAGAGTGAAATGAAAGTGGGCCTGTGAATAGGAGACACCTAGATTTATTTTTTTTTTATAAAAGTGTTAAAAAGCTTTTTCTACATTCTGGATTTAAGCAGGAAGGATGAACCAAAAAGAACCTTAAACAGCATCCAAATACTCTTTCAACCTGTAAACAACTATGAATACGTGCTCAAAATGCTGCTGAATGTCTTTGCTTAAAACCTACTTGAAATGCAAGTGATAAGAGACTCATCTGATAAACGTTGTTGCATTCCTGAGGAGACTAGATGGAAAAGCTGCCACCAGTACCTTGCAGTGTCCTCTGCTCCGCCCTTGGTGGAACAGAGTGAATCTCCATTAATCATTTGCCTTCTGATTGCAAACAAGATAATTGTGTCCTATTCTTTGAACTCCTTCTTTTTGATTGTGTGTTAGAGTGTGTGTATATATTCATTAATTCATACATAAAAATATTTTCTCTTTGTATTTCTTGCCACTGCCTAGGCTTATAGGCAGATTTGTAATTACTGAGCTCTGGAGTTTGCTCACACTTGGAGCAAATTGCCTGTATGTTTTGTCTTATTTATAACTTCTGTGCCGCACTGATCTTTGACACAATTGCATCGCTCCTCAAAAAGACTGAGCAAGTCCAGGGATCCTAGTTAGAAGCTCTGTGTCACCTAAAACATGGGGAGATGGACTTAAGACTCTGAAGAGCAGTGATCTTCCAGAATAAATGTACTGTCATCTAAATAAAGACAATAAAAAGCGGTATGGGAGGAGAGAAGCACTAGCATTCCTGGGCAAGTGTTCCTCCTCCAGGACTGACGTAGAACATCTAGGGACCAATGTTCATTCCTCGAAAGACACAAACCTTTTCTTCCCAGGGAAGCAGATTATTAAGCTTGCTTATCTCCTCTGGTAAAATAGATCGTGTTGGTTTAACTTCTGCTTGATATAATAGAAAAATAATTGTCAAAATGCCAAAGTAGTAGATGAACGCTGACAGTCATACAGGTACTGCTGCAGGCTACGCCATCATCAATGGAATGTTGGTGGTGTTTTTATGAAAGGATATGGTTCCCTACATCAGCCTGTCATCTTTGGGCTGATGCGTAGGCATGAACTTAAGATACTGTAGTGCCCTGGAGAGCAGTAACACCTCTCAGTGATGCTTTTTTTAACTCTTGTCCTTAGGGCACACCTTTTTCTTTTCCCTCTCCCTAAGACTTTCTACTTTACTGAAATGGAAAGAATGTGAATCTCTGCAGAGAAGAATTTTTGCTTTAAGACCCTCTTTTATTTAACACAGGCCCAGGGATAGCTGTATGAGAAACCATTTGACCAGTATTAGTCTCAAGTGGGGAATTATATCTAGGAACTAATTTTTCTTTTATCACTCACAAATGCCTAGCGTGCCTTTGTGCGTTTGTATGTGTAGCATCTGCCAAGAGATCCACTGGCAGACAGGAAAGGATACTAGCCTGTCACAGAGGAAACGGATGCTTGTTTCCAAAGCAAAACCTTTCATATCTTTGAGAGCTGTCCTTATCTCTCAGATGTGTTTTCCTTTTCCACTTTCAGAGATGCTAGAAGTGGGTGCTCTTGCATTATCCATGATCTTCAAATAGAAAGTTCGCTAGTATTAAAAAAACTGCAAAATTTGAGATGCTTTTAATGCGCTCTTAGGCAAGGATAGCTAGTTTCTAAATGTGACATCCAGACTTAGCGGGGAGACCAGTAATGTGTCTAAGGCAATAAAGGATCTTAAATGTTTTTAGCCAGTATGTTCTTGCAACATATTCCAGCTACAGTTGTTTAAGGATGAGTAACAGAAACAGGGTATGTGACAATTATCTTTCCCAAGTATATAACCAAGGATTCATTTATAGCTTCTGTGGTCAAAAGGGAGAATAGGTAGTTGGAGCATTCCAAGAGATAATTAGATTTTTTTGGAAGAAAGATTTACTAATACATGCAATTCTAAATACAAATTGCAAATTATCGAGCTGCTTTTACAAAATAAATTCTTGCATAAAATATGATCTGCTTCTTTCTGTGAATTCCACATAAACATATGAAGATGTGAGAACAGGTAAAAGCCATCATCTTTCACTGTATTTTGTTAGAAGTAGTATTGAAGGCATGGACAAGGATTCTGAGTATTTCAGTTACTGTGCAAGCCTCTGGTGTTTGGAGAGAAGCATAGAGTACACTTTAGCAGTAGATGTAATCAACTAAGACATCAACAGTACGTTGTATTTTCTAGAGGAAATCTTTATTTCTTAGACTGCTTTCCTTCTGTCTTTGCCTCAAATTATGTTATTTTAAACAACTGAAAGGTGCCAAGCAGAAGGTTCGTGTTAAAGATTTAAAAAAAAATAAATCTGGCTACCAGAGAGATGTCATGGTTCTCTGTATGCTTTTTTGACAGTGGTAAATGGAAGAGTACTGTGAATCATTCTTGGTGTGGCCTTATAACATAGGGAAGAGTAAAGGCAAGTAGCCTGGTGTATGATTGAGAGCATGTAAGAGGCACTGGATTTTTCCAGTTCTGGAGAGGCAGTTCCTACCCCTCTCAGAATCTACATGTAGGACCTATAGAGGGGAAAGACCTTGTGGGAGAAGCTTTTCCCTTCTGTTATTTACCTCTTCTGGAGTAATTCTTCCATTTTAAATCTCAATGGACTGAACAGGTATAGTTATCAGCCTTCACTGTCCTGTAAGAAGTGATGGTCAAAGTGAATCTAATGGCTCAACCTCTATTTTTTGCCTTCTTACCTTGCGTCTGGGCTGGGCCAAGGAGCATGATTTAATGAAACACTCAGGGATGCACGTGGCTGCTCTGCTATGAAAGAAATTAGTAACGGCATGTGGGCTGTGCATAGGTCTCAGTGAACACTGCTGTTCGTAGATAGAATGAGCATGTATGGAGCATGTGCACATTAGTAGCACGAGAACAACATGATCTCATCCCCAAAATCACCAAATGCAAAAAAATGTAAGGAGACGTAAAACAGTTGGAGATTTCAAATACAGACCTCTGTTGTCTTGTGTACTTTAATGAATGTTGAAAGTGGTTTTCATTTGCAACTGGCTTAAAATTGTGGTGATATGTCAATAAGAAGCATTATGCTACCTGTGTGAAAAGACACGGGAATCAGCATATGGCTAATAGTGCAGAACCATATATTATATTACAAAAAGACAGCTATTTATTCCTACGCTTGAAGGAGAAGTGTGGCACCTGTGCTGCTTTATACTTTGGGGCATAAAGGACTTTATTTCATCTATTTGCTAGTTTTATTGCTGTTGTGAGGGTGACAAGAATGGGACCAGTATATACATAATTCTCTGCACTTGGTATTTACTAAACTTTTTTTTTTTTTTAACTTTTCAGGTTGTCCGTCAGATGATGTGGCTGATGGATCATATTTTTAAGTATACAAACTTTGGTATTGTGTCTCTAATCCACGGAGACTTCTTTATAAGACAGGTAAATGGAAACATGTTGTAGTGCTTTGCTTTATCCTTATATTTGGAATATTGTGGTGTTATGGGACTCACCACCGCCTGGATGGTTTGCAGGATGAAGTAACTATGCTGTAATGTGTATGTTTGGGTAGAGCTTTGTTGTGAAACTGCTTTTTTCCAAGCTTATTTTTAGAGCTTTGTTGTGAAACTGCTTTTTTCCAAGCTTATTTTATTATTTGCCTAGATACAAATGTTTATGGAACCCAATTATGTTGGGAGCCTTTTATGAGAGACTGATACAAGTGAAGTACATGGGCAGTCCTTTCTCTCACTTCACTTCTGACTGCCCATTCTTGGCATCTCTCTTCTTTCCTTAGTGACCTTGAAGCTGTGTGATGAGTTTGGGTGGTCATTATTCTGATTGTCAAAATTTCAGATAAGGAAAGGCAGGACCATCCCTTTTGATGGTGACATGGTAGTAGACCAGTTTAAAGTGTTGATGGACTTGCATAAGTAGTAATTAACTGATTCTTGAATCAGTTGTTATTTGAACCAGTTTTACAAATTCATGAAATGAACCAGTTTATTATTATTTGAGCATTGGGAAAGAATGCGTTGAGCTCAGCATCTCAAATGTTAAGGAAATAAATAATCTCAGGTTATTTCTCCCAATGTGGGGTGTTGGGTTTTTGTTGTTGTTTGGTAGTTGCTGATGAAACTGCACGCTAGAAGTACAGTGATGAGCATGAACCTGCTGCCAGATATTTGAACTGCAGCATCCAGCATACACATTTCTTTCCTCTCCTTATTTTTATTTGTCTGGACTTCAAATGTATAGGCAGCCAGAGAGAATTAATGAATTTTCACTCTACAGCGGAGGAGAAGCTAATTTACTCAGAACGAAATAAAGAAATATTTAATCACAGCTAAAGTGAGATTTCTCACTAAGACTAGAGGCATGGTTAGAAAACCTCAGGTGAAATTAGATAATAAAATACAGATCTCTAGAGATAAACAACTATGTACTGTGAAAGTATGGAAAAGGACAGGTCTGGCACTTCGTGAAATACAGGTCTATTTCAGTAGTTAAAATTGACAAGATACGCATTCTGAGGTACATGTGGCTATGAACTTGTTAATTGTAATTTTCTGAATGTGATGTTGCAATTCCAGTTACAAAATCAAACCCTTACTGAGCTGCAAAAACTAAGGCTTTTCGTTTTGTAAAGTGGCTGAGATACACAATGTCACAAATAAAATGTCATCATGAGTCTAAATATAAACCAATTGAAAATAAAATATTTCTTGGCTATTAGTTAGCCTTTGGGTGTAGCAAAAACACTGAAGGTGAGTGAGTAATGATCCTTTGCCTAACTATAGAAAGGCCCTAGGTAATATTTGGATGAGCAAATACTTTTTTTTTTTTCCCGCTGTTAAATAATGTAATTTGATCATGGTACAGTACATCCAATTTGTTAAAAATGTACATTAGCCTAATTTTCCTGAGCAGCACCAACAATAGCTTTAGGAACGCCTCTGAAGTCTGCTAGATGTTGGCTAGTATTTTCTTTTCTCCCATTGAAAATGTTACTGGAAACAGAGACTGCTGGTAACTTGCCATATCGGTGACATGAAATGCATGGCATCCTGAATTTGTCAGCAGTCTGCTGCTATCTCTTTTCTTTCCTTTAAATGAAAGAGGGCCAAGCCCCTTCCCTGTGATGGTGAGCAGCTAGCCATGGTCTTCAAGAACTGGTTATATTAAGGAGCTGCTTCTGCTTTTGTATGACTTGCTTTCTCTTCTTTTTGATCAGTACGTTAACTGTGGTTTATCTTCCAGTACTCCTCAGTATTCCACTAGTCATGGTTGTTTTTAAACACTCCTCTCTTGCCCATTAGTCCAGTAGATTTTTCTGTATTGCAGCAGTATCTTAAACCTCACGGTATTTGCTAAACTGAAATTTATTCACCAGTCATATTCATCAGGTTTGTTTAGGTTTTGGAGAGTTCTAATATCTAATGTGTGAAAAGTTTATTATTCACTGCTCTTTTCTTAACTGCTGTGCTATCCTGGAGTCCTGTGGTGTGGTGAGAAGGGACTGGTTTAACTGAGGAACGTTTATGTTACTCTTTAATTGCATTAATATGAGCAGGCAGAGCTTTTTCCTTCCCTTTCATGAGGTAAGTTGGAAGTAGTTGCCATCGTGAGACTTAAATCTAGGAGAAACTTTCACCAGACTAATCTTCAATAAAATACTGGTTCTTGTTGTCTTCCACTCAACCCCACTCTTTCCCTCTTCTTCCTCTAATAAAAAAACCCAGCCAACCACCAAACAGTGGAAGGTTTGTGGCAGTTCAGAGAATTAAAATCACCTCTGCTGAGGAGATCTTAAATTTTGGACTTCTGTGTCTTTTGAGTGATTTGGCAAAGTCACTTTGGAGCACTCAAAAATGCTAATTGATGTAAACTCATTCCTGTGAAAATTGGTGTAGCTTGCTCTTGCAAGTGTGCAGAGACGGAAGAGAAAAGGTTGTTGTTGAAAATATCAAAGATACTTCTGCAGTAATTAAGGACATATCTTACTGTCTTAAGTGAAGAAGTTGTGCTAATACATCAAAGAGGAGAAATGAGTCATTCAAGCGTTGCAGGTTTGGGTGAAATCTGTGGTTCTGCTGTGGTAAGCCCCCTCAGGCCTGGTCTCGAGGTCTGTCTGTGGTACCTCTGCAATGCTAGTATGGGGTGGAGGTGGGGGGAGAGCTGCGTAGAAAATAGTATAAGCAAGGATACTGTTTGGCTTGCAGAAATTACTAATGATAAGCAGACCTCCAAATCATAGCTTGACCCCTAGACTGTGTTTGCAGAATGCAGTTTAGCAAATTCAGCTTGGGACCCAGTAACAACTAGGGAATTCTGTAAATACATCCTCCTGTTACGTGACGTTCCCACTTACAGTCTGGACGTCACTCTTGTGGAGAAGTCATCAAATCAGGAGCTTCGTTCTCAATTTCAGGGACCTTTTTTCAGCCTTTCTGTAAAGTGGCGTTAATTTGGCCACCATAGGTACTCCGAGGAGAACATTGTTTTGTGTTGTTTTAGGGGCTTATTTCTATCTCTGGAAAGAGAGAAATCTTAGAAATGTAGTACTTACCTGTCTAATATTATCTCTTTTAAGCATTCATTTTATTTAGGTAATGTTTTATCCTTACAGGGAAGAGCACACCGTGACCAGCAGCTTGTGTTACTCAAGGAGCATCTAGAAAAATATTACAGGAGCCGCAATCGGAAATGGATTGTTTTATTTCCAGAAGGTGGCTTTCTTAGGAAAAGGAGAGAAACAAGCCAGGCATTTGCCAAGAAAAACAATTTGCCATTTCTTAAACATGTCACCCTGCCGAGACTTGGGGCAACACAACTAATTCTGAAAACGCTTGTAGCGCCGCAAGAAAACGGAACTCCAGCAGGTGGAGATGCTGTGATAAAAGGTAAAGACTGCTTCACTCTGGTGGATAAAAAGCAAATTGAATGTGTAAGATTTGAGTTAAGCAAAAATATTGTGTTGATTTGGTCTCTTTAAATGTCAAACACATCCATAATGGACATTCATATTTATATAAATGTTTTCATGTTTACTTTTAGTTCCACTAACTTTATTTCTGATGTTGAGACAAAAAAAAAAGAAAAAAAAAAAAAGAAAACCGTAGTTTTAATTTGATTTAATCTATGGTGTGGCTGTGTGAAAGCTTGGCTTGGCACACATGATGGGTAAATATAAAGATACTGGAATGAGCACCCAGAGTGAGGAAGGTGGGCTGCTCCTTTCAGCAAGACTGATGATTTGTCCTCGTTTATGGTAGTATGGAAATATAGTAAAAGTATTTCTGGAATATGCAAACTATATATTCATAATTTCTATTCCTGGCTGTAGAAGCTTCTTTGCGTCCAGTATTGTATACTTCATTCCTCTTCCTGAACTATTTGCTATTGAGTTTGAGTTGTTCTGTTCTCTGCAGATTTTTATGAGAACTGTCCCCTTTGTTGCTGGAGTTAACTGTTGCTGGTGGCTAGATTTGAAGGATTGTTTTTGCTGCCTTATGTTAGAGTTATGAGGGAATAAGAATATTCCTGTAGCATTACTGTTCTGGAACACCTGGGCTGTAGAGGGAGGGTATGGCTGGGATATAAATAATGCCTGTAGTTATTGGACTTGATGCTTTTACTCTCTTGATTTTAAAATTAACTTCCTGGCACGTTCAAGAGCGGGTTTAGATCTTAACCTAGTTGTAGGTTTCTGTTACTTAATATAGAAACAATGACTGGGGGTTTGTGGTGGTGTCTTGTTGATGGGTGGTGCTGGTATTTCCATAGCCAAATTATTGTAGTTGTTTAGCGGTTTGGAACAAAGGTCCATGCTGATGAAGCCACATATGCAGATGACTTCAGTTTTTTTCTGTCTGAAGGTCAAATTTCAAGGTTAGCAGGAACCTTTATACAGAAATCGCTTCCAGATGTTTCGTTTTGAAGTTAATCTTGTCAGCATAAGAAATTAATGGAGATTATGTTCTTGCAGGGGTGGAGGGAAGATTTTAAATGAACTGAAAATCAAGCCATGGAATGCATCAGAATATTCCAGGCTACATTCAGAAGTGAAAAGCTGAAGAAAGCCCTTTCTGTCTTAGAAAATTTTAGGTTTAGAAGAGAGAAACAGTATACCCCAGTCCTTGTTGTTTTTTAAGGGGAAAAATTTGGCCTGTTCCTTTTCTATTTCTTCCTATCTCAAAGGCAAAAATGTATGAAAAGCAAGAAGTTACCCAGATGAATTACAGTCCCCCTAGTTCTGTAAAGGGACCAAAAGCACTTGTCAAATACCAATTTTATGTTTTCATACTCCTAGATTGCTATCACCTTAGCTGAACATCAAACCTGACTCTTTTTTTGAGCAGCATGATTCAGACTCTGGACAAGTGAGCATTTGATAGTGGTTGACCTAACTGGGTGCTAAAATAACGGAATTGTCTCACAAATACAGTGGAGCCCCATCTGTCCGCTCTACTCAAAAAAACAGAAGGAAAGATAAATGGGCAAAAATAGGAAAGAAATGTGTGGGTTCAGCTATCATTCTTTGAGAGTAATGGACATGAAAACATAATAAAAGGGATGAAGAAGGGAAGTAAAAGTAAATTTTATATGCTAGGAAAGAGTAATATCGATACATAATGAAGCTGAGAGTGTTTAAGTCCTCTCTTCTTTTAAGCTTACAAAAATGTTTCTAGCATGGTAAAATTTCCCATTCAGAGATGTATGAAAGGTAATTCTTGATCAGTATCTCCTATAGAAGATTCTTCCTTTAACCTTCTGCTTCCCAAATGCTTTTACTGTACTCTTGCCACTGCCACTTCAGAAAATTTTTGAAGAATGTTCAGTTGAATGAAGTATAATTGTATAAACTGCTAAGGTTATAATATAAAATTAGAAGCCTAAAAAGTTAGTGATCACCTGTGCTTTTTACCTGTTCTATCTGTCCCAGTTTTTTAAAACCACGTGAAAAACCCTGGCTCAACCTGAAATCAAACATGTCTGTGTCCTCTTCGAGGTGGCCATTTGAGCGGTGGGTGCTAGAACTAGATGTGGTGTATACAGCAAAGGTTTCCCTGGTGTCTTGCCTAGAGATTGCGTATAAACTTTTGCGCATCATTACTGTACTCCTTTGCTTGAGAAATGGCGTTTTTGTCAGTAGCATCACACGTGAACGTCATGGTTGGCTGAAAATGTTTCTCCTCTGCACTGCTTCTTGTACTTTATACTATCTTATTTAGCAACGTTCCTGGTGTCCTGGGTTACCAAATTATTCAGCCTACTAAAATAATCTTTCTTCTCCATTATGTATCATTCTCTCAATCTTTTTGTTAATCATCGAGCTTTATTGATAATGATGGGAGTTCACCTCCCTCCCCCACCCAGTTTTAAATTGCTTTGTAGATTAACAGTTAATTCCTCCTCATCAAAAATTGTGTCCCTTTCCTATTGAGTTTCCTGGGTAGCTGTGTTACAATGAGTCATGATAAACAGTTGCAGTGTTCTTGAGTGCTGTCACTTTATTAGTACTTAATTAATTTTAAATGATGCTTGTAGCTTTTATACCATTGTAGATTTTATAGCGTTCTACTTCCTGAGCTGGAACGGTGTATACTACTGGGTGAAAGAAGGAAAGATGATTAATTTGTAATATACCATTACTCTGCACCCTAATTTGGTACTAACCCAGTTGCGTACAGTGCTTTCGTCATGTCAGCTCCCCAGCCCAGCTTGCTTCTGTCCGTCAATTGTCACTGAAGTTTTGGCCTTCAATAGTTCAAGAATTGTGCAACAGATAAATGCTACATCATCTGTCCTTCTCTAAGGTCTCTAATCTGATTTCTGTTGTCCATTTCTTAAGAGGTGGGTTTATGTTGTGAAGTGCAAGGGTTCATTGGCCTCCCCAGAATTTCGTTAGCCTTGATTTACGATAATACTATTCTTAATAACCAATCCCCTTTTCAGTTTATTTTTGTACTAGTTATAAATTTTCCACATTGTCTTACCTGATTCTTTCTCTGTAAAGTGACAGGAAGAACAAATGTTCCTGAGCTAGACGATCAATAATATTTAATTATTCTTGTACTTAAACTGATCAGTTCTGTATCAGTTGCTTTTCCAAGGCAAACAGCCTCTATTGTCTTAATTTCCTCCTCCCTCCTAACAGTTTTCCAAGCCTTCTTTCATATTTAAAGTCCCAAGTACTAGCCTTCATCAGGGTGAACTTTAACTTATTGCTGGTAAATACCAAGTTAAATGACTAAAACAGTTGTTGCTTTTGCTGCCTTTTGAAACACTTGTTTAATTTAAGGAAATCTTACAATTTTATTTCTAAATAAATAGGATGGAAAAACACATAGGAAAGATAGTACTATCTTTTGATGGCTTGAGTGCCTTTGAGGCTAGAAAGTACACACAATGTAGTAAAGTGGTGTCTGTGCCTGAAAAGGTGGTGTAAGTTAATTCTGGTGTCTGATGAAAGCATCCCTCTGGGCCCATGTACGGTGCTGCCCAAACAGAGGGCTGCAGCCAGCACCTGCATTTGAGGAGAAGTTTTTAGTGCAGAACAGAAATACAGGCAGCACAGAAATGCTTGATGCATAGCCATCATCACCTTCACCCTGTAAGAGAGGGGGTGGTGCGTGCCTGCGGGGGTATTTTATGGGTTCGGGTTTGTTAATTTTTTTAACAGGACACTTAGTCTCTGGCATAGTTGCAAGTACAATGTTCCTTCACTTAGTAAGAATTGATCTTGCGAGTTTTAGAACTAGTAAAATGTTCCAAATGCCAAACAGCTGCCAATTCACAGGAGTTTGGAGCAATTGTTCACCGAAGATAAACCTTCCAGAGCTTATTTTTGATCAGGCTTGCTCTAGTATGTTTTTTTTAATTCTGCTTTATTTTACCATGTGGCATCTGATCAGAGGTTTTTATGAGTTTGCTTAAAGCTGTATTGAAATCTTATCTTACTGCTTTCAAATGCAGCACAGTACATTCAGTTCTGATGCTTTTTGTCAGAAAAATTCAATTTTCTTTTCTGCAGAGCTGGACACTGGACTTCATAATTGATATTTTTTTTAAATCAAACTTTTTGATTCACTGTTATATGAGGAATGTGACTGGAATAACATGTGGGAAGGCCTTTTTTTTTTTTTTTTTTAATCCTGGAAAAGGGGCTTCTTGTTTTGTTCCAGGTGACTTCTTACAGAGAAATCTGGGAATGATAAAATGTTACATCTGAGAGCTAATCTTTGAGAAAAAAAGTTAATTTTAGGGTCAATGGTCCAGTTGATCACATGAGGATAAGTAGAGAACAAGGGGCAAGTTACGAGAATGCATTACTGTGCAGGGGGAGGCAACAGCCTCTTCTGGCTGCATTCAGGGTGATGTAAGTGTTCAGGAAACCACACCTGAATACTAGTGAATGCTAGTAAGTATTTTCTTTTTCAAGTGGAAGCTGCGGTCCTCAGGGTCAGGCCTGGCTGGTGCATTCTTTCCCACTCCAGATCCAATCTGGCAGTATCGCACCATCCAGAGCTCGGCTGGGGGTGAGGTTTCCTGCTGAAACCTGTCTTTGCAACTTGCTCTTTTTCTCAGTGGTAAACACTGACGGTGTGCTGGCGGGTTTGAAGAGTTCTGCGCATAGTCAAATCTGGATTTTAGCACTGGTTGAGGGTAAACCCAGGGAAGAAGAGAGAGGGGATGAAGAGAAGCTCTGAACCGCATGAAATTTGTAATTGTAGACAGTCAGGTATATGCTGTGAGAGGAGAGTAGAGGGTGACAAAGCACTGAATGCCTTGAAGACACTGATGTAAGTCGCTTCATAACTAAATAAGAAGCAGCTATCACCAAATCCACAGCTAGAACAAAAACAAGGAGAATAGTTACAAAAATTTGTCTCTGCTGGTGACTTAAAAAACAAACAACAACAAACCAAACACAAAAATCTCCAACCAACCAAGAAGTTAAGAAACTGTTTAAATTTTATTTTGATTTTTTTGTCTAGGCCAGAAAGCTACTGTTAGCTGTGACTGTTCAGTCTTCTCTTAACACTCACAACACAAGTATGTACCATGCATACCAGGGTACATTGTTACTACGTAGTTTGGATGCAGCTGTGTAGACAGATGCCTGCAGGCCTGTTTTGAACATTTATGTACTATTTCAAAAAGAATCAGGCTGCTCACATTCTGAGGCAATTTGCGGAATCAAAATCCTCCACCTGCGCTGAAAGTGGCAAGCAGACTGATACCACAGAAAAAAACCCTAGTGCTCAAAGAGATCTGCTTAGATCTGGCCTCTGAACAGTTTCTTCTGCTGCAGTCTCCAGCAGGCAGGCTGCTCAATCTTTCAGCAGGTGCTAGGAATGAAGGATGGGGGTGTCTTCTAATGGCAGGTAGAAAGTAGGTAGAAAAAGGGTTTGGCAAGCAGAAGCACCCATGGCTGCATTGGCCAAGCCAAGCATGGCAAGAGGAGTTCTTGAACAGGTATATGCAACTGCCTTTTTTTCAGCTACATGTGCCAGACCTGATTCACACCCCGTTATAACTAACGCAGCAATCTTTCTGTTCCGAGTTTCTGTTAGTGTGTATTTAAAAAATAGAGTTTATTCTTGTTCAAAGGTCTGCTTAGGCCTGAAAGCAGTGTCCTCAGAGAGACTGAGGTCCTACCCTTTGTGTTGTGTTTGTGTTGTCTGGTATTTTTTCAGTTTCAGGATCTGTTAGAGCTTCATGTCTTTAACATAAATATGCTCATGAGCAGGGTGCAACATGGTATAACCCCCCCGAAAGCACTATAAGATTTATTTCACAATTGATTTTCTGAAATCCTTGGTGACTCAGAGGTTTTTGGCAGTGTGAGATCTTGGATGATTATGTAAGGCTTATTTTAAACCAGAGCATGCAGAAATATGCCTGTGGCTGATTTGATAGCATGTCTTGGTAATTGTACATGGAGGGAGCTGTGCTAAGACCTGCTTGCTCTAAAGGAGGGTCTATGGAGGCTGTTGTTACCTTCAGAAAAATTGTTGTGTGGGTTTTTTTTTTCCTTTCTTCCCCTAATCTGGGGTTTCTGGTGGCTGTCAGAGGCAAGTTTTTCTTCCCACCCTGTCCTGGCGGGGCTCAAGGTGAGTTTGGAGCTGGTCTGAGGAATCCATGCAGCAGCTCTGCTCCACAAAAGCAGAATGTAGGACATCAGCACAGAAGAGGACTGCAGGAGTCTTCCCGTAATGAAGTTTGAACCATTAACCACTGAAAGAACAGTTTGAAATACTAGCTAAATATTTAATAAATGATTTTAAAAGATTTTACTGTAAATAATAAGATAATGTGCCCATATTCATCTGGCACTTTTTAATTGCAATTAAAATGATCTCTGTTGCTTACTCGGACAATTTACTTTATCCATTCTTACTTTACATCTGGGAAAATAATAAATTGAATGGCTTTGTTCAGAAATCCATTTCTAAATGAATACTTCTGTGGATTTACTATTAATTTGTTATTGGCTTTTCTCTAATACATTGCTACTTTTAAAATGAAGGACTCTGTAGTTAGTGCTTTTCTTAAGAGACTTGACAAGCACTCTGTCATGATGCTGGCAAGACTGGAGCCTCTAATGGGACCTCGTGTGCTTATTTTATGTGTCTTGTCAGGGTTTTAAAATACTGCATCTCCAGAAGGTGACACTGGATGCTTCAGCTTAACTCTTCAAGCTTGCTCTTGGTCAAATTTTGGAATAGCATATTGCATGCTACTAATAACTCATTACCTAAATATTAGGAAATACTGTCTAGCCTTATTCAGGTAGTGTGCGTACATTTGTAACAAAGCAGTACAACTCCGCTGTTGAGTAGACACCACTACTGAAAACACTAGCTGCTTGTTAAAATAATTGATAGATCTATGTGATAGTGTTGCTGTAATTGTCTTCTCACATGTAATTAAATTAAACACAAATGAAATGAAATGGAGGTAGAAACTTGCTAGTCAGTCCTTGCATGTATGTGCTGGTTTGTGCTAATTAATAAGTGGGGTTTAGAGTGCGCCTCAGACTGTGTGTTGCAGATTTCTTCGTGTGTGTGGTAGCTCTTCTGTAAAATTTGAGTGGCGATTCTGGGCAAGAGCAAACATCTGTCTAGCCCAACATCTTGTCCATGGCTCCAAGTGGGTATTAGAGGAAGAGTGTGAACACAGCAAACAGGCATCATACTTCTCCCACGTGCTCTCCTAGTTTCGGACTTGTTTCCAGTGTGGTAGGTTTCCCAAGCCAGATGGGGGCTGCTGCCCATTTAGTTAACCCTCCAATGGATTTCTTCCGTGTACTTGTCCGGTTTCCTCTCGAACCCAACTCGGCATCCTTGACATCCTCTGGCAAGGGGTTCCCCACAGTTCTATTCCCCTCTGTACAAATAATTATTTCTCTCAGTTTACTCTGAAAACTTTTCCTCTCGGCTTCATTTTGAATATGCCTGTTCTCGTGTTGAGAAAGACAGTCTGTCCCCGTGCACCTTCTTTATGCTGACAGCGTTTCTGTCAACCTCTGTCGTACGTCTTTGATAGCTATATCAGCTGCAGGCTCAGAGAGTCTTGTACTTTGTACTAAAACTTAACACCTCTTACGTGCTTCTGCCAACAGGTGGCTGTTTTTAATAGTCTACCCTTTAAGTGCTTTAAGATACTGCTGGGTATGATGTAAGCATATCACTATACTAGGATATTAAACATTAAGTAAGCATCTTACTATACTAGTCCAAACATAACGTGACCTCAGGTACAAGGCAGCTCCAGTTCCCACAGAATAAAGTTGACAAGATAAACTCAAAGTGCCATCTTGGCAGCGTGCCCCTGCTTCCTGGTTGCTTTCCAGGTCTGCTGCTCTCCCTCTGCAAACCTGTGAATTGAAGACATACTAGAGGGAGATCATGGCTTGGCTGTGTCTGACCTTGACCATTGCTGGTAGTAACCTATGTTTGGATTTAAGTTTGACTCTCCTGAATCATCTCCACAGCAAATATTTTCACCTCCTTTGATCCTTTTTTTCCCGGTTTCTAAATGTGCTGAGCAGCATTTGAACTTGCACTGGTATCCATCTTATTGGAACCTTGTGGATAAAATCTCCTCTCTGTTGTGAAAACTGACGATCTTCTATTTGTTGCCTTCTTGTCTTTAATGCACAAAGTGTTGTGTTTACTCTTTATCCCATAACTCAGATTTTTAAGAACCTTTGAGGGATCTGCATGTCTGTTGTTTCATCAGTGAGCTGCAACTGCAAGCTCTTACAAAGGCCCAGTTGTAAATGTGCTTAAAGTCCAGACCAAGAAAGTTGGATTTTTATTTTTTAACTTCCTTTTGGTAGAGGAGGGGAAGCACCTAACTTTTGGGCCAACATGTTTTGTGACTGTATTCACACCCAGTGAGTGAACTTGCTCTGTTCTGTGTACTACAATACGTAAGAACAACAGAAATAACTGTGAAAATAAAATCCTGGTCTAGCAGAAGTTTGTAACAATATTTTTGTGCTCTGTAATGAAATCTGGATTTTATTTTTGGCTGTCTAATTTTATTTGTGCCTCATACCTCATGAAGTAATATAAAAATGGAGTAAGTCTCAAATAAAAGACTTGGATGTTCTGATTACTTTTAATACCATGTTTCTTTTTGTTTCTAGAGAGCAAATCGAAAGGCCTCCAGTGGGTGATTGATACAACCATTGCGTATCCCAAAGGTGAACCTATAGACATCCAAACTTGGATTCTTGGCTACCGACAACCAACAGTGACACATGTACATTACAGGTAGGAAATAAACCTTCTACTCTTAGATTGAACTAAAATACTAAAACCCCAAGTACTTACAAATTAGTAACATCAAGTTTTAGGATATGGAAAATCTGTAGCAATGTCGTCTTTATGTGTGTCTCTCACAGGTGGGCAACTCATTATCTAAACAAAACACAGCTGTCTTTTCAAAAGTTCAGAGACCATGCCGTATCTTAGCACATTTAAGTTTTTGGCTAGTGTCCTGTGGCTGAATATAGTAGTGAGGTATATGTTCGATGGCTAGGTCCTCCTTTCCACTGTAATGCTAAGGTGCTGGCAAACCGATCTTGATTGTTGTTTTTTTTTAATAATGACAGCAAATTAAAAATCACTGTGTTATTAAATAAACAGGTTTCCTGAGAGATAGTTATATATTGTATTTAACTTTCTGACAAAGAAATGTCAGCTTTTTGACTCGAAGCATACTCTTAATAGTTGAGCAGAGCAACACTCTGGAAATTGACTCTCATCGACACCTAGGATGGGTTACTATTAAAACTTTCCTCCTCAGCAGTTCTTTGTCTCAAGACCTAATCTAATGGAGAGAGAAGCTGCATTTTGCTTTTGGTTTGCAGTTAATTGCATGTCTGAAATTTCCAGAAATATTTTAACACTTTTTCTATACCAAATAAGTTGATCACATTTTATCTCAAAATTGCATTTTTTTTGTCTTAATTCCCTTTTGCTGATTTTGGGGAGCTTTTAGACTCTTACAGTAAGCTTTCAGATATCCACGTGTGGATCCCCTGGGGGGATCTGGCTTAACTGGGAATGACCTTCTCCAGCATTGCTGCTGTGTCAGTGTTGTGTGGTGCAGACTCCAGGCTGCTCACTGGAGTTCCTTTCCACGGCCATGTTTAAAATCTGTCCGTGCTTTTTATAGAAATCTGCCTTCAAGTTTTTCTGAAGGTGAACATACTTACACCCTAATTTACGTAAGATACCATAATATCTGTTGTGCTTTATTCAGGTCACCTTAGTGTACTCTCTCAGATATCTGGGATAATTGCAAGTTGAAGGTATTTAGAATTTTACTGAAGAGTATTTCTAAAAATACTTTGAAAAAGAGAGAAGGTTATCTTAAGTTGAATTAACTTCCTGCTTCTAAATGTGTATATTCAAAACCTATTTTTGAGCACAAGCATAAAGATGATGTAACCTTCCTTGTATTGAACTTGAATATTACAGTCTTCTAGTACTAAAATTCTAAGAAAAAATACTAGAAATTGTTTATTGTTGGGTGTAGGTTTGTTTTCTTCCAGAGGGTCTAAATCACTGGTTTGGACAAGGACAAGCCTCTCAATTTTATTTTTCTTTCTTAAGATTTATTTTATTTTTAATAACCTCTAGTTGTTACGACTGACCTTTAAAAACATTTGAAGTATGCCCCAAATGGAAACTAGCGCAGTGGCATGTCTCCGAAGGCGGAGTGCTGGATGTAATACCTCTGAAGTGCAAACAGAGGGTCTTAAGTGGAACTTTGGCTAACTTTCCAGTCCTGGTAATTCTTAAATCGGCATGTCGAGTTTAGGCATGAGTCCTCTAGACTGTAAATGCTTTGGTTGGATGCAGGTTAGCAATTCTTAAAGATGTATTTAACAAAGTACTCTGGCTGTGACAGCGGGCAGTAGCAGCAAAGGTGCAGGAAGGCAGCCCGTGCACCGTCCCTCCACACGTAAACATGCGGTGGCTGCGATGTGTTCTGAGCAGGTGTTGCATCTGGATCGTTCTTTTGGTAGGTGCTGATGGACCTGGCCTTCATGAACTTGTCTAATACCATTTTTAACCTGCTTATACTTAAACCCTACAGTTGCCCATGACACAACGTGTAACTGTTCTTGAGAGTGGCAGCCAGGACCAGTTCCTTTTTGCTTGTCTTAAATTCCCCACCTGATGCCCTAAGTGGGTGCAGCCTGTTTCCTACGTTGTGCCAGAAGTGGATGAATCATTCCTCAGTGGCGCTCTCCCTGGCCTGTGATTTTACGAGCTTTCTCATATCCTGCCTTAGCTCCCAGCCCAACAAGCTTTCATCTATTTGGTGTCTCCTTACGCAAAAGCCTTTCCCTGATTATCTTGTTACTTCTGTCTGTGTCTTTTCTGGTTATGCTACAACTAGGTTGCGAGTTGACTGACATCCTGAATTCCCCACAGGGATTGTGGGATCGCTTACCAGAGTAATAAATAGCTAACCTTAGAGGCCGTGGCAGCGTATGCATAGCTGCTGGTGTTTTTTCCTTCCCCAGTGTTCATTGCCTTGCATTTACTGGTATTTAATTTTGTCTGCAACTATTGTCAGGTCCTTCTGCAGCTCTTCTCTTTAACTAGCCAAAATAATTCTATACCAAAAAAGTCATCTTGATTTTGTATCCTTTTTTCCAGCTTAAGTGTGTCATCTAGCTATGATATGCTAAGACAGACCTTTTAACGTATCTGGAATTAGAGCTGTAGTTTGGAATGAATATGGTGAATTTTCACCTTCAGTGTTTTTGACAATAAAAATTATTTTTAGATATTTTTGTGTGGCTTTAAGAATATTGTTCTGTTTTACATGAAGGATATATTTATCCATGGCAGGATTAGCAGAGAGTGACTCAACAGCGTATGTACATGACTTCACTCATGTTGCATCATCCTGTTCTGTTGCTTATACAGAAATTGTCCTGTTGGATTCCCTTCAGGGCATTAGAGCAAGTGATTATTTTTTTCCCAGATCCCTTGACTAGACTTCTTAGGAGTTATTTTTTTAGCAGAATGCTGTAACGTGATGGGCACCTTCAGGGTTTTGCCAACTTTAAATCATGTATGGATGGTTTGAACAGAGTTATTGGTACCACTGAGGACCTGTGAAGATGGAGCCATGTGCCTGGGAAACTGGGGGTGGTGGACAGGGAAGAGTAGGGAACAACTCTCTCTCTGGAGTTAAAGAAAACACTACAGCTCTGCTGTCGCTGTATTAAACCTTCTCGGGGATCAGGAAGCCAGATATTTGAAGCCCAGTGGGCTGACGTCAATTTCTTAGAGCTCATTTTTGAAATTACAGGTATGGCCAGTGGAAAACTGTCTCTCAGGAGCTTTGCATGTGTGCCTCCTGGGTACTGTCCTCACTTGTCTGAAAACACAATGATGTCTTGAGCCTGTTTCTGTGTCAGATCTTCATCGGGAGCAGTTATGGAAAAACACCAAACCCCTTTATGCTGGTTAAACAGCGCATGCTACAAACAGCTGTACTTCGTGACCAGTTAGCTGATCCTTGCCCTGTCAACCTCCTTCCTCTCATCCCTGGCACTTCTGTTTGGGAATGCAGAGTGTCTTACTGTGCTGAAGTGTCCTGGGAAGTTTCTGTCCCACGTTGCTCCCTGGGAGCTGGTCAATCCATTGGGCAGAGGATGATACAGCAGACCTGCATAGCTGTACGGCTTGACCAGGAAACCTGAACTGCTACTTTTAAGTTCATCTTCCATGAAGAGACCAAAACATTGCTGTAACAGAGCCATTAGAGTATCTGGGGTTGGCAGCTGGGAACGCTGGCACTTGTTCTGCAGGTCACAGATTTGAGGTGGTTCCTCAGTATTTCTTGATTTTGATAACAATTTGGTATTAAGTACTCTTTTGTCCTTAACAGTGTAGGCAAGGATTAAATCTGTGGCTGAGGTTTGTCCTGTTTGCCAGAAGGCAGCTCTGCAGAGAAGGACCTGGGGGCTCTGGTGGGCAGCAAGCTGCCCGCGGGCCGGCAGTGTGCCCTGTGGCCAAGAAGGCCAATGGGATCCTGGGGTGCTTTGGGAGGAGCGTGGGCAGCAGGTCGAGGGAGGTGATCCTGCCCTCTGCTCTGCTCTGATGAGGCAGCATGTGGAGTGCTGTGTGCAGTGCCGGGCTCCCCAGTTCAAGAGAGACAGGGAGCTACTGGAGAGGGTGCAGTGGAAGGCTACGAAGGTGATGAATGGGCTGGAGCATCTCGCTGGTGAGGAAAGGCCGAGAGAGCTGGACCTGTTTAGCCTGGAGAAGACTGAGAGGGGATCTTATCAATGGCTACAAATATCTAGGGGGTGAGTGTCAAGATGACAGTGCCAGGCTTTTTTCAGTGGTGCCCTGTGACAGGACAAGGGGCAACGGGCACAAACTGTAGCACAGGAAGTTCCATGTCAATATGAGGAAAAACTGAGGGTGACGGAGCGCTGGGACAGGCTGCCCAGAGCGGCTGGGAATCACTCCTGCTCTGGAGACATTCAAAACCTGCCTTGATGCGAGACTGTGCAACCTGCTCTAGGAGAACCTGCTTTAGCAGGGGCTTGGACTAGATGATTTCCAGAGGTCCCTTCCAACCCCAATCATTCTGTGATTCTGTGACCAGATGCCATCTCTACTGTGTGAAAGGACAGTCGGGATTGAAACATGCTTTTCCCCTTTTAGAGTAGCCCAGAGCAAGGAATTGATGCATGACAGTGGTGGGCAAAAAAGCAACGTTTTCTGTGCTAGTTGAACTGGAGCAGGGGAGACTGCAGAGCTTTTTGTTCTGGTTGCCCGGTCAGTCCTTTCTGCTGATTGCCTTGGTCACAGCCTGTCTCTGTCTGCCTTGTGGTCTTTTGAATCTAGTGTTTTCCTCTTCTCATAGTGATTTTACTGCAGGATTATTTTTTATCCTACCTCGGGAATAACAGATGAGTGTAGAGGACATAGCAAGCAGCCTTATGTTTTCATTTTTATATGGTTTGCTAGCTGATGGAAATAGCAGAGGAGGATCAGTTTAATCCAGTAAAGCTCAATTCTGATGATGAGCTAAACCTTGTTTTTTCAAACTTCATTTTACAGTATAAATTACATGTTTTTTTGAAGTTCATAATCAGGCTAAACTGTGGCCTGATTTTCTTCAGGATGTCAAAAGTAACTTCCCTAGAAAAAAGGACAGCTACTAAGTTTCAGTTTCTTTAGAACACAAAGATGTAAGAACTTGCCCTTCTAACTATTGAATCATTTTTTTGACCCTGACAGATTAGTCTCAAAATTCATTGGAAAGTGCTGAAAAACTGGGTTTGCTCCCTGAAACATAATGCTGAAAGAGAATATCTAATTAACTTCTTCCAGGTCGAATGGCACTGGCATTTTTGGGGGGATTTTCAACCCATCTGTTAAAGCAGTAAGCACTAAAAAAAAAAAAAAAAAGCTGGAAGGTGCAAGTCATCTCTAACTAAAAGCATAACTGGGAGACCTGCCCTTTATTACAAGTTTCTTGGGAAGGTTTGTTTCCTCTTCTCAGAATGCTTTAGCTTTATGCTTGGGTCGTTTTGTGATGTGCGTTGGCTGTAAGTCCGGCATCACTGCAGTTACACTCAGCAGAAATGGGCTGCGTGGTTTGGGGTCTGTGTAGCAAGACTTCATACTGTCTGCTATTCTCAGCTCCCACCATTTCCCCACAGTGAGTTGAGCTATGGGATTATTTCTTTTCTTCTTAACACCAGTCACTTCTTTAGTCTACTGACTTGGTGTTTCTCAGCTAGTCTCCAAGTTTCTCTAATAGTAAGATCTCCCACGTGCTGCAGCTCTGTTGTCCAAGCCCGAGAGACAAAAATTGCAAAGACCCTGGCTGTGAAGTCTGTACGATGCGTGGCTTCCCCTCAGTTGAGAATGGCGTGGGGTTGGGGTTTTCTTGCTTTAGCTTCCTGCTGGGTCGTGCCTGGGTATGACCATACCTCCTTGCCTTGGCACTGCGGTAGTGCTTGCGGTGTAGAGGCCCCGACATCGGAGCCAGCCGTAGTCGCCTCCACCGCAGACGATAGCTGCATTT
Source organism: Falco biarmicus (assembly GCF_023638135.1). Classification (NCBI taxonomy): domain Eukaryota; kingdom Metazoa; phylum Chordata; class Aves; order Falconiformes; family Falconidae; genus Falco; species Falco biarmicus. The sequence goes on from NC_079299.1 coordinate 11,876,378, forward strand.
AATGCTGCGTGAAAGTACCACGCTATTTCCAGCCGACTCAGCTGTCTTTGTGCCATAATGCGGACAAGTACTATGTCACCTTTCTTTGTCATACCAGTTTTTGTACTGTGCTGCTGTTGAAGCAAGTTTTCGGCTGCTGAGGAAGTTCTTTTTTTGTGTCTACACTGATACACACTTACTGAAATAAACTAGACTCCTAGCTATAAATAAGATGGAAAACATCGTGGTTGCTGTATGAGTTTTGCAGAAATGTGAAGGGTGTCTAGCTTGGCAGTATATTTTAATACACTTTTTAAATGCAAGTAATCTCATGCCTGAGAGCTACCAACAACCTTCATCGTGCTGAGTTTATTTAAAGAGTCGTTGAAACAGCAACAAATACTATGATTTAGGAAAAAGCAGGGGGTAATAAAGAACTTTAATTCAGGGTTAGGACAGATGGTGAAAGGCAATTAGTACTTCAAGGTGGTACCCGTGAACTTCAGTATTTTAATACAGAATCAAAAGTTGTTTCTCCAATAAGGACCATTTAAGAAGTTTAAATGTTTCTGAAATGCTGTATTTCTGAAAATGATTTGGTATCTTTTGAGGAATGGCCTATCAGTAGCTCCACAATTAGTAGTCTCCATGATTTCTTAGTTACGCCAGTATGTCTTTGGCAGTTACATCTCCTTTTTTAAAAATCCTTTCTTCTTTCCTGGACTATCATTTATGCTAATACATTCTGGTTTGGGACAAAATACACATTTGTGTAGTGGTTTAAGAAAGTTGCTGTCCCTCAGTCAGCTATATGGAGTGTCCCACATCTGTTGTCACCTCACAGCTGCAGATGGGTAACCTCCAGCTAGAAGACAGTGCTTCATTACTGAGACAGCTTTGTCAACTCAGTCTTTACTTCTACCACACGCTTAACTTCCCGGGTGCAACCTGTGGTGCCACTGCTGTTACTGAAATTTAGCCCCTTCCCCACCTCCCCCTGATGATAGCAAAGTAGCTGTTCCCTTGGTGAGAAATGAAATATTTCCATTCCACTTGAATTTTCTGGTCAGGTTATCTTATTCAGTGCTCTTAGATTCCTTGTTTGACACACCAGGAACAAAGGTGCTCTTATTTTCGCACAATGTGAGGTTAGTTTTGTCCAAAAGCTAGAGAGATTCAAGTGCCCAAGAAAATCTAGAAGCTTCAGATATTACCTGTTGACCTTATTCCTTGTCAGGACAGCTCTATGTGCTGGTAACATTTCATTTTCTTCACAAGATCAGCAAAATTTGCTCGTAGTGGCGTTCCTGATGCTGGCTACCCAAAGGTGGGGTAGAGCCAAGACTATGCTCACGCTGTCCACAGTGACACCTGATGCCATGTCTCATTGGAAAGAAGAAACTGTTTCCTGCATCTTTTAACAGCAGACCTGGCAGACCTCGCAGCTGATGGTTGGAGATCCAGTCAGAGCAGTGGCTTTCCGCTGTTGTTTTGGATCAGTTTGGAAGAGTTTTGTAACAGTAGGCTTTCTCAGTTACCTGTCCTGAACCCAGACTGAACCATCTGATGGACAGAGAACAATGATACTGGCAGTATGTTTAGTATAAATACTGGGGAGTTTAGCTTCACCTTTTCTGCTACAGGAAGGGCTTGTTTCCAGAGTTTAAGGGTTTTTTTAAACATTTCATCTCTGATTTAGCTCAGTCATTAGTAAGAATGTTCCACTTGTAAAAATAGCTCTGGAAAATCTAAAAATATATTTGTAAATGCTTCTAAATACACTCGCGCTTACCATTGCTAAATTGTGACAGCCAGTGTAGCATTACTGGAAAACCAGTTGTTTTCCACTCTGCACTAATATTCATTCAAACTAGTTGTAACGGTGATTGCTTTTTAAACTTCTAAGAAACAGAGTTTATATCCAGAAGTTCAAGTGTTCTGGCGCTGTATTGATTCATACAAAAGCCTGGATGGATTCAAGCAAGAAAGTGGCGTGCTGCATTCCATTAGTCTCTCACAATATTGGTATCACTTACACTACTTTGCTACTCCATTAAAGTGCCAGCTTGTAAATTATTTCTAATGAGCATCTTGTAAGATCTTGTAATAATGTTTTCAGACCAGGAGGTGCATCTCTGGAAAAATACCAGGCTTAGCTAGGTTATTGGGCTGTAGAGTTGTTACCCGTTAGGTAACGGAGAAGTGAAAGTGGAGGTGAAGAATATCTCCAGTTTACAATGGAAACGGCGTATGAAGCCAGGTAATCCTAGACCACTGTCCTGAGCCCACACACACGTTCTGGTAGTTCTGAACCATCTTCAGACTTGTGTAAGCAAGCATCTGTCCTTCAAAAATACCATGAAACACAATATTCGGTTGCAGAGTCTTTTTATCTCTTCACAGCAGATAGGCAGAAGAGAGTATAAATAGCTTTGGCAGCTCGGTTGTGTTTGGGGACAGAGAGTAAGTCTTTCATAGTGTTATACGCTCAACAAAGATGGTCCTTTCTCTGTGGGTGTGCTTTTTACTTGCCTCTACATGATTTAATTTTAATCCGCTGTACAACGTCTGTGTTTCAAGATAAAATAGTTCTTTATTACCTGTCATCGTTCTTGGTATGCACACTGAGGACTTGAGATATTTACTGGACCACCAACTATTTCATAGTATCTGTCTTTGGCCAAAGACTTTTCTTCAAACTGTATTTTATGTGAGATAATAGTTGCTGATTTCTGGTTACTGAGACTGGTTTTACTAGAGAACTCCACAGCGTGAGAAAGATGTAGGTAGAATTGCTACAAAGACTACAGTGATGTCTGAGTTCATGTTGATGCCACAGCTGATAAATAAAATTGTTCATCTCCTGACATTGAAGTTATCTCTGTATACCAAAGCACCGTTATTTTTAATTCGCTTACTAGAGCAATGCTTTGCTGCTTTTCTTCTCCACTTAGAGCTTATTTTCCCATGCATCAACCAGAAAGGAAGAGGTACAAATGACTTGGCAACAAAGCAAGCAAAGATGTTGAAAACAGTAACAGCAGCAAAAGCACTCTTCACGAGCATCTTCTGCAGTTTGACATTCCTGTGTCCGTTCAGACACTGCCCACGTGATTGTGGTGTTACTTCAGATTCTTTTCAGTAGAGTCAGTCAAGACTGTGTTGAAAACGAAATGAAAAATCCAGTCATGAAAATAGAAGCATGGCGTAGATGACAGGGTAAATGGGAGCTCACCTGAAAAGAGAAACTTACCGGTCTTTATGTTTCAGAGTATGACTATTTCAGTCTAGCCTGATACACAGATCTCTTCTGCACTGGCCTTCCAGTGAAATGTAGTAGATGTATAAGTTCTTGTATACATCAAAAGGCATTTAGGGTCTACTGAGCAGATTTCACAGTTACTGTAAGACTTGAAATTCTTTTTTGAAAAAAAAAAAAAAAATAATCCACTAGGGTTCGGTGGGTCATTTTGGGGGTTTCTGTATGCATGTATCTCGGTGAATTCTGCCCTGGATTTTCTAAGTAGATCTGGTATTCACTGTGGAAGTACCAAAACGGTAATTCTTCCAGTGGAGTTTTTATAATATAGCAGCAGTATTTGAGTACACTTCCTTACATGGTCAGTTTTCAGCATAAAACCTGCCTTAGAAATTTCAGACAAAGATGCTGGCATCCTTTGAAAAGCCCAGAGGACATATTTTCTGGGATACAGAAGAGCTATTGGTATTTAGTGATGTTGTGTGGCTTCTGCCTGTTGAAGAGCTGCTTCTTCAAAACTGTGGATGAACCTTCCCAGTTCTTTATTTCATTCTGTTTCAGTGTGTGAACTTCATTGCTGCTTGGTTTGGGTTGTGTTGTTTTTTTTTTTAAGGATAGTAATATAGTGCGGTGGTATTCTATCTAAAAAAAACTCCAGCAACTTGGTAGCTTTATCAAATGCTGCAGCACAGCATTTGCTAGAAGTTAATAATGCCAATGTCTTCTCTGTGCATCTGGCTGGCAACCTGGTGTTTCATATCCTTAATACCTATGTTATCCGTGAATTGGAGTGAGAATGAACCATGCAGTTAGAAGGTGATTCTGGTATAAACCTGTGTTTAGAGGTGGGCTGTTGCAGAAGGGGGGAGTTTGTGCTTCGCATACAGAATGCATTTCCTAGGTTTAATTTATGTTTGTTTCTTTGGTAGGATTTTTCCAGTTAAAGATGTACCGGCAGAGCCTGAAGCTCTTACACACTGGTTATATCAACGGTTCATTGAAAAGGAGGATCTCTTGACACATTTCTATGAAACAGGTAGGATGATATCCGGCAAAGAGAACTGTGCTTTGTTAATGTCTTTTCTTGCAAGGATCTCAAGATGCTTGAAGAACATGTGTGCATTCTTCACACAAATGTGGTAGATGTAATTAGTACTGCTTTTTATGTGGCAAAGTATGATAAAAATTATCTAGGAAAGGTAAATTACTCAGATAACGTTAGAATGGGATAGTGTTTGGAAGCTGGCACATTCAAAACAGATCTAAGGAAATCCTCCTTTTTTCTGCAATAACATACAGTTCAGCTGTGAAACTTGCTGCCATGGGCTTTAATTGAGTGGAATAATTTAGCAAGATGCAAGGAGGTAGTGAACATTTGCATACATAGTAATAGTATTCAGAGCTTATGTTAAGTTTGGAGACGATATAAAACCTTCAGGGTTTCAAATGAGCAAGTTCTTGACTAAAAGGGATTAAGTAAGACTGTTACGGCAGGTTATTTTATCTGCTTAGTGTGGCTATTTAGCATGTTCCTCTGGCACTTGTACTGTTAGAGAAAACTGACGTAAGTAGTCTGCAGGCCTAATCCAAAACCGTAGTCCTCTTCTGTTTCCTGCTAAGTGAAACAGAGATGTGCTATGATTGGAAGGATCTGTAAGAATTACACAGCAGAAAGTCTCTGGAGTCTTGACCTGCAGCCCTGTGCTGGCCCCCTTGCTGCGAGGTACTGAGGATCGCTTCTATCGTAATACACTTTCTATGTTAATGGATCAGAGGAATCTAAATAAACTTGGGCATTAATAACATTACCAAAGGGATACTGGCAAGGATGTGATTTAAAATACCAGGTAAATACTTTGAAACTATAGCTGGAGAAGTGTTTCCTCAAGGCATTTTTTCCCCATCCAGTTGATCCTGAGCTATGTGCCCTCCAGCAGGGGGGTGTGGGCGTGTGTCAGAATACAAAATGGAAGAATTCATCATCCTAAAAAAGAAAATCAAGGCAGGAAAAGATAGTTTTATTTCAATGTACAGGAAAGGAAGTTTATCAAACAGACTGAGTAGGAAGACTCCAGAAATGATGCAATTTGTCTCTGAAGAAAAACAATCTCTTCATTAACAAGTATCACAGTTGTTGAGGGGGGACGGGGGATATTCCGTCACCCAAACCAACTGAGGTTAATATTCCAGAGTGGCTATGTTTAACAAAGACACTACTTCTATTAGATGATTTATTGCAAAGACTGCTTTAATTTGATTGTGAGTGCTTAATTTATCGTTTGTAGTTCTTAAAAAGATTAACAGACTTCTTTAACAACCCAAAGATGTATTTTGTTTTATGAAATATGGCTGTCACTCTGCCATCGTTGATGGCAAAAGTCAGACCCTGCTGTATGTATCACATCCAAATGTGTATAGTGGACTTCATTAGCCAAATAACTTTGTGAATCTGTTTAAAACTGCAAGTGTAGTCTATAGGAGGTAAAGAATTCTTGTTATTGAGACATTATTACACAAATACTATTAAAATAAGTCATACCCAAAAAATCTAACTAGTCCAGAATTTCAGAGAGCATAATGAAAATAATCAGATTTGTTCACAGAAATGTGCTTCCAAAATAGGATAATTGTTTATAATTTGCCAGTGTAATCAGTATGAATTAATAAGATGTTTTAAATGTAAATGCTATGACATAGGCATGTGCCTTACTAGGCATAAATTAGCACATTTTAAAGCTACTACCATTTATGCCAGTTGAGATCTTGCTGGCGTTGCTTTTGTTGGCTTACTGCAGAAATGGTGTTACAGTTTTTGGAAACCCCCTGGAAAAGCCCTGAGGCCTAACGTGAGGGGAATCACTGAAGGTGCTCAAGAGTGAGCTTTGTATTGACGTGTTATGTTGCCTCAAGTTGGTGGGGTTTTAAGACTTAGGGCTGTCTCAGCATTTTGATTTTCATGGGGTTTTTTAGTTTTGTGGGTTGGTTTGTGGCTTTTTTAAAAATACACACTACTTAGGAACTTGTCTCACTTCACAAAGCTAGAGTAACACAATATGTGAAAAGTTATGATATGTTAAAATGATAGTTTAAAAGTTTAAAAGTTAAAAGTTGCATTGGCAACGTCATTGGTAGGAATACAATCTTTTGGCATATTTTTGTTTGGGAAGAGGAAGAAACAAAGCCTAAGACACCTTTTTCCTTTTTGCTGTATTCCTAAGTGTTAAGAACTTTAATTGATCTGGGAAAACCCTGTAATATTATACCTCTTAAAAAGAAAAGTATCTCCCTAAAATCTGCATATGAAACTGTCCCATCCTTTCTTACAGGTGCAGTTTACACATTTCATTTATAAAATTTAAACCATTTACAGTTAATATCTGTATGAATAAGAAGTACAGACTCCTATTTTAGCAGCTAGTAAAAAGCTCATGTTGGCAAGTTCATGATTTCTCTGAAGTCTTCAGCAAGATAACCTTGAACACTGCAGTAACACAAATGATTACATTCAGCAGGACAAAAGCATGTGGAGACTAATTAAAAAAACCCAAACTGTAAACTAGGAGCTTATCAGCTGGAAATAAGTAATTTTATACTGAAGTCGTCATGCTCCTCATTCACTCTGATGGTAAGCCAGCTGGTGATGTCACTAAGAAAGTAAGCCATGTCATCGTACGGGGCAACAGAAGAGGGTTTTCACTAGTGCTGTGGAAATACTTTTCTTTGTATCAAATCTGAAACCTCATCTGGAAATTCTGTGTTCAGGTCCATCATCCCAGTTCAAGAAACACCAGCTGAACTGGGAAGAGGGACAGATAATAGGTGCTAAGGTGATTAAGGGGAAGGAGTTGTTCCTGTGAAGGACAGCTAAAAGTGCTTGGCTTGTGTCAGCTAGGGAGGTAAAGGATTGTTTTCCCTGAAAGATATGAGTTGGGGTGGGGGAGACACAGTTGCTATCTGTACCAAGGAAAAAAGAAAGTTATTTAAACCAAAGGTCAGTGTTGGTACAGAAAAACAAATGGGCCATGGAAGAACAAGTGTAGTGTAGAGCAGACAAATGGAAGCTTAGCAGTGAGAATTACTGGGGAATAAATGGTGCGGCAAATCTGCCCATGTGTGAAAATGCATATGGGGAAAGGAGGATGGGACTTATCACGGGGTTTTTTTAGGGTTTGGTTGTTTAGGTTTTTTTAAAGTTGCATTTGGGTTTGGTGTGTTTTGGTTTTTTTTAATTTAAGAGCATTCATACAGGAAAAAAGGCTTTGTCTTAAATGCTTGTGCAATTCCTCCAGTGATTGCAAATATGAAGTGTGGAGATCAGCTGCTGATGGTATCTAATTGCCTAAATTGTGTGGGTTTTAAGATTAAAAATTGACACTGCTATATTGTTACTCTTTGAATCATTCATCTCTTGTTCTTGTATGAGTAGCTGTGATTCCATAATGCTGCAGCAAGTACATCATCTCTGGTATCTTTAGAGTTTTTATATCCACTGTTCAGGATTAACAACAACAAAAGTGGTTCGTATCGTTTAAGCTTTGTGCATCTCAGTAAATTTTAATGCAAATTATTTAGTATGCTGATGTAAATATATGCAAACAATCTGCTTATCATAAAACTGATGCATTCACAAGATACATTTAATTTAGTGTTGTAGGTCAGAAAATGTCAAAATAGGAAAAAGTGAACTTTTTTAATTGTCAGCTGTTATCTCCTGCCAGTCTCTTGTCTAAACAGGCATTTCAGTAAAATCTTTCTGGAAAACTGTGTGGCAAATCACAGTGCTTCCTGAGGCTGTATGACTGGCTGGCCAATGAATGTTCAAACAACATAAGGAAACTGTTGTTAAAAAAAAAATAAAATGTGTGTATATTTATACTTTCAAGAGGAACCTTGAGAATATATGTGTGTTGCTGCTTCACGGTATAGAAAACCATTACCAAGCAACTGTGAAGTTTAATATGGAATCCATTCAATTTTATCATACAGATGTTACTAAAACTTCAAAAATTACACAGAAAACTTACTTGACAGTTGGTTCTCCCTGCAAAAGTTGACTACAGTGAGGACAGCTGCTTTTAAGGAATGAAATGAAAATTATTCTTAATAATTATAAGGGCTTTTGTTTGGATTTTTTTTATATTTTCTTGAAGGCAACTGATACTGCTGGAGAATTTTTTGAAAGTTTAAATAGCACAGAAGTAACCAACTAATTGTTTGTGGGCATGGTTGCTGGGACAAACGGTGATGGTAAGGAATCGTGCGTTAGGCTATCGTTCCTGCTTCAGAAGCATTAAATGCATTTTCTTTTCTCTTTTAGGAGCTTTTCCTCCACTGCAGGGTCAAACAAAAGCTATTTCTCGGGAGATGACCCTCAGTAACCTGTGGCTAGTTGGCATACAATCACTTGCATTTTTGTCAGGCGGTATGTGGTACTGTATCTTTCAGTATTTTTATCATTGCCTATTTTAAAAGTGGAATGGGACCTGAGGACACAGTGGGAATCCAGGCTCTTGCAAATGAGTATCATGTTGTATGTGCAAATGTGAATATTCAAGAGTAAAGGAAAATACTGGACAGACTCTTGCCTCTCTTTGGGGAATTTTAAGCTCCACTAAAAGTGAAGATCAGTAACGTAGTGACCTGATGATGTATTATTTTAAGAATTGTCTGTATTTTTAAAAATGTATACTCTCACCCACACTTAAGCGAATTCAGCATTTGGACAAAAGGTGCAATTGTACAACCACCGTAGAAGAATGTCTGTGACAAGAAAGCTCTGTCACCGCAAGTATTTCTTGGCATTGTAGTTAGAGCTCAGAAAATTCAGCAACTCGTCTCTTCAGTAGTCTGTACAGCATTGGTGTGGTAGAGATTCCTCATTTGCACAACTTGTACTTTATTGCAACTCATTGTGCTGGAGTCAAAGATACTCAGCAGAGCTGGTGGTGGTATCTTTGTGGCTACGCAGTCAGCAGTTGTTGTATTAGACACATTGATCTAAAACCAAGACCCAAATAAGATCCAGCGTCAAGTGTGTTTTGTGAGGAATCAGTCCTCAAAAAAGCATTGCAGCAGCATCGTGTGATTAAAAGCTATCCACATTTGATGAATCAGCCCATCCCTGCTGTGGTCTTACCACCAGCTCCCTGAATTCCATGTGCTACCAGTATCTCATATTATGAGAAAACTTGGAAAATACAAAGTCACTTGGTTAATTTTCCCTTTTTGTTCAGAATGCATCTTAATGATCATTATCAGTTTTGAAAATGCACTTTTAAAGGTGAAAATACAGTGAAGGAAAGGCATAAAACTTAGGGAATAGAGGAAACCTTTATTTGTCACACGTTGGAAGGCAGAGCAATTCTAGCTGTTTCTGAAGGTCTGCTGGTGCTGCTGGTGATTTTTAGCCACCTTTGTATTTTGTATACTGCAGTCCAACCAAGGTGACCTTTGAGTGGTTTATAGAGGCCTTTTTCTCCCCGCTAGTTGCAACCGCGCTAAATATACTTGTGGGAGAGTTTAAATAATTCAATGCCAATCATCTTAATGTTTTGCTAAGGAGTAATAGAAGAAAAACTAGTTTTTTAAAAATTAAAAATAGGTATAATTGCTATCATAAATCCATAGGAAGATACTACTGCAAAAAAAAAAAAGGTAAATACTCCAAGTAACTACATGGAGGGCAGTATTAATTAGCTCACCACTGTGCTGAAATCTTACTGGAAGAAAGATGAGTTGAATTGAAGGGCAAACTGGAACAGAAGACACGTTAGGATGCTTTTGAAAGGATGCCTATGATGTATGGCCGTACTTCTGGCAGGTCTAGTTGGCATTATGTTCATGTGATTATATACAGATTTGAGAGAGCTGTTCCTAAAATAAAACTAATCTCTCTAAATACAAGCAGGATAGCCAGAACTTCAAATGTTGGCACACTGCCTTTTACAGAGTAATTTTACTGAGAACAAAGTAAGCCCTCGGTAGTTTTGGCTCTGAGTTAGCAGTATTGATCCCCCTGCTCTCCCGCTCCTGCCACATGAATCACAGTGGGTGGTGTGCAGAATATGAAAGCTAGCCCGTGTTCCTTTTGCGGGGGGAGCTGAGAGCATACTAAAATACAAAGCAATGCCAATTTCCCTGGCTTAATGGAAAAATACCTGGTCAAATATGCCACCCCTGCCTCCCCAAAAGCAGTAGTTTTATCCTAAGGTAGCTCAGTGGGGATGGTTGCAAAATGATACCCCATAGTAAGTTCCCCTGAACTGAGTCCCCTCATTGACTGGGAAGAATCACTGCGGCTGCCAGGGAAAGGGCAGCGTTTGCCTACAGCTTCATGTTTTCAATAAGACACCGTTTCCAAATCCCAGCTCTTTACACCCAGTCACACACCGCACCTGAATTCTGGTATAATGTAAAATCAGTTTAAAGAAAGGTATGCCCTGAAAGGGAGGCAGTCTTGGGAGTATTTTCTTTTCCTGTTGCTCTTGCTAAAGTACAGCTGATGGAATGAATGTATTGAATCTGCCATTTTACAGGAGGGTGTTGGGACAGCCCAGCGCCGTTACCAAAAGTGGTTCTGTGTGCTGCATGTGGGCGTAAATGGACTCGCAACACTGCAAATTGCAGATGGCAAGCTACTTATTTCTGTCCTCTACTAGGTGGTTTGATCAGAACCCCAGAGATGCCCATAGTACAGCTGGTTTTATTTTGAGCTGGGACAGACTGGAGTGATATAAAAAGGGAAGTTTATATAAGCAGATTGCACAGCAGTAGCTCACATCAGGAGATTGTTCTTTATAGACCCTGTGAACTCTGTGTAAGAGCACACTGTTTTTTCAAATGCAGTATTTTTTTTCCAGTGGATTGCAGTCAATAGTGAGTGTTCACATGCTGCCTAAAGAAATTAGTAATGCGCAATAATGTTTCAGATAATCATTCCATTTATCTGGTCCTGTTCATTTTCAGTTCATTCCTCTGTAGTTCTTTTACTATCGTGAGACATTTGTTTTCAAGCACTGATTGTTGTTTCGATAGGTGAGTAAGTAGTATTAGGTCTTGGGCTTCTTTCCTGCCTGCACTGGAAAATGTGAAGAGTGCCTGGCGTTGTGTCTCCTTACGGCTGAGTTGCTGTAGATGACAGTGGAATGAAACCATTGTCAGGAAACTCCAAAGTACCCTCCCGGCATGAACTTGGATGCTGCTTCATGAAAGAGAATAAATTGGATAAAAGAAGTTTTTCTATTAAGGGAAAAGCACAAAATGGATACAACATAGAGGAGATTCTGTGCTAATAATACCATTATTGGTCAAGACTGTTTGGAGCTTAGCAGGCAAGTGTGTAAACATCAGTTCCTGTCGGTTGCAGTTCAGTCCTACCTTCTGGCAGTTGGCTCGTGTCACAGATGTAGTGGGCATTTTGCTGAGCCATCCATGGGCTTCCTCTTCTGAAGCATTCAAAATGCATTTGGTAGAAAACGGTGTTAATGAAGCCTACATTTGATCACAAAATGGTTAATTAATGTATGTTTGACTTTATATTAGGGGCAAATAAAATGGAAGAATGTATAAAGTGTTAAAGAATGAAAAATTCACAGAAAAAATGCTGTTGCACACAGAAGTGAGAACACAGCGATTTAAGCCTATTGTGAATAAAGATGGTTCTCTGCCAGGGTTGCACACAAAACATCTGTACGTTTCTATGTTTAATTGTTCATAAACAAGTTGTTACATTTTGAGTCGATGTAAGTCCTAATGGTATAGCGTTGCTGCTCTTCAAAGCCCATGACATGAGGAGTGTCTGCTCCTTCACAACGAGCAGCGTTTTCTTCAGTGCCCGTTGGTGAGCGCGCTTTCCTTACAGGTTCTCTTGTATTCTACATACGGTTCTATCAAGTATTGCAGTAACGATGTCTCTTGCAGGAGGGATTTTTTTTTTTTTTAAGCTGCTCTCACCAGATTTTGAAAAGCGCTATTTCAGCTTAACCTGCATGCTGGAAAATTATAAGCTTCCTTCTCGCTCCTGCAGCCCCAGCATCAAAAGAAGATGCATCTTATTGCAGTAAAAATACAATGATCACTGTGGTACCGTTCATTGTTCACTTGTTTTGCAAATGATGTAACTTTTTTTGTCTGACACTGCCGTAAAGTGCTGTTCACTTTTTTCACCTGTTTGTACAAGATAATACAGATACCGATCACTGTGTGTGACAGGACTCAACTGCTCCGCTTTGCCTTGACATAAAATTTTGGGACCAAAGGTACTTCAAACTGGGATTTCCAAATCATGAGTCCGGGGTTGGGTGCGTTCTCCTGATAGGCAGCTGGAGATTTTGTGGTGATCTGATACAGTCACACAAAATAATTACACATCTGGGGACTGTATCGTTTGGAAATAATGGAGCCATATGAAATAAAAGGTTATTTTTCAAAGTTGCGTATTTGATAGTTTTTACACTTTTTTAAAAAGAACAACAATTGGAAGAGCAAAATTGAAACCGTTCTCTGGTTTAAAATGTCGGCATACATTATGAACACTTCCGAGCAGCTTTTTTTTTTTTCTGTGAAAACTGTAGACTACCTGGCTGTGATACAAAACAAATCTTTAAAAGGATTCTATGCATTTTAAAATTAAACCTTTTATTTTAAAATTGGATGAAGTAATTATTCATTGAACAACTGTCCTATTAAAGTTCCTTAAAATTACTCTAAATGGTGTTCATTCTGTATGACAAAAATTGGTTTTCTTGATACCAGTTATTTTCACCTCCGATTCTCTCCTTTCCTTCTGTGTTACCTGCATTTTTGGTTTGTGTGATAAAATGGATGCAGAAGCCTTTTGTGATTTTGCAAAGGGCTGGTTGTGTTTGGAATTCTCTTATTGAATTTGTTCTCATTGGATTTTTTTTAATCAAATCTTTCCAGCACCCAAGATACCTTTCAGAAATGTACACAGAAACCAGAAGCAGCATTTCTCTACAGAGGTTATTAGATGTCTTTCCCCATTTTTTTTTTTTTTGGTGTGTGGCAAAAATAAAGCTGGGTTGGTTTTTTTTCAGGATTATTTAATGTGCTTCTAATCCTTAATAGATGAGATGTTTTTTCTTTGATGGTTGTATTTATCGTGCTTATATCTATTAGATACACAATCTCTATTGTGCTTACCATAAACACAACTAATAGTGAAATAATGCTTTGTTTCGTGATACAGCTGCAGTGTTAATTTGTGGTAGATAACATTGCTTATTGGAGTGTTCACGAGGAAGGGCACAGAAACAAATGTTTCTATGCCAGAAGTGGTACGGGGAGGAGCGAAGCAGTAGGGAGGAAGGGGGAAAGTAGCTTCTGCAGCACTTGCTCCCTCCAGCACCCGCTGGAAACTGCTGGTGCTCAGGCTGCAGTTTCTCTGCAGGTCACTGCTTAGCAATGAGTCTCCTGAAGTGTCTGAGGGCCGAGGGCATGCCACGGGCAGAACCCGGGCCATCGACCCCGGATTGCCACCATCCTAGAAAGATGTGAATGCAAACCTTTTGCAATCAAGGCTGTAATCATTTTGTAGATACATATATTTTTGAACAGAGTGGTCTGTTTTTAAACAACTTCAGCTAGGCAAAGCAATATCAAGTGGAACAGTGTGCCCGTCATTCTGTGGCCCTGGCATCTCTCGCTAGCGATAGCTCTTTAGCTCCGTGTTGCCTTTCATGTTAACTGCTGGTGCGTAATATTGCAATATATAACAAAGAAAAAAAGAACTCCTTGGAGCATAGTAAGACATCTTGCACAATTTCCAAAACAGCACCATGGTTGTAGTTACGTCTACCTCTTGGTTTCCCTTCTGGGTTTTGTCTTGGTTTGTCTGTGTGGTGTTTTTCTGTGAGGGGTGAGGGGAATCGGGGAGTGGGAGGGAGAAAGTGGGAGGGAAGACTTGAAATCTGAATATTAAGACACTGGTGGGGGATCCAGTGCTTACCAGCCGTGTTGTCATATTGAAAAAGCCATTGTTTTTAATTCCTGCCTAGTACAAAATGTTTGTTTTAAAAAAATCCTTCCTGCCAGAAAGAAAAATGTATTTTTAAAAAGAAAAGACATCCCTCTTTTGGCTATGAGAATGTCAGCTGTATGAGTTGTGACCATATCATGACATGCTGATCAGATATAAATAAATTTTTATCTCTCAGGACTCTATCTTGTATTTTTACTCTTCTGGTCATGGTCAGAAGTTTTCTGAAAGGATGCTCTGCATATTTAGATATCAGTAATTTCAGCTGAGGCAGCAAATAAAAAACGTATGTGAATGTAATGTGCGCTTACTCCAGTTTACAAAGAAATGTTCCTTCTTGATTGAAAAAATTCACCCTGTGAAATGTACTGAAAGGCTTGCCGCAGGTTAGCTCAGGGCCCAGGGGAACTGCTGCTGTTCGGTTCCAGGTATTTCTCTCCCTCCTCCTCCTCCTGCCTCTTTGAGAGCTGCTGTGAGCTTCAGCTATACCATAACGTAGCACACTTAGCCCGTGGGCACGTGGGAGAGAGTACGTAACTTCCAGGCTGACTGTAAACGGGTGGCTTCTTTTGGAAGAAGCGGCAGTGTAGTGGGCAGAGCTGTAAGAATGGGGCTGGCAGCGGACTCGGGGTCTGAAGCGTGGGCAAAAACGGGCACCACAGGTGGTCAGATGTGTTATGCGCTGTGGTCACCTTTTCTTTCCTTCCAAGATCACAGTATCTTTCTGAAAAAAAGGCTTTCTTGTTAATATCTTTATATAGCTAGAATCTGTAAGTATTTAAACTTCCAGTATGCCCTTAGGTTCTCTGTGGAATAAGGAAGAGGTCTCTTCAGTCAGTTGTCCTTTCTAACGTCAGTCTGGTTTTGTACCGAATTAGCCAGTTGGTTTGATTAAGACTTCTCCGTGAAGTTGGAGAAGCGATACATCGGGAAATTCAGAGCAGCTAGTGCTAGCATCTAGTGCAGCTGAAGAAAGGCTGCTTATGTTTTTACTTTAAAAAAAAAAATAATTGTAGAATTTGTAAATGATGCTATTGCACAAGTATTAAAGGGTGACAAGAACGGATAATTGATCTATGAGTATTAAAGATGGCAAGGAGCTCACTGGATTTTTAAGTTTACCTTGGAAAATTTGGGAAAGTTCCAAAAAAGTGGACATTGTGACAAGGATAAGTAAGATCAAACTCTAGGCCTATGCAATAAGCTAAGGTCAGTAAGGTCCGTGGGCATGGCCTTGGGAAAAAGCAACAATGGTTTTGCTAAACAAAATGACGGATCTAAACTTGAGATGGCAAGTGCAGCCAACTACGGTATGACAGAATATAGCTCATACTTTGTAATCTCACTTGAGAGTCTGAAGGAGAGAAACTAGGAAAGGTCAGTTTAGACTATATTGCTTTTGAAAAGAAAATTTTCCGTTTGCAGTTAACTAGTATAATTCTGCAGATCTGTTTAACAATGGACAATATTTTCATAAATGATATTATTCTACCGATTTGTTATTTATGAGGACAAGTCACCGAGTACTCCACATCACTTCGTAAAGGGTGTGTTTGACAGTAAGCAGAAGGAAGGTCATCTCGCCACAATAGATGTCTATCAGGAAGAGAAATGATCCCAGAAGACAGTGGCACTGAAAAGAGTTTAGAGACTGGCACCTGATGTCTGCATATGAGTTTCCGTTGTAAATAAATACTTGTAAATAAATAAATGGGCAGATCTGACCCTTTGAGCAGATCATGCCCAGTAAAAGCAGAGGGTGGTAGGAGTTTGGTCTGCAGCATTAGTGAGACCATATATTGAATATTGACTCAAAATGGCTCTGCAAGATGGAAAAGTTGATGAACTAGCCTTTCCCTCCCCAGAGCGTCCTTGTTTCTAGGCTAGGCACAGATGGCTGGCTGGTGAGTTGAAATGAATGCTGCCCAGCCCCTTGGTACGGTTTTCCTCACCTCCGAGGGGTGGCTGGCTGCTCACTGCTCCTCCTGGCTGTCATGTCTTTGGTGAAACTGCACACTCCCTGCTCTGAGTGAGCTATGGCGCTTTAACTCATCGGCCTGCCACACCTTGGACCTTCTTTTGTTTTCCCTTGCCCCATAATTTTGCCTGTTTTCTAGGGAAGAATCATTGTCCTTAATCCACAGGCCCTCCCCTCAGAAGCAGCGGACTCCATCGCACAGGAGGTTAGAAGCTGGAACTTCGGGTTTAGATGCAACAACGTTAAACACTCCTGCTCAGTAACTTCAGTCACACCCGCACCTACCACCAACACGTCCAGTCAGCAAGCCTGTTTCCTTCTTTTCTTGCACACACCTTTTCTGAGGAGGTGGTGATAGGTGCAGCAGCACTGTGAACCCCCCAGCCTGCCAGAGCTTTCTCCCAAGGTGAAGCTGCTGGATATTCTTCTCACTCCACACTTTTGAAAACACTGAAGATGCTTTTGTGGTTGTTCTTGTGTTCCCTTATGCCTGTGTTTTTCTTAGGCCGACACATTGCATCTTAACTCATCGGCAAGTATGTGAAGGGTAGAAGGCTAGACCGAGTAGATAAGGGCTGTCCTGCACCTGTATCTTGAAGTGCACAGGATGTTACGCATCCTTCTGAACAAGAAGGAACACTCCCTCCACTGGACAAGAAGGTGATTTTCCTGCATTGAAAATGGCAAACATAAAATCTGCAGAACAGACCCAATGGCTTGGCATGGGGCGGGGGAGACAGGGTTGCTGCTGCTTTGAGTAAATTCTCCCTCGCAGCTGGTAGAGGCAGTGGAACATTTTATGTGCCGTGCTCTGCTCTGTCACACCACAGCCAACGGCTTACGGGGCCTGTGCGTGACAGGCACAATTGTAAGAGCCTTCAGAGCTGAACCTCATATACTATAATTAGGGTGGGGTTGTTTTCCTAGGAAGTTTCTTAGACAAAACTGATGACAAAAGTAAGTATAAATATTATCTTAATAGACCAGTAGAGTCCTAAAACTAATTGCCCACAAGCCTGCAGTAATAGTTGCTGAAACAGCATTGATGAACTACTGCTGGATTATTTTTTGGCAACTAAATTTTCTCCCGCTTCTGTTTATTCCAATACTGCATATTGATTCCATTGTCACTGAAAATTGTAGCTGATGGGTTTTCTTACTCCAGCCATTGCCCTGTGGTGATATTCACGAGGCGTGCTATGTGTTTTATGTTTACACTGAAGCTGTTAGCCAGCATTCGGAACAGTAGTATGTTTTGCAGACAGCTAAGTATTTGCTAAGTGGACAGAACATGAATGGGATGACAGTCTCCAAAGGTTGGCTGTAACACCTACTACTGTGTTCCCCTTACACAAGTCTCTCAGTCGTGCTAACAGAAGGATCTAGATCAAGACTGATTTTTAGCATTAGCTGTTGAATAAACTTACACACACACACATGAAGCTATACCACCCCACCCTCTAAAAGACTCCAGACAGAGCCAATTAAAGTTACAAAGGTAATCTGGAAAAACTTATTTAAGTGAAAGAATAAAGTCTAGTCTGCTTAGTTTATCCAAAGGTGAGTAAAATACAATTCTGTTATGTACAAGTACTCAGCAGGTGCTGTCAGTCATGGACTGCAGTCTGGAAGAAAAGATTTAAGATGCAGCAATTCAGTGCAAAATCTAGCCGGGTTCAGAACAAGGAAGGCAGGGAAAGCTCTGCCTTGGGTATGTGCTCAGTTCTCCATCCCTCAAGTCTTGAAATCAAAACTGTTGTCTTAAATATTTTATTACAGAGCTGAAATAGAAGTAGGTACTGTTTAGCCTAATTACAGTGGGAGGTTACGACCTACATTATGCAGGTAACTAGACTAGGTAATTGTCATGATGGTTTCTGGCCTGCAAGTCTATGAAACTTGCAATTTTATTAGTAGATAGATGGCCAATTATTTTTTTAGGCTTGTAACTTCTCAACACAACGTTTCTGTTTTCTACTTCAGGCTTGCGAAGACCCTGATTCTACAAGAAACAGCAACAAATACAGTACTAATGTTTCAGCCTACTCAATAATTTTCATATTTGGAGTTACTATTAAAATGCTTTCCTTTATTACATAAACACAGATGACTGGAGCTAGAGAATGAGGCCCCAGAGATGTCTGAGCCATTATCCTCACACCCAGAATAGCCAGAACAAGTGCCTCAGGGAAAATTGTAAGGATCCCTGGAGTGGATGAGCATCGAGTAACCTTGCTATATATAGGAATTTTCTTCCGAACCCTTCCATTAGAAGCTGGATTATGTCCTGGCCCGCTGAAATTTTTATCCCTATGTTGTTTTTCTTTTAGTTTGCTTCCTCAGTATTGGGTTTGTTTTGTTGTTCTGATATTTTTTTGAGCTTGGGGAGGTCAATGAGTCCTGCAGGCCACTTACAAGCACTTTCAAAAGTCCGCTTTGTTTCAGAAAAAGCTTAACTTGTTAGAAATGTTCTGGTTTTGCATTGGTTGTTCCTTCCCTCTTGTGTTATGAGGAGGTTTAAACAAAAAAATCCCTGATGTAGCTTTTTTTTCTCTACTTTTCCTGGGTTTATATACCTCTGTCAGCCTACCACAACTGAGGCTTTCTCTGAACTATTTAAATGTCTGGTCTCATTCTGGTAGATCCATCACCTGCATAGTTAAGTTCCTTCTGCTTTTTATTATAACATACAGAGAATTGATTGTCCTATCAGTATAATTTATTTAAATACAGCTTGATGGTGAGAGGATTAGATTTATTAATGGATTTACCATTAGTGATTTCCTGACTCCAGTGAAACGTGTATAAATCAAGCAGTAAATACGTTAGCAGCTGCAGCAGAAAAAATCTTCTGCCATTAGTTTTTAATTTCCTGCACAAAAATACACACATTTAATTTTATTGCATAGTGAAGACGACTGAAAAGATGAAGCTGTTCCATAAGGTAAAGTGAGCTAATGGGGAATCTACTTTCTTCATCCTAGTCTGTCTGTCTTCAGAAAGCAAAGCAAAAACCACTCAAATGAAGTTAAGTTTAATAAGCCTCTGCTGGTATCCCCCTGAAATCTTGGAGACCCGAGCAGTTGTTTATAGAAACCCATGTGCTGCTACCCTGAACCAGAGCCACTGGTTGAGAGCTCTTTGGGGAGCAGCTCTGTCTCCCTAAAGTTGATCTATGAAAAGTTGGCCTCTGATTTTTATTTACGGACCTTTAATTTATCATATGAAAATAAAATCAAAATATTTTTAAGCCAAAAGGTGAAGATGTGGAAAAACTAAATACTACTATGCAAAAAGCTCCTGATCTTTATTTTCTGGTTTGCATGTCTCTCTCCAGCACTTTGTTGTGCAAGGAGGTATTGTATGTGCTGCATATGGTAATGCAGGCAGCACAGCAAACCTGAGTTTATTAAAGGTAGATATCACAAGGTCAGAAGTGCCAGTTTCACTAATTAGTGCAATCCTGACTAAGAACAGTTACATGACTTTATTTTTAATGAGCACAAGGATTATGGGAATTTAGATAGAACAATAATCTATTTTTATCTCGTATTTTGTAAGCTCAGACGATGAGTCAAGAATAAGCTGCGTAGTAAGACGGGCCAGAGCCATAGCTAAATGAACAAAACTGCAGGAACAAAAAGTTCCTTGCTTCGCAGCACTGCATGGAAGCCTCCAGATTATGGCAATAACCCTTGATAGCAGAAGCATGTGTTACAGCGACAAGGTAATGTACAAGTGTGGCACCCACCTAGGAAATTTAGTATGACAAGATTTTTTTAGTTTTTAATAGTTCTGTGTTTGCAGTTCAGGAGGGAAATAAAATACATTTTGCTAACAGTTAATTATACTTATTTCTTCTAACTGCTGCATCGTCTGCTATTGAAGGTTAAGAAGGCTAAAACTGTTGGGGCGGCGGAGAGGGGTCGACACTAAAAAAGGAGTTGTAGAAAACTGCATCTTTTCAATCAACCAGTCTTCCCCTATGCTATAATCTGAGAAAGGTGTACAAGCTTAACGTTTTAACTTCATCAAGAATTCTTTAAAGACATTGATGGTTGTAAGGAATAAGAGATGCCCAATCTGTAAAGTGGTCAATTACGTTGTCATTACTGTGTGTGGCACTCGGTTAGAGAGTGCCCTGAAGCAGCACCACACAACAGTTTCACAGGCTGTGGGCTGAAAGTAAATGACAACAAACGCAAATAAGGCTCCTGTGCCTAAACCTGACAATTGAATAAGCTGCAACTCAGAATCCATTTCTGGCTCTTCGTAATGTGTCCTTTCATGCTTGGGGTTGTATTGATTTTTAATTATGATTCTTATAAAAATAATTTTTAAACACTTATTTAATAATTTTAAAGCATTGTGTTTTAGTGAAGGGACTAAATGTTGTTAATCCAAGATGTTTTATTTAACACCCATATCTTCCAGAATCAGGATGTGAGATGGTACATAGACTTTCTTCCTAGAAAAAACATGGTATTTCAATTTAATAAAAAATAAAAAAACAACAAACACCCCACATTTCTTTGAAATGAAAGCCTATGTTCTTACGTCACTGCTGTCAATGTATGCCTCGAAGACGGTTGGGTGTGTTACTGTGATGATAGCTGTTACTTAAGACTAAATTACTGAGTAAGCAATAAGGTGCATGCAGGAGTCCTGGGTATGTGTTTCCGTGAGGAGTAGGAGTTGACTTACATGATTATGCAAAATGTATGTTCTCTGCTCTGCACTGAGATTTGCTTACTCTCTTTCCTGCCTTGTGCAATGACTGCTAGTAATTAAATCAAACATCGAAGATGGTATCTCCTTTTCGCCAGGAAGACATTTGCATTTCTGAAAAGCTGGAGGCAGACAAAATCGAATTAGTGGGAAAGTAAGAACAATTTTCTACAGCTCGAGAAATGGGAAAGGGGACTCATAGCTTTTAAAGGGTCATTAAATTTCATTCAGAAAAGGATGGGGATAGAAAGCTAGCTTGCTTTGTCCACCTGGGGTCTCTCTGCAAATGCAACCTAGGTTAAGTGGGTATGCCCAGCACCTACAGTTTGTCGGCTTAATGCCTGCCCTTGAATGCCTTCAAGATTAGATTCAGAATAGTGTGACTTTCTCCTGTCCTTATAAACCTTTACAAAACTTTTTACTTTTCACAATTAATTTGCTTTTATCCCTACCTGACCAAAGTTCTACATAGTTTTAGGAAGATTGGATCTCATGAGGCACCATCTACTTGGATATCTGATTCAAAAAACTTGTGTGCTCTGGTGGGTCCCTGTATTCCAGTACATTTTCCAGGGGGCTGAAAAGATAATGAAGTGTACTCCCACTGTGCTACATGAGCTGCCTGAATCATTTGCAGTACAAGCATGGGTGTGGACAAAGTATTTTTGGGGGATTAATCTTAGTTGGGAAGGTAAATTGAATCTTTGTATCCCATAGGGATTTATAATAACAGTTGATAATTGAGTCTTTTTTAGATACTACCTTTTCAGATAAAACATAGACCAGAATTTTTGATATATCAGAATGTAACATTACTGTCAGGAAAAGTTAAACTGGGTCTGATTTGTATTGTGTTGAATTTCCTCAGTCAAGCAAATCCCCATGGTACTAAAAACTGGGTGATACAACATTTGGATTGACATTTCATGCCCAGGATCCCATTTTAGGTTGCAAACAAGAAGCTTAAGAGCACACGGAGAATCTAAAATTTAGCATGAAGGATAAAATTATGGTTTCAGTTGTGCACAAGGCTGTGGGCTGCTTGCTGGCTATTGTTTGTTCTTTGTACTCCAAACAAAAGTTGCTGCAAACATGATTGTACAGGCCAGCCTGTAAGAGAGTACTGACTTTTGGCAAAGTCCACAGTTCCTTTAAGATCATAAGCCTCTGCTAAACACTTCCCAAATGTAAAATCCTTCCAGAAATTATCTGCTGCAGCTAGAGAGAAACCTGCTATTTCTATCTATTTCTCATTTGACAGTTGGAGAACATTTCTGAAAGAACAGCTTGTAGCTGCCAGCTGCACCTGGATTGCTCAATACCTTACTACCTGAATAGTACAGAATGACAGCATTACTTCACCTGCTGTGGTTCTGCAGAGGCTCTGCTACCTCAGTCCTTCAGGACACTGAGTATCTTTCTTCCAACTTGCATCATCAGTGGAAGTTTCCAGTACTAAACTGTTAGTCCTTCATCCTCTCCAAAAGGAGATGTAGAAATAAGAGGATTATTACATCTATGGTGAGATTTTTGGACTGGACATGTTTGTTATTTTAAAAGATCTTTCAAACTGGTTGCTGTCATGAGTTTTCTCTGGTGATGTAGCAGGTTACTAATTACATTACACTCACCTCATCTGTGGTAGATACCAGTACTTGTTAAACTGACTATCAACCAGATTTACTAGGAAGGCCTGGGCTTCTGTGGCCTTGGCTTAGCATCTGTATCCCTTGCTGTGCTGGCCCAAACAGGAATTTCTTGGACCAATAGCTGTGGCATCTTGAGCTTGTCCTCAACCAGTGACTGAGGGATTTTACAATAAATGTTCTAGCTAAATAGCCAACGAGAAGCTGCTCTCTTATCAGCCTTCCTTTCTCCCTGCTCACATGCTGTTCCAGACCTAGGGAAGAACTCTGCTGACAATGTTCTCTCTGGATTTTTAGCTAAGTAATGGCTCATACTTAAGCCTCACGTGATGAGAAAGCTCACTTACTTATCTCAGGACAGCTCCGTAAAACACAGAAGGTAAAGAGGTGGAAAGGTACTTCTATTCTGCCATGTCTACAAGGAAGACTTAGAAAGACTTTTAGAGATTGCAATTTGCTTTACCATTTGCATAAGAGTGGAAAGAAAAGGTAGTAAGTGCATGTGTGGTAAATTTAAAAAGAAAAGTAGCATTTACAGCTGCTTAGTTTAAAGTGATGAGTAAACATGATGTAGGGGATGCATTACTGTATGTAGGGATTGCACTGTAGTGGAAAGTCTTCCAGGTTTATAAAACATTAATTTTTATGTTTTTAAGTCATGAGGAATCTAGGATTAGCATTAGTTATGTATAGACCAAATGTTAGGGCTAGCAGATTCCTTTTTTACATTGTGTAATGGCTTTTTCTCAACAAAAGATGTTTCAGGGAGGGAATGAATGTCAAAGTAAATGCCTGAGGCTGGAGTTGGGACACGTGATTGCCTAACTTGGGTGAGATGCCCTGTGGAAGAGTACTGCTCAAACACAATCTCTCGCACCAGGTCAAGCCTACATCACTAGGTAATGTTTAAAACACAATCTGCAGCCAGTTCCTAGCGATGTGTGCAATCAGTGAAAAGCAGCCTCTGAAACTGCCTGTTCACAGCAGTGCCTCTCCTGTCTGCCGTACTGGCTCCCTCCGCGTTCCCCAATGGATGGGAGCACTAAGGTCTTAATTCAGTGTCCTCATCTGATTTATCTGTGGCAGGTGAAGAGCTTACTGCTGGCACCTTTCAGTTTCTCTGCTAGTGGTCACCACTATACATTAAAGTTGTAGATGGGCGGTATGCTTTCAGATGTAAGATTCAGAGTGTGGCGTATTGATTTGAACGGGCCCTGATTTCAGTTTGTATTAACACACCAGGCCAAGAATTGAGGCAGCAGAAGGCTGACTAATAATCCTTGTTTGATCTCACTATGCTGGTCTGAGAGGCTACCAAACAGAGCTAGAGGAGAAGGAGAAGAAAAGTTCAAGGAAGAAAAAAACAGACTTTAGGACAAGGGTCTGTTGAACTCACCACTGAAGACAAGGTTATGGGACAAGTACTCAGTTCACCTTTATGGGTGTTGGTTGTCCCTCCAGCAGCAATTAAATGCTCTCCCCTGCCCTCTTTTGAATGGTTCCTTGCTAGGGGACCCATAGTGTTTGTATTACAATGTGCCTCTTCCTGCCTTTTACTCTTTTCTGATATAAAGCACCTTACTTCTAGCTTGTTCTTTCCAAAAATCGGAAGAAACTTGACTGAAGCAGTTGATTTGAATATTAAGAGATAGGAAGCAGCTTTATCGAAATAATTATGTACAGGCTTACAGTGGTTTAGTTAAACTGATTCAAGCATACTTGAGCATGCTTATTTTGCTCTGAGACATAGCTTCTACTGTTCCTCCTGAGTCTCCAAATGCTCTAGTTGTATTGTTGTAAGCAATGCCTTGAACTGGTGCTGCACTGCAGCTCTGCATGTAGACTAGTATCTCCCTTTTCTCTCCTGCGTCTATTATAACTGCAGAAGTAACACCCAGAGTTAGGAGTTATTATAATAGTAAAATAGCCTGCTCTGGCAAATTGTATCAAGCTTTGAAAACACCTTCCATAACTAAACAGAGGTGATCTTGTTCTTACTTTCAGGGAGAATGAGAACAATGTCTCAAAAGAACCAGGTCACCTGTTCCTTGGACCCCTTTTTAATGGGTGGGTGTGTTCATATCTCTGATGCAATGTATTAACAGGAACACTGACCCCTACGAAGCATATGCCTCTTATCCTTGTTGACTAATGCACACTAATAGAAACTGTGGGTGAAGCGCCGTTATGTAATTGTGCTTGTGTTGCAGACATTGAACCTTCCGTGACATAACAGATCCTGTATTAAAGACAGAAGCAGCTTTATCCTAAGTATTATGGCTAATGTGAACAGACCTAAACATGAGCAGATGCACTGCTGCTACGTACAGTGTTATGCTACTCTGCCATTAATAATTTTCATTTTAAAAAACATATATTGTTTAATTTGTTCATAGAGAAAAAACGGATCTTTGGGTTCTGAAGGTTTTGTAGTTTAACATCTGTGGTGTTATAAAGTCAGTATTAGATAATTGTAAGATGTACATTAAGCAACATATTTTGACCTTGACTACTCAAATCTCAATTATTCAACCCTTCTGGTTATTATAAAAGGGGTCAGGTCATCTGATGTCTACTAATTAAAATAAAAAATAAAAATGTTCCAAATTGTCTGAAACCTCAAAACATACTTAGTATACCAGCAGAGAGAAAGATTAAAAATGTGGAGGGGGGGGAGGGAAAAGAAAATGAAAGGCCCAATTCATCAAAAGACTATTGATTTCAACACTGAAATGTTGGAGGCCATTTCAATAGTTTAAACAACACATGCAGCCTTGTGGTCAGTCCACTGGACTGCATCAGAAGTCTGGGAAGTCATGCCCCTCTGGCCTACCAAGTGACTTTGCTTCTCTGTGCTTTTGTGTTCTGCACTGAATAACAATGACAAAAACCTTGTGCCCACCCAACCCAAAACCTAGCTATTTTCTGGCAGCACAATGTGCTGGATTACCTTGTGGAGGGATCAAACACCAGATTCTGTGATTCTGTCTAAAGTGAAACTACAAAGACTAGGTAACAGGTCAGTGTTTCCCACTGGATGTGACCCATATGACTTTCACCCCAGCAACACAGGACTAACAATTCCATTTCAAGTGAGGTTTAAACTGGGGTCCTGCACCTTGTGGTATGTCTTCTAGGCTTCCTCTTTGCTTGGTGCACATCCCATACAACCACAGACTGTGTCCTCAGATTTTCTAGACACTGATACCTTATTTTCACTCAAAATTATAAGTTATCTTTCTTTGATTGTCACTCCAGTACACCAGTACTATTTAATCAATGAATACTAAAGGACATTGCTATTTTTTACAAGTAGTTGAATCACAGACAGCTAAAGCAGTAATATTCATCTGAATTTTTCATTTAAAAAATGAAACCTTTCATGGAGCTGATGTAAGCTGTCTGTGTGAGCCAACAGGCGACAGGATTGATTGATTTCACAGGGACTGTGCAGAATTCAGTGATCTGTACCACTTGAGAAGCAGAGAGCAAATGGGCATGCTGTTACTGAACTTACTGAATTAAAGCTATAGTGCAGGCCAGCACATCTTAAGCAGGAGAATTCAAAGCCAATTCTTGCTAATTAGGTGTCACATTATAACTATATAGTATGTTTTTCTATTAAAGACATTAGGAAAGGCCTACTGGGAAAAGTATTTTACTAAACTGAATAACAGAAGATACTGCCTCTTCCTGCAGTCTTGCTTAAATCGTATCCATGTAGTTACAATGATCTATAGAGAGTTAAGCATCCATTTTTAGATACTTTGACACAATATATAGCAGCAAAGCAAGCATGAAGCTTCCAGGAAGTGTGCTGCAAGGTACAGCTAAGCTGAACATGTAAGAAAGTGATTGAAAGGCAATTTCTAATAGACACATCAATGTAAGAGAAATAAGAAAATATAGTGGATTGTACCCCAAAAAAATCATTATAAAAGTCTAACATCCACTTAAATTGTACCCTTGCTCCTTTGTTTCTGAGGTTAATCATTGGTCACGTCCAACTGGACACAATGACCTATCACTTCATCTCCATAAACATTTGTATGTTGACTGACGTTAATTGAGATAACTAACATCTTTACTGCTATGGCACTTTCACAGTAACACTACTCCTTTTTGGCATACACACAGCTGTTGGCCTTCCTGGGTCTCCCCATTAGCTTAGGTAAAAGCATACTCGGGGGGGGGGGGGGGAAAACCTGAACTTGCCTATGACTTTCCTGTTAATGCTAACATTGTAAGTGCAAGTGTACTACACTTGTCCTGGTTTGAGCTGGAATAGAGTTTAATTTTCTTCCCAGTAGCTGGTATGGGGCTGTGTTTCGGATCTGTGCTGAAAACAGCGCTGGTAACCCAGGGATGTTCCCGTTACTGCTGAGCAGCGCCTACCCAGAGCCAAGGGCTTTTCTGCCTCTCACACCGCCCCCGCAGCGAGGGGGCTGGGGGTGCACAAGGAGCTGGGGGGGGGCACCACTGGGACAGCTGCCCCCAGTGACCAAGGGGATGTCCCATGCCATATGGCGTCATGCTCAGCATGTAAAGCTGGGGGAAGGAGAAGGAAGAGGGGAACGTTCAGAGTGATGGTGTTTGTCTTCCTGTTACACGTGATGGAGCCCGGCTTCCCTGGGGATGGCCGAACACCCGCCTGCCCATGGGAAGCGGTGAATGAATTCCATGTTTTGCTTTGCTTGCGTGTGTGGCTTTTGCCTTACCTATTAAACTCTCTTTATTTATGTCCACAAGTTTTCTCACTTTTACTCTTCTGATTCTCTCCCCTTTCCTGCCGTGGGGGGAGTGAGTGAGCCAAGCAGCTGTGTGGTGCTCAGTTGCCAGCTGGGGTTAAACCATGACAACACTATAAGCCTCCTAAAGAATAAGATGTATTAAAATAACTATTTGGACTGTCTTCAGCTAGCCAGGCCAAAGAACAGGCTGCTTCTTGTACTTTTAGCTACACTTTTTTCATCAGCCTATTGCATAATGGAATACTGACCTTAAGACCAAAAACCTAGGTTCAATTGTAACAAAGGACAGCTCTAAAATGAGGCTCAATACTTTATATTTTCAAGGCATTAGAAGTGTAGTTTATCCATATATGACATTTTTCATTATGAAATGTATAGACAAAATTATGTTCTCCATTCTCTGCCTCATATTAGCAATCTGCAATAAAATATGCTATAGGAATGTTGCATTATTCCCAAACCAAAAAGTTTTAAAATATAGAATGCTTATATTAAGAGGTGAGATTATTAAATGCTTATCCAGAACATGAAAAAGAATTCAGCCCTGTCATGACAAGCATATGGAAATTATCTTTAAAACATTAAAATGCCTTTAGAGTATTGTATTGCCATAAAACAGAAGGTTGTCTGGGAGTCTTGATGTTGTGTTTCCATCGCACATATTAGGGATTGCAGAAATATCCCCAGTTTCCTAAGGAGAAATGGTTTTTGTGGTTGATCCATCTGTTGTTCCCCTGCTCCATAGCTTTCAGGCCTATTGGCCATACTCAGGTGCATTTAAATCATGTAGAAGTCTCAAGTGTGATCCTAAGAGGTTTTTTACTGAAAAACTGGTAACTAGACAGAGGGCACACTCCCCCGTTTAATGACCCCCATGAGATAAAAGTAGCAGAACACAAGCATTTTACATAACCTGGTCAGCTGGCCAATCTGTGGATGGCTGCACAGTAACTGCAGCGTGTGCTGTCTATGCCCAGTGGGCATTCCAGGGAAACATGCAGCAGCACTACTATTATGGGGTGGGAAGTAGTGTAGGAGACAAAGAACTCAAATCTGTAGGAATCCAGTGCTTGTTGTTACTCCTTTCTTTGAGGAGTAATTCTTGACTTGTGCAATAAATTACTAGAGGATAAATGTATGAGAATATTAATAATGAAAGCATCTTGCTCTTCTATGCTGCAATGCATCAAAATAACAAAATCTTGATCACTACCTGTCTCCTGTGAAGCGGGTAACAGAGCTCGTTTCATTCCAGAGAAACAGAACTGACACACAGCTACTGTGCCTGACTTGCCTATGGCTGCACAGGAAAGCCAACAGGGAGTGTTTCTGTCAAAACAAACCTCACCATTTTTAACAGCAGCATGTGGGTAACTGGCTTCCTGTTGTCCTTGTTTAAAGGAAAGGAAGGACTTACTCAAAAGTGGAGCTAGACAACTGCATTCTGGTTGTAGTCTACTGAAATAATTGCTACCTGGAAATAGCAAATATGTTGCTTGCTAGACCAAGCAAGTGATTCTTTTATTTCTGTAGAAGTTACATTTACAGAAGCCCCCTGAAACCACCTTGTTTCCTGAAGCTTTTCAAGTATCATACTTCAACTGATTTTTATAGATGATGTCTTTCTATTATAGTCACTGTAATACAGGTCTAGTTAATAAAATAAACGCCTACACTAGCTATTCTGAGTGAATTCAGAGATGAGGTACCTATTGACTTGAATAGAGCTGAGACGTCGTGTTAATACCTTAGTACATCATTAAGTTCTGATTTCACAAATTCAGCTGTTAAGATATTAAAAGGTAAGGAAATTTCTTTCATCAGCTGAACAGGAACCTATAGGGGTATCTGGCATGGCAGGAGCCCAGCTCACACAAGGTAGGTTGAAATCACGTTTCTTTTCAGAAAGGGGAAAAGAAGATAAAGGGAAGTGAGGCTGTTCTGAGTGGAGTATAAAGAGACTGCAGACAGGTTTTCTTTACCCTAGACCATTCATTATTTCAGGACTTTGCCTCATTCTCAGGGTTGCAAGACCTAAATTACTGTGTGTGTCTTAAAACATCAAATCATTAAGATCCACTCTGTGTAGGGACTGCAGCCAGCAGTGTCCATTTTTATCATTATATTGGCCTCAATGCTATTAATTCTGCATTGATACCAGTGTTAGAAAGAAAGGAATTGTGCATATTTAAAATTTAACCTGTACTGATTTTCCTAGCTACGTACACAGAATGCATCCTTTCACTGCCAGTTTGTTTTGGGCAGTTAGTGGAAAAAGAGTCAGAAAAAAATGTTTTCCTGTTTCCTGATGGAAATAGCTTTAGACATCCTATGATTTGAGCAAGGTGTTGGACCACATGATCTCCAAAAATCCCTTCCAATCAAAATTAGTCTGTGATTCTATGCCTGACTCATGTTTAGAAGGAGTTGCCACTTCCTGTGGACCTGTGTGTGTTACGCGCTTTGTAGCCCCTTGCTGATTATTTTCTGTCTCCAAGCCAGAGTTGCAGTTTTGTGGGACTTTAGGGCTCATGTATCCACAGAGGCTGTTGAGTCCAAAGTTGCTGCTCTGCCTAGACAGCAGCGTATACGCATATGCATTGTGTATGGGGTTGTCTACTGTTCACAAATTCCTTGTAGCACCAAAACCTGTGGGCAGGGGGGTGAAATGAGGACAGGATGACAATGTTCATAGCAGAAATACCTCACAGTAATAGTTGTCATCTCCATTACTATCAAATTAATTCTGAATTGTTGCCCATCATACACTGTTTAGCTTGAGGGAAGCGAAATGTTGGCTTTGCTTCCATGGCAGAAATGAGAATAGTTCAGCCCTCTGAGGAGCCTTGCAGAGTGGCAAACGAAATGTCAAATATTGTTTGGTCAAAGAGGGTTCTTGAAATCCTCTGAGAAATACTCCTTGCTCTATACACTTTATCTCCATCATATATATGAAACAGAGAAGTGGAGCTTTTTATTTAGGAAGTATCAGCTTTCAGACAAAGCTGGGGATGTTTGTAGTTGAGGCTACATTTGGACTGAGACATAAGTTTTACAGACCAAATCTGCACTTTCAAACAACTATACTTCAATTTGCAGGCAGAAAAGAACAGCAGATGGGACAACAGACTGAAATTCAGCGTTAGCAGGCTCCATTTCTGGATCAACAATTAACTCGTCATGTGACACCAGGCAGTTCCATGGCACTATCACCATTCCTTTAATCCAGCACAGTGAGAATCAGTGCAGCAGACCTTCTAGTCCAAATTAACTATCTCAGTATTTAAACTCTTAGACAGAATGTAGATTTAGGCACTCTGATAAATGAGTTTGTGTGACAGTAAGTGTTAAATATCTCAATAAATGAAAGAACATCTATTTAGATGCCTATTTTGAATTAAAATCCCAAAGAGGTTTGTTTCTGCCTTTGTAGTGTACATATTATGTCTAGAGAAAGGAAAAAATGAGCATACGCTGAAGAGAAAACAAGGAAAGCTGATCCCTCTGTGGACCTTAATGAGTTTTTCCCTGGATGCCTTTCTATCAAGTTGCTGGTTCATTTAATTTTTTTCTTCCCTCACTTGAAGATGTGAGTTCTTCTTGGATCACCCAGTTTACCAAACTGAGATTTTGTAGAAATACATTGAAGAAGAAAATGGGAACGTGCAGCACAAGTCCTGTCTCTAAGAGTCATTTAGAGGTCTTGAGAAAGAAGCTAATGGTGCTGAGTTTAATGTCATGGCCTTGCCTAGAAAGCAGTATTAAGCCAAGTGCTACCAGACATGTACGTTAATACCAGAACTATCTTAGATGTATGGCGTGTGAGATAATGATTAGGCCTTCTGGTCTATGATGCTACTGGTGTACTGTACTAAGAGAATTAAATGTTTAAAAATCACATACTTGGGGTGATTACACAAAACCTGGATTATTCTCTGTGGTCAAGCAACTGCCACTGTTGCTTAAGGCTTCACAGATTAATGGTAATCCTCCATTTTGCAAAGTGACCTTAAAACTGCAGTCAAAAAGGAACTTAGAAATTCTGATGACAGTCTGCACTAATTACTTTGTGTGCAAGTAGGTACAAGTAGTTTGCTACATGTGCATTCTATATGCCTGGCTAAAACCAATGCAAGATTCCCAGCAGGAGCCGGTGAGAAAACAGCTAATGGGAGCCCAGGTGCAACTGGTAAGGTCACCTCAAGGAGAGATCAACCTCTGTATTTCCTGGTGTGGAGTTGAGAGACTCTATGGATTTTGCCTTCTCCCTCCTTTATTCCCTGGGCTCATAATGGTGGCTGTGTGGCTCCCTGTGGCCAGAGGGAGAATCATTTTTTTCTGTAGTGAGCAACTCTGGTGGAGATTTTATTTGTGGGGTCACTGACATAATTCTAGGAGGTGGCGTTGTAACTTGCGGCTGATAAATGCTTAAGTCTATTCCATATAAAGCTTGCGAGCATGACTAATTAATATAATAATCACCTCTAGCAGAGAACACATTAACTGCCTGAACTCTCAGGATTTAGAAGATCAGAGAGAACAAGTTGGAAGACACTGAGAAATCGAATTAGCAGATTCTCAGGATGGCAGCCAGTAAGAGACTTCATGCACTCGTGTGCTAAGGGATGAGCTCTGTGCCCTGGGGACCCTGGCAAAGCTGCAGTCTTCTCTGGGTTTACACCATGTGGGTACTTCCCTGAGGACAAAAGGGAGTGAACTCCAGGGCATTCTGGAGCACTGTATTTATTCCAACTAATATTCTTTGAATCAAATGATCTCATTAACTAAATATGCATTTGACCACAAAAATGTTATGTTATTTTTAGCTAACACTGCAAAGCTACATCAGGGTTGCTTCTTTTTCTCACTGAAACTGCATCTATTTTCTATAAAATTCCTTTATTTTTCTGAATTAAATCATCAGTAACCTGTGTAGCTGCTCTTGAATTTTGATCTTCAGAACCTGGTCTCTTCATCCTTTTTAATGATGAGATAAGCTTCTAACAAAAGTAATCAGGCTCTTTGAAAAAAGTTGTAACCAACAATTCAGGTACAAGTTTTCTTTTTTGTTTTCAAGTAAAATAAGAGAGGAAAATTACAGATCAATGTGTTCCATAACATTACATTCCGATTTGGATTTTTATTACAGATTTCCAGGCTTCAGGCTTTAAGTTTGAGATGATACTGAAATTACCAAAATGGAAACAAATAAAATAGTCTCAGATTCTGAGCTTCAGCCTTTCCAAAACTGAATGAGGTATCATAGAAATCAGATTTCACATTCAGAGAGAGAAAGTCTCAATGGCATTAAGTATTTATCTGTTATATACCACAATAATTGTTATCATCCTGATTTTGCAGACTTGGGGACTGTAGACTGCCTGAGGTGCCAGCAGCCACTACTCTAAACTGTTTCTTTTATACTGTAGCCACTAACAACGTGTCACCCTACTGTGTAACATGGCTGCGACATTTTGTCCCATTCTCAGTTTCCAGAAGGATGATAGCAATCTGGAAGAAAAAAAACATGATCAAAGGCTGCACAGATGGTTCCGTAACAGCTGATAGGTAGCCGTGGTTGTTGATGACTATTTTGGAGGTGACAGACAGCAAGGGCAAAGATTTACCGCCAGCATTTAAATGCCAGGCCACAAAATACTTCTGATGAAAGAAATGCTTAAAAGAAATTTCCAGCACTGAGATTTCTTAAACGGGAATAAATTCCCCAAAAGACAGGGACATCTCTCTCTCTCTCCCCCCCACCCCCCACCCCCACCCTCCAAAAAAAAAGGACAATTAAAGACTCTGCTGTGCAGTAGCTTTAAGAAAATGTGACCCTGGAAACAGAAATCTCTTTAAGTGTCTTGCACAAACTGCTGTGTGCTGCTGTGAACAATTACAGAATTACTTTCTGTTGTAAAGTGGTATGTGTAGTGTCTTGCAGGGAAGAGCTCAGGTTGTAATGAGTAATCAAGTTGACTTTTGACAGAGTACCAGTCATGTATCGCTGCTAAGCACAGAGGGCTTACTATGGAAGGCTGTTTGACACCACAGGTAGATCTTGAAGGTCCATTAAGAAAAGCCTCGATAGGCACCATGAGGCCAAATCCATCAGCAAGGGACTCTGTTCACACCTAGGTCAAGACATAAGCGTGCCCAGCAGCTCACGTGGTGCCCAAGGCACCATGACATGCATGGCAGAGGCTCAGGAGCCTGCAGCTACCTGGACTCCTCTGGGAAGAGTGTTACACAACAATGGTCTGAGCCTGTGGATTGCACCTCTTTGCTACGTTACCACATAAAATTTCAGCCATGCAACCCTCCCATTTTCTGCTGCAATGCATGTCAAGAGCAGCAGGAGGGAGGCTATATATCACCTAGACATGCTGAACAGCCAGCCTACCCCAAATTGTTGGATGTATGATTAGAAAGTTGTTATGAAAGATCATGCATGGTTTCAGGCTTGGATATGTGTGAAAAAAAATGAAGTTTGTATACCTTCAACAAGAGAACCTAGGCCTTGATTAAAGCAGGGAGACATTCTCTTGGACCTTGACATATCCAAGGCTGTGGACTTCCCCATAGCCTCAGCAGGTTGACAGGGTGACTGTCAGATTGAAGGACAAGAGGTTTCTGAACACAAAGGCATCCTTATAGAATGAAAGGGTACGTACTGTTGCTCTACCTCCAGAAGCCTGCCATCCAGCAGAGGGTTTTAAGGCAATTGGGTCTTTCAGCAGCCTGAGCTTGCCACCCACCAACAGATATCTAGACAGCCAGCATCTTTTTCACAGAAGATGTTTCACCACCTTGGAAGCTTTCATGATGTGCCTTGGGGTCTTCCAGGTAGGTGAGTCATTCCATCAGTTTTCATCTGTCTTGGGAGGAGATGGAGGAGTTCCTCCTGAGAAACAAACTCTAAACTCTGAGACAACATTAATGAGTAGCAAAACGCTGGTGAGGTGCTTTTCATGTTCCCCAGTTATCCTTAGCAGTGGGTTTAGCATGTGATATGACAACCAGACATAACTCTTAGATAATGCTCCCAAACATTATTCAATGAATGACAGGGACTGATAATGGTTTAGGATGCTGTCTTAGGAGCTCATCCTCATTACAAATTTTACACAGTCATTCCTGATGCATTTAGCCTCTTTAGACAGTTCTGGTCTTTTTATAGGTGTCATTGCTCTGAGGGTCCACTCCATGCACAACTGAAGCATACCCATCTGACGACTGTAGTGCATATGTCCCTATTAGACATTTTACTTAAGCACTCTGAACTGCCTCTAATTTCTGATTGTGTAGTCCAGCTTTTCCAGAAAAGCCTGACAATAGTTGGGGGTTTTTTTTGATATAAAACTACCCTGTACTGCAGTGACTTTTTTTCCCCTGTGGTCTGTCACAGGGCTGAGGGTAAATAATCCTACGAAAGTGGATTTTCCTCTGGAAAGTGCTATCAGACCTAAGTAGAGATCTTTCATGCAGCAGGTTCTCCCTCTAGTCCCAGGTATTTCCAGTTAGCTGTTGACATTGTCTGTTGTTGGATTTGTTGAGTGCCAAGATGTCATGGTTTAACTCTAGCTGGCAACTAAGTATCGTGCAGCCACTCATTCATTCCCTGCCCTCCCCAACAGGATGGGGAGGAGAATCAGGGAAAAAGGTAAAACTTGAGGGTTGAGATAAGAACAATGTATTAATTGAAATATAATAACAACAATAATTATAATAATAATAATTTTAAAAAAAAGAGAGAGGAGGGGAGAGGAATAAAATCCAAAGGGAATAGAAAAAAAACAAGTGATGCACAATACAAATGCTCACCATCTGCTGACCAATGCCCAGACAATCCCTGAGCAGCAATCAGCCAGCCCCAGCCAACTCCCCTGAGTTTATATACTGAACATGACATTATATGGTATGGAAAATCCCTTTGATTAGTTTGGGTCAGCTGTCCTGGCTGTGTCCCCTCCCAGTTTCTTGTGCCCTCTTGTGCCTTCTTGCTGGCAGGGCTTAAGAAACTGAAAAGTCCTTGACTTAGTATAAACATTACTTAGCAACAACTAAAAACATCAGCGTGTTATCAACATTATTTTCATACTATATCTGAAGCACAGCATTGTACCAGCTACTGAGAAGAAAAAATAACGCTGTCCCAGCTGAAACCAGGACACAAGCTAACTCTCCTCTGAACACGAGAGGAACAGCTTCACTGACCTGGAAAACCATGACCTGTTTTTTCTCTTCCACTTGGAAGATTAACCTTGAACTTCTGATGCCTACCACCAGCAGCTAAGTCTCACTTTTTGGCAAGTTGTGGTGGGTCGCATGAATCATAGTGCTATGACCTTAGTGCCGAGCCTGCTTGAGGCCTGTGGCTATACAGAAACTGAGAAAGTTCTCCCATCTACGATTGCAGGTGTCCTTAGCTCACTCACTGAAGAATGACAGCATTCTGAACCTGATTTCCCAGTCCTAGCCTCACACCCCTTCTCTGCAGTGAGATCAATGTATGTCAAGGCAACACATCTGTGCAGGATCTGAAAGGATAAATCAGGCTGTTGCTAAGGATAGCATTCAGGATCATGGGTGAAGTACAGGAAACTCAACTACACTGCAAGTATTGCAGAATCCTACATTAAAGGGCTGTGCTGGTTTTAAGAAACACCCCAACTGACTCCCACTGAAGGCAACCAAATTTTCAGCTGCTTTTGTTCTGAAATGCTCCTTTCCAAGGTATTTCTGTATGAACAAAACCTGCAGAATGGAACAAGATTTCATAACCATATCAGCTGCATCATTCCTGCAATAGCTGCCTTCCTGTTTTCTCCATTTCTCCTCAATGTATTATGTCTATCTTTTCTCTAATGAGTTCCACTCAGACCTTGGTGATCCTTGGGCAAGAGATCATGCTAATGTCATTAAGTCTCTTCCTGGAAGCCTCCTACAGAAATAAGGCTTTAAAATTGCAAGGGCAAAAGTAAGGTGGTCACCTTGCTCTTTAAATATGTCTAACCACTATATTTGTTGACTGTTTCAAGAGAGGACAGCTGAAAATATTTAAACATATTTGAGCATGAAAGCAAAATTTGTTAAACTGTATCTGTCAGGTGCCAAATGTTCTACAGGCATCTAAAACAGATGGGCCCTGCCTTACCCAAAGGATATGCTGAGGCAGTGAGATCTTTAAAGAGTTATATTCAGACAATCATTTCCCTTCTGTTATTTCCACTGATGACCGTGAGCCTCCTCTACAAGCCTCACTGCCCACCTTTTGCTTGCTCATGAAGTTTAAGCCAGAAAGAAACTTGCTTTCATCTGATATAACTTCCTGACTAAAAGATTTCACTCTGCTATCATGGATAGAACTTAATAATCTGTATATGGTTAAAGTTTATCTTTCAAATAGAAACACTGGCCTGATTTGTGAACACGAAAAAATCAGAGAATATCCACTCACCTCAGTTGTTTGCTCCTAAGGTCACTTGCTCTCTCAGCTAAAAATCTGTGCCTTTTTCTCTGGTTTGTCTTTCATCTTCCGAAAATCGGTTTGTGTTATGCCTTTCTCCAGTAGTCTAAAGAGCTTGCAAGTACCAGGTGTTTTCTCCACATGAAAGCACTTATTCACTATAATCACCTTACTGTAATACAAGTAGGACTAGATTTCAGTTTGCTTTCAGAATAATACATGACATTAAAAAAACACATGTAGTTCAGTAAGCAGTGAGCTAATGAAGTTTGTTTGCCTGTGGATTTGTAATCTCATAGTTAGATTCTCTGTGTCTCAAGAGTACGCATCAGTTTTCCCAGCAGTTAACCCATTCATCATAATCATCATCCATGTGGATTCTCTGGTCTAATAATATAGTTGAACACTTTAGGATGTTTCTTCCCTCTCTGCTGAGTTATTTTCTTGGAACTTGTAGGAGAGGAAGGAAGACTGATAGCAATATATAGGTGATATGATCAGTTAAGTCCCATTTCCACAGGAACCCAGACAAAAACATTAGTGCTGTGCAAAGTAAACACGGTCTTTTAAACCTTTGCAGTGGAAAATGCCACTCCAGATGGCTGCATTTGACCTGTCTTGTTTTCAAAGTCTTTTCTTGTTACCATCATCAGGAAACCCACATACCAGGATCCCCACTAGGCAATGGGTGTTACAGTTGCACAGCAGCTCCAAAATTCAAATCTTTCCTGTTGAAAAACAGCAGCTAGTTTCTTGTAATTTGAGCTTAGGGACACCAGGGAATTCTGTACCATATGGTACCAGAATATTTGTCTTCTGCCAAAAATTTCTGTCTCCCCATCCTCTGCTCCAACCACATGGCCTTTTTTCCCTAACAGTCAATTACATCAGATATAACTGATATTCTTGGCACAGGAATTTATTCATCTCCTCAAAGCAAAGGATTGTTACGAGGTTTCTGCGTGTTTCTACAGGGGACTACAGTATGGCATGTACTGTCAAGAGTCCCAACAGTGACAGGTGCCACCTGTTAAAACACTGCTACAACTGTTTATGGATCCTGCTCCATGGAAAATACTGTCTCTAACCCATCTAGCTAATGCTTTTGTAACCTTTAACATTAAAAATCTGACTATGTTATGGGCAGTGCCCAAATAAGATTAGGTGTTGTAATTTGAGATCAGTATGGTACTCAAACTGATTCCTTCAGTATCTGCTACAAAAAATACCTGAAGCAGGTATTCTACTTGTAATAGATAACTAGAGTTTTCTCTTCTCCATTTGCTACGAAATGAGCAAAATGTAGGACTGGTGAGGACTAAACTCTGCCTTTGTCTAAATAAAATAGGAATAGGGGTGGCACTGTGTCTCTGCTGGCAGTCTGTTTTACAGCCAAAGGAAGTGTGGTGTGAATGAAGCTGGAGAGAGCTTGGCTGTCCTCCAAGCTTAAAAGCTCAGTTATCAAGACTTTACAGAAGCTGCTGTGTCATTGAAGAGTGCCCCAGAGTATTTTGAAGCCTTCCATTCTAAGGTTCTGCTGCCTGCCTTTCCAAGCATGGTGGCTTGTAAGGCAGGAGATATTTGGCAGCAACTGCTGCCTTACTACCTTCTGAATGCGCAGAAAGCTACTGGGTTCAGAGTAAGCCTGAATTGGATGACAGTTTGCAGGTGTGGTGACCTGGGAGAGAACGAGGAAGAGATTTTGCAATCATTATTAGTGATCACTTTGACATTTAATGTGATTTCTGTGCATTTTTTCCCCTACGGTAGAAATAAGGCAGAGGAAAATCTATTCTTCTTATCATAGCATGGGTCTATAGACATGGGAGGTTAGAGGAAAGATGACTGGACTAGTAATGAAAATATCTGTGACAATAATGGTGCATGTAGATCTGGTGATGGCTGTACTTGAAAACATTTCTCTCAATATATCTGAAGGGACTTTAATTACAAATAAATTAATGAAAAAACATTTGAGACTGACTATTCCACAATGAGAATGCTTTCTAAAAAATTAAGCAGCTCAAGCCAGCAAAGTATTTACTTATTGTATCACTTAAGGCATTTTTTGTCACATATTTTGAGAGGTACACCTATAAATGTTAATCTGGAAGGTAAATATACTTTCAAAAGAGGACAAACTGAAGCATAGATCCTAAACTTGCCTGCTTTCCTAGGAATGAGTTAGTCAGAGGCCCAGAACAGAAACCACAGATTGTCATTCTAGAGTTCTTGCTTAGAGACAATTCCAGTTCTTCAGATTTTGATGAATTTAGGATTTGAGGTTACTCAGGAATTTCACTTTTGAAGTTCTATGCACATTAAAAAATTGGTCTTTAACCGGTTTAAACAGTGGTCTTAAAGATCAATTCAAGCACTTTCTTAAGGTTAATGAACACCATTTTGAAAATTAGCATATATATGCAGACATATATAATACATAAGGCTGTTTGTTTCATTTTAAGAAACAGAGCTAAGTAATTATATACTTTCAAAATGTCCAGCCATGTATTGTATTTAAATAAATCTTTTACAGAATATAAGGAATGAATAAAGCAAATCTGGAGTTAGTAGAATTCATATTCCCCTCTCTGAATGCAAAACCATGTCTCTTTTACACTCCTCAGTCTCCTCATAAATTCCCATGCTGTTAGCTTTTTGTTTTTCCAGTGCTTCATGTAAAAACTTAACCTGCTGCTGAATTTATTTCATGTCAGTTTATGTTTTCCTCATTTTCATGCAAAACCATGAAGGTACAGCTGCTGCAACAAACTCCCTTATTGAAGCTTGCCTGCTGCACACAGTGATTATTGCTTTTGGAGTCTAACTTGGCTTTGAATCCAAACATTACAAAAAATGAAAAGTAGCATGGTCTTAAGCACTATAATTGATGCTGCTAAATTTTGTTCCTTTGCTGTCCAGCCCACAGCTGTGTTGTACAGAATTTCTTCAATGAACATGTTCTTTGTTTCCCTCCCAAACCAAGAGAGGAAAAACACTATGAAATTTTACCCTCTGGTACTTTTTAGACAGTGCTTCTGTCTAACATCCCAGCATTTTGTATTTTTTTGTTAATCTTAGAATCGAATTTTGACATTAAAGTCAGCAGCTAGAAAATTAGAGAGGAAAAAAATGGTGTCTTCTGTGTACAATAGTCCTAGGTAAATGCAGAATTTCTATGCATGGACCAAATGAGAGAAGGCAACGAAAAAAACCACAATGTGCATGACGACACATAAGGACAAATGCAATTGAATATTAAAACCCCCAAATCACTTATGTACTGAAAATGAACTGAAATAAAACACTCATGTTCCAGTCACTCCAATATTTGTAATTCTTCTTGTAATTAAAAGCATAAAGCATTCTTATGATCTCTTACCTTGCTAATATTTGCCAGAAGACTTTGGCACATTTCTGAGATCCTGGAATATGATTTTACATCTCTTTGGCTTTCTTTGAAGAGAAAAGACAAGATTTTTCTCAGATATTTTTCTCATTATTTTTATTCACTGCATTTTTCATTATTCATCCTCTTCCTGTGTTTATTTTCAGTACTTTTCCTACTGAGATTCTTTTCTGTTTCTGAACCTGAAAGTTGCTTCCACGCAACTTTCTCTGATTGGCTAACAAAAAAATTTGCCAAAAATATAATTTAATTTGCTACAGTGCTTTACAATACTTTTTTGCTATTAATCTATACAATTATACTGGGTTGGGCTCCCACAGCAAAGTGTTAACCATTTATTTTTACTTATTTCCATGTGCAAAAAAGAAAATATCTAAGAGAAATATCACGTTAACTACCATATTTTTATCTTCAGCATTTATTATTTTCTCAGTTAACTAGGCCCTGACATAAGGGAAAAGGTACTCCTTACAGCACAAATGACAGATGTCACAAAAACTGACCAACTTTGGTTAAGAACTACAAAATAATTTGTGTGTGTGTGTGTGTTAAGTTTTGGGAAAGTACTAGTGAAATTAGATGTAAAAAAAGCAGAATAAAATATTAGAAGCAGTATTATAAATAGATGATTGAAAACTATTTGGTAGCTTTCAAAGACCTGAAGTCAGCACACATATTTTCAAGACAAGAAATCTAAGAGCTGCTCCTGAGCCAGACATCAGAGCTGAAAATACAATACCTGAAAAAAGGCCCCCCCATTTCAAACCTGATATATATTTTTGGAATCATTGGACTCTGGGTTCTCTTATGTGGCCAGCGTGAAAATCAGAAAGAAAGAAAATAGAGTGCCTACTGAAAATTTTAATGACCACTTTTAGAAATGCATTTTTCTCAAAATTACCCAGCTCTTAAAAAGTAAGTATAATCAGAAGTAAAATGACTGTGCTACTGGTTTTTAGAGCATGACATTTTGACATTTCTGTAATTCAAACAAACATTTCTAAAGAAACTTCCAAGATAGTCCCTAGACAAAACACAGTATTGAAAGCCTACTCTATTTCTTTTGAAATATAAATAGAAAGACTCCCATTGATAACAGTGGGAATGCATGATGACCTTTTGCTAATTTGAAAGTACAGAAGTTTGAAACAGAGATATTTGAAACCAGAAATGAAGCTTACAGCCTGAATAATACATACTGTACTTTTTTTGTCATTTTTATTGCAAAATGCCATAATTTATTTACTATGCTAACAGTGTATGTGAGGATTTTCTTTTAAGGTAATTAAAATCAATGATAAAAATGAACCATTTAGACCACCCCGTTACTCATTAACAACAAAACTAAAATGTCTTTACACTGTGTAATTAGTTTGCTCTTTTTTTCCTCTAATGAGTAGGCATTCTCTATGGATAGAAAGCTATAGGATTTTTTAAATGGATAACAGGAGCTTTTGTGCTTCCTGATGATGAAAGTAAAGGCTTAAGAATTTTTCATAAAAATTCAGTAATAGCATGACACTTGTCCCCCTCAAACTTTTTTCAAAGCCTGAATACAAAACAGGGAAATGATTAATGGCACCATATGGAGATGGAATATGAGAAACTACTCTGTCCTATTACTGAATTTCTAGGTCAACAAATACAACAGTTTCCTTTCGCACCAGGTTCAGGCATGTTACAATTCTTTGCTCAGGAACTAGGAGTTCTTGTTTCAGTCACAGCCACTTCCACGTGGAGAGACATTAAACTGAATCGAGAGCTGCACTCTGATGTCATTCCCAATTTATCCTAAATGATGCTAGAAAATACATTACTCACTTCTTAAAATTTGTATTTTTTGTGTCATTTAATGTACCCATAATAATTACTGAATTCCAAAAGTTCAACTTTTGGACTCATGCATTCCTGTTTATATATATATCTATAAAATACATAAAATTTACATTTTAAGCCATTACATTACTTAGCTTATT
Organism: Falco biarmicus; assembly: GCF_023638135.1. NCBI lineage: Eukaryota > Metazoa > Chordata > Aves > Falconiformes > Falconidae > Falco > Falco biarmicus. The sequence goes on from NC_079299.1 coordinate 11,918,569, forward strand.
TTCAAAAGGTGTTCATGTACGGTGTAACACAGGTGTTCATCATATATGGTGTAACTGTAAAGCTGCCATGACATTTGGAGTTTTTAACGAATAATTTCTTGAAGAATCATGAGGAACTTTCCTCACCGGTTTTAAAGGACAAGCTTCCAGAACAAATTTATGTTGTTTTACAACGCTTGAGGGTGCTTTTTTTTAAACACTTCCCAATATTAAAAAACTCTTTAAAGTCTTCCAGTTTTCTATCGATATCTATTCAGTAGACCAAAGTATTTCAGGAAAGGGGATAATCTGTTATTTTTACTGGGAAGATTGTCTGCTCCTGCGCAGCTACGAGTGCGCTACTGCCCGTGCCCAGGGGCACGGCGGTTCGCCCAGCCCCGCCAGGTGCCGCCGCCCCCTTGCGAAGGGCGCTGACACGATGCGGGCAAGGGGCCCTAACGCAAAAGCGGGCCTGGGCCTGCTGCTGGGAGGCCGGTAGTTAGGAGGGGCACTCCAAAAGCTCATTTACTGGTAATTCCAGACCTTGTTTTCCTCAGAATACCTGAAGGAAAGGAAACCAAAAGCCGTCCTGCTGGCGGAACCCTGAGGGGTCGCCCTTAGTGCCTCACCCGGTCTGCGGGGAAGGCCGGACAACGGCCGCCCGCCTTGCTCCGGGAAACAGCCCGGGAACAGGGCAGCCCGCCTCCGGGGCGGCCCCATTGCCTTGCCCTGCCCTGCCCTGCCCACCAGGGCGGGCGGACGAAAGCCCATGGCAGAGCCGCCGCCGCCACCACCACAGCCCCAGCCAGCGGGGAGTGAGGATCAGCGCGCGGCGAGGCGGGAAGTAGCACAGCCCTCACTCTCGCGATAGCTGCCTGCTGCCGCCCCCCGGCGTTGTAACGGCCGTTACCTGGCCGTCGCTGTTTACGGTGGCGTAGCCAATGGGAAGGCAGGGCGTGTGGGCGGGACTGGGACGCGCGGCCAATAGGAAGGAGGGGCGGTGCGTTTAAACGGCGTGTGCGCCCAGCCGGCGGCCTGTGGCGGTTCTGTAGCCATGCCCAGCCGCCCCGACGACTACGAGGTGCTGCTCACCATCGGCGCCGGCTCCTACGGCAGGTGCCGCAAGGTGCGCCGCAAGGCCGACGGCAAGGTGAGGTGGGGGCCGGGGCGGTCCCGGCTGGGTGCTGGCGGCTCCGGGAGCGGCGGGTGGTTTTGGGAGCCCCTCTCCCCCTGGGGAGCTCTGCCTGGTGCGTGAGGCACTCCCGAAGGGATTGTGCGTTGTTTGTTTTATCTCCCTCACTAGATCTTGGTATGGAAGGAGCTGGACTATGGCTCAATGACAGAGGCAGAGAAACAAATGCTCGTTTCCGAAGTGAATTTGCTACGCGAGCTGAGACACCCGAATATCGTCCGCTATTACGATCGCATCGTCGACAGAAGCAGCACAACTCTCTACATCGTGATGGAGTATTGCGACGGTGGCGATCTGGCAAGCTTAATTGCAAGGTGCACCAAACAAAGGCACGTGTCAGCTTTGGAGTACATGGCGTGAAATATCTTGGGCAACCCGAAGTGAAATGTATCTCAAAAACTTACAAATAACTAGGTTTAATCCTTTGAACCCGACAGCATTTGTGAAATGTGAAAGGTTTTGTACAAAATTGCAACACTGATGGGAATTGCACTAATGAGTGTGCTGACTGATGGGATGTGTATGTAAAAAGAGTGAGGGGAAAAAAAAACAAAACCCCCTGGGCTCTCTTATGAGGCAGAAGCTCTTGAAGGGTTTCTGGATGCAATGCTATGCACGGGGTTAAAAACATAAACCAGCAAGTCACAGTTCATGCAGACTGGTAGCTTGATCTGTGGGTTCTTCTTGCTTGTAAAAACACTCGTACCCTGTTTTTTGTTAGAACACCAAAATATGTGAAAGGGAAAAGTGATTTTGTAAGTGATGTTAAAAGCTGCTTTATGTGCCTGCATGTAAAGCTTGTGGAGATGTAAAGTCTAATCTTAGACTTAGCAGCCTACTTCTTAAATATAATATCAGTTTTCACATTCTTAGGTTACACCATGTGTGCTACTTTAAGAATGATCTAAAATGGTGCTGCAGCTGCTCCCAGACATTGGTGTTTTCATTTAAAGGAAGTTATATTAAAAATCAGTCCCATCTTGGCTCTGTTGATGTATACTAGTCATGATAAACAGCTGACAGGATACTGTCAAGCAAAGGGATGGATCTCATCACAAAAGCATCAAATATCAATTTGTGTTGTAAGCAAGGGAAATGCTATGTATTTGTTAGATTCTTTGGGGGAGGAAGGAAGTATTTACAGGGACTCTACAACAAAAGTCTAGATGTCTCCCAACATATTAGGAGGGATTTTTAATTCCCATTTTTAAAATAGCATATGTAGATGCCTGTTCCTGTTAGCTTTCTATAAAGGTGCTGGGGTCGATTCAGTGATGTTTTGTAATAGTAGTATTTTAAAAAGTTACAGAACTGAGGCTGGAGGCAACTACTTAAACTGGTGTATGCTCAGAGAATATGTTTGTTAAACTATGTGTTCATCTTTCAGGCATTATTTGGAAGAAAGCTTTGTTCTCAGAGTGTTGACTCAATTAACATTGGCCTTGAAGGAGTGTCACAGACGGAGTGATGGTGGAGTCACTGTGCATCGTGACCTAAAACCAGCAAATGTCTTTCTGGATGGCAAGCAGAATGTGAAACTTGGAGATTTTGGACTAGCTAGAATATTGCACCATGACACCAGCTTTGCCAAAACATTTGTTGGGACTCCATATTACATGTCTCCAGTAAGACCTCCCTTCTGTGCCTTATCTTCCCTTTTGTTCCTCCAAGATCTGTTTTCTGCAGTGTTAGTCTGAGAGTCCGTGAATGTTTGGGAGGTTTTAATGAAGAGTCACTAGTCTCAAATGCAGGAGACTCTTTCATAGAATGTATATTTTCTGGAAGCAAGGCTATTTTGCAGTTATTTTCATCTTCTTTTTCCCACACCTTTTCACTGTATAGGTTTTGAAATGTGCTTGGAATATCAGATATATTGGAGTATATTGTTCTTGAAAAGGAACAGGGAAGCTATTTTATGTTTCACAGTGTTAAAGAGCTTATTAAATTACCTCTTGACGGTAGGATTTTACTTTGTAGTGGAAATGAGCAAGAATGAGTTATTTCCCTGATACAGTGCATTTTGTATGGGAAAGATTAATGTTGGCTGAAACATGGAGCTTTATCAACTGAAGACTGGTGCAACACTTCAGTATTCGACAGTGTAGTATTTCCAGAACTTTGTAAAATCCTGCTAGTAAGAGTACCTGTGGAGATTAATTAAGATGGGATCTTGAAAGTAAGCCAAATAAGGAATAGTTTAATTCAGGTTTGAACAGTGGCTGATTATGCTGCAATGGTAGAACAAGCTCCTAACTAATAAACAGAAGACTGTTCTTTTTCTTTAGGAACAGATGAACCATATGTCATACAATGAAAAATCTGATATCTGGTCTCTGGGATGTCTCCTGTATGAATTGTGTGCTCTTTCGTAAGTATAGTAGTGTAGTAATTAAAATGGAAACACAGGTGTCAATGCATGTATGATTAAATTTTTTATGGATGAAAGCTTAAAGTTTTAAGAGATTAGTCCTAGATTTTTATTTCTGTATTGGTCTTGACATTAGGTAGTCAAACCTTTGATTGCAGCTTTTTTCTTAATCTGACACTTTTTTTCCTGAAAATAAGTCTTGTAAAACTAGTGAAAGAATCCAAGAAAAATGTTCTTTTTCAGGCCTCCGTTTAAAGCTTACAACCAAAAGGAGCTGGCAGAAAAGATAAGGGAAGGGAAGTTCAGACGAATACCATATCGTTACTCAGAGCAGTTGAATGAACTTCTCAAAGAGATGCTGAATGTAAAGGTAAGAATCAATTACTAAGTTTACCTTCTGTAGTTTGAACTAGTACTGAAATACTTGTTTTTCTTCTCAATTATGAAACAAGCTGATCTGGAGTAGTGGTTGCTATCACCTAGTCACTGTCAATATCACTTGTAGGGGAAGAAGGGAGGAATTGTGTTTTAAGTCCATTAAACAAAGGCAGCAGCTCAAGTGGTAGGCCAGGTTCACAGGATGCAAAAAGGCTGCCTCAGTATTGGCTTATACAGAATTTCCTAACAGCATGCTTAACAAGGTCTTATAACTTCAGGGTTAAAATGGCTCCATTGTGCTTGGAAGCTGGCAGGGTTGGTTTTTTGTCTTGATTTCTGACTTTGCTTTATATCGATAATGTATAGCTCGCCTCCCATGGGTGGCATGGGGGTGTTGAGAATAATACTGCATGGGAAAACAAAGCTGTAAGAACAATGCAAGTATCCAACAGGTATGTATCCTTCAGGAATCAAGTGACATCATCTGGAACCTACTGACAATTGCCTCTAGTCTCACCACCCCATTCTGGCTCTGAAAGGAGTGGGTGCCTGGGCTGGGAGAGCTAGACTTGCAGCTTCTGGAGCTGAAGGCTGGTAACCGCTTCCTCCCTCACTTTTTGTCATCTGGTTGTGCTACCCCTTCCTAACTCCCATTTTTCTCCAGCTTCTCTTTCACTGTATAGCACCTCAGCTGGTCTCTACCTGCAGCGGGTCTTTCTTTGGAATCCCTGGCCTTAATGTTTCTTGGTTACAGATGGAACCTGTTGGTAATGTCTTTTCAGGATTATTGCCGACCTTCTGTTGAAGATATTCTGCAGCACCCCTTGATAGCAGACTTGGTGACAGAAGAACAAAGACAAAATTCTGATAAAAGAGGCTGGAGATCATGGGAGCCAGAAAAACTGCAGCATTCAGATGCTGCAATGAGCGAGCTGAAACGGAAGGAACAACACTTACAGGAGCGAGAACAAGCCATTAAAGAGAGAGAACAACGTTTGGAGCGTATGATATTCAACTTTGGGAAGGGGGTGGCATTGGGATTCTGATTCAAAAGAATAAGTGCAGAGAAAGGAAAGGCAGACAGTTTCTAAAACTCATTTTAATGCTCTAGGATATTGTACTCTGCATTCACTACTAGAATTCTGTCTAAAGACTAAAACAAGAATGCTTGAGCTTACTAATCTATACTAATTCTTGTTTAAAGTTACTAAGATATAATTGGCACTTTGGATATAGAAGTCTGATTTAGGAGGATTATTAAACATGAGTAGCAACTAGGAAAGTACAGAAAAATGGAGTCTGAATATATTCTGCACTGTGCAATGTAGGTTGCTTTTCTTTCACTCTAAGTTAACATTGGCTATACTAATGTGTAGCCTAAGGTAACCTGCTATTGGAGCAAAGTAGACTTGAGTAACCTGTCAACTGCTTTTATAAAAGCTGTAGTAGCTTACGGTCTCACAGGTATAGATGGCTGGTCCTTAGGTGTTGGGATTTCCTGCCCATATAAAATACCTCTTGTATATGCAGCAGACCCTGTAATACAGGTTTTAACTATATATTGTTTTCTGAGCCTGAATAACAGCTGCTGCTGCTGTAAACAGGGTGCTTAATTATAGCTGATTTACAGTATGTGGTATCTGAATAAATAGATCTGGTGTCATGTGTGCCACTAGTTAATGTGCAGAACAGAAAGCTGCTATAGCTTCATTGTTGCAGATATGTAGAGTCTGGGGGAGAAGAAAAGCCTACCTGGCATTTCAGAGTACTTATCCATGCTTTATCAGTGCATTGGTAAAGGTGTATCTACAGAGCAGTTACCTTTTGTTTAGAGCCATAGAAACAGCCTGTCAGATGCACCCATATTTCTGTTACCAGTGTCTTTTTCTGCAAGAAAATCCGCCATGCACAATTACTCTAACATTTACATTTCAACACTGCATACTACCATATTTCTACTTCCAGAGAGAGAACGGGAACTCTGTGTTCGAGAGAGACTGGCAGAAGACAAACTTGCTAGGTATCTTACTAACCTATAGTTGCCTATGTTAAAAACTCTACAATCTTACAACAAAAAGCTTAAACTTTTCTTTTTCAAAACAGAGCTGAAAACTTGATGAGGAACTACAGTCTCTACAAACAGCAGATTGCATTAGCTTGTGCAGATGGTCCAGGTATGAAAATAGGCAAGAAGCCACTTGTACTGATAAATGTAGGCTGTTGTGAGTAGAAGAATGTCCCTGATGCTCAACGTGCTGTATCTAGTCCCACTGTAGTGATACAGTCCCAAAGTATTCCTGCGTGGTTGGGAAGAGACACTTGACTTTCATTAAGTTTTTTTGCAAAATAGAATGATGTTCAGCTGTGAGTATGAGTTACCACTGTCAGCGCTGTGGTCTTGTGCTGTTTTGAAAATCGGGTTCTTGTGGTAAGCTGATGGAAGCACTGACTTGTAACCCAGACTTCTCAGCTGCCTGTATTTTATTTATGGATGTTTTTTATATACCTTTGATTTAGTTCATTTTAATAAAATTGCACATGTCCAACTACTTCAGCTTTAGTTGAACTTCCAAAAACTTCAAGGTGAGAAGTAATATTTGTTGCAAGTGACTCAGATGTGATTGGTGCATTATGAGCTCTGAAGAATACAAACTGCTATTATCATACTCCAGTTTAACTCACTAGAAAAAAAAAAACAAAACAACCAAACAGCTCTGAACATGTGCTACAATGCTTCCTGACCTGTAGCCCAATCTGTTTTACAGTAGTTATTACCCTATAAGTGTATGACACTCACTTTGGCCTTGGTTGTTCAGTCCTCACTATCACAAGAGACTGTATCATCTGTCCATTGCATCCATCTTTTAATGGTAAAAATGATCAAAGTATCTAAAGGAATTTTGGAATATTGTAGAATATTAAGTGTCTGGGTCCTAGGTAGTACTCTAGAAGAAAGACATGTAAAAACCTTTAAACATGCAGCAACACTCTCTTCATTTAGTTTTGGTCAGATAAAGCAAGATAAGCATGTCACTGCCTCTCTACAACTAAAACTGAAGTTGCATATTTTTATTTTTTTCAAAAAGTGTCTATCACTGCTGGAAAGAACACAAGTGAAATGCTACCAGAGTTAGTGGCACTTGAGCTATTTCTAACATTCCTGTCCACTTTGAGAGTTCCACCTATGACATTTCAACTTACTGTCTTTGATGCATTAAAGAATATAAAATTACCAACAAACTTGCCTTGGGCTTTCTGATGTTGACTCTGATGCTGGATGGCTGAAAGTAAATGAGCTTCAGCATTTGCTTCTATTCTTTTCTGCATCTTCCACCCCTTTACATGATATTTTGACCTTAACAAGGATATCAGTTTTTTGAAGATGGGCAAAACCACTCTGAGTTTTTAATGCTTCAAGACAAGCAATGCAGAGAAGTGAATGTAGTTATTAGAAGACTAACCAAATCTTGCAGTATCTTGATTAAATATTAGTCACAATGTTTGCTACTCTTCCAATTCATTTCATAGTACTCTTGTAATATTGTTTCTAAAATTCTCCTTGTTTGGATATGGATGGACTTGGTGTTTCTCCACTATGTTACCAACATCACTTGCTCCCATTATCTCCAGTTTTCAAAACTGGTTTGTGTCTCATGCATCTCTTGGATCCCTGAATTCTCCTTAAAGTCAGTTGTGTGGTTCACTTCACAGTGAAGCAAATGAAATACCAAAAATCTGTGTTTCTAAGTCAGTGTCCTAGACACTACCTTATTTTTGCAGGGATTTTCCAATGTTTAGGGAAGGTTTTAACATTAAAACAGATACAGCTTACAGATATAAAAATACAAAATGCTGAAATATTCACTAGCTTCCTCAGTCTGGGCCTCCTCACTCTCTTATGCTTATTGCATCCTTGATCTAGCCTAATGAATTGAAAATTAAGGCTTCAGCATTGTTAAGATTAGGATAGTTAGATCTTTGATTAAAATGGAAACATCATGCATTAAGTTGAGCCTTATGAAGCTGGCTCTTATGAGAGGCAGATCAGCTGTTTGAATAGCTTTTTATGGTAGTTTTGTACCCTGAGTCATTAAAAACAAAACAAACTGCCTTTTAATTTGTGGCAGTTCTATACAACTAAAGCATAGCTATACTATAAAAATTCCTATTCTGCAGGCTGCAGTGAAAGTACTTGTTAATTTTTAATGTGCCTGAACTTGTCATTCATGAAATCCAAGCCTAATTTTTACCCCGTTGACTTAATACAAGGATAGAGTTGGAACAACGTGGGTAATGTAGAAAGACCACCGGATGGGTTGGGTCTGCCCATGCTATGAAGGAAAGAAGGCTTTCTGGTAGCTGCGAGCCTAATTCTCCATTTCCCTTTGGAATTGCATTATGTTGCTGTTTAATTCTGTCCTTCAGAAGAAACTCCATGTCTTTTCTCCTTCTATCAACAGTTATCTTAGGTGTTGGGAGGTGCACCCTAGAAACTACAATGGCATATATCCTTTTACCACAATCATGTAAAAGCTTTGTTTTCAATTATTCCTCAAAACAGGAAAAAGAATTGTTACTATGAACTAAAATGCAATTAATTAGGTCACTTAAAGCCATAGGTAGATAGCAAAATGGGTAACAGGGTTAAAAGATATCAGCTAAGCAATAAATGCTGAAAAATGCACTAATTCAGTACTCATTTTTTGATTTCTTAAGATAACGCACTCCTACTCCCCTTTTCTACAACCAAGAAGAAAGTACACTTTGGAAGTGAAGAGAACCTTGTGCCTCCTTGTAATGTGGAAAACCATCCCCTTTCTAAAGGGAAGTCATCTGATCTCAGAAAACGTCTATATGCTGCAAATCTACGGGCTCAAGCACTGTCTGAACTGGAAAAAAACTATCAACTAAAGAGCAGACAAATCCTGGGCATGCGCTGAAACTAATAGAGATGTAAAGTATTTAACTTTTAAAAGTTGATTAAATGTATGGGAAGATACTTGTGCTTCCCTCTTTTAAGTTGGAACCTACTGAAAATTTATTATAACAGTTGTTATACAAACTTGTAGTCTATAGGTAGTTCACGATAAAGGCTTAAGAGATTATATTATGAAAGCAGGTAGTTTTGATACCAAATTAAACAAATTGAATTATTTGTATTATTCAAGAAAATATATTTTAGTTCTTCTGTTTACTGTACATTACTCTTCTGAAAATATAAAGAATGAATATTGTAAAACAGATACTTTTAAGATCCGATGTAAAAAACTTTTCAGATAAAAATGTACAGATTCACAATCTGTAGGTTAAAACGATGCTGTATGTAACACACAGTACTTGATTAAAAAAAAGTATTGATATTTTATATATGTGGAAAACCTGGCTTTTTGTCTGTGCTTGTGAATATTTTTTAACTATCAAAAGAGCAAAAAGAGATTTTTATGCTATCTCTTTCTGCTAAGTAGGTGACCTATCAAAGCAGGCTACTTTTAGTTTCATGTCTTTAACTAATCAGTGGAAGGGGTCAGCTTAGTGTAATTGAGTTTATACTTCTTTCTGCCTGGGCAGCCGAATGACCTGTCCATCAGCTCCTGAAAGGCCTGCTTCAGGGCAGAGCATTTGAAATGATACCTTCTTTGGTTTGACTTGGAAACTGTGTGATAAACTGAACCTCTGAGACTGCTGTCCTGGATGGGGCACCATCCAGGGTATCAGCACCTGTGTTTTGGGGAGGGGCAGTTGTACTTTGAATAGAAAATCCTTATTTTTGTGATGCTGATGAGGTATCTCCATCTTCCCTTTCACAATTCTTTGCCAGAGTAGGAATTGCTCGCTTAAGATGGTGTAAGTTTTGTGAACTGGCTCAGACACGTGAGCTTAAAAAAAGCCTTTGGAACTGTAATGTCTGGCATAGTTTATATAAAGATTTTTTTATCTCAGGGTTGAAATGCCACAAAACATACATTCTTAGAAAACAGCTAATTTTCAAAACGTGTTTCCTTATTGGACCGTGAATGTTATCTAAGGAGGTATTCTAGATGGTTTTTACTTGAAAAAAGAGAATCTTATTTGAAACATCGATTTGACATATTTGCTGATAGACATACTTGTGTCATCAAACAACAATTTTGCTCTAGCAGATTCATAACCACCCAGCAGAGCTTATCATATTTGCTTGCGTAGTGGTTACTGGTTTTGCCACAACCTTTGCTTAAAATAATTAGAATGTGACTGTTTTCTGTGCTAGTTTAAAACTGCCACTATTCTGGTGGTCATTACCCAGTGCTAGGTGTGGTTGAAATGTCTGGCTGAAGTAGCTGTGCCATATGGATCAGTGCAGCTTTCCTTCGGCATTCTTTCATGTTGTTGAAGATTTTCATATGTGTTTTGAGGGATTCCCCTGCTTTCTTACCACGTTTGTACATTCAGATTTTTCTGTTCTGTGACTCAATCAGAAAATCTGCAATGCAGTTCTGCTGGCCTTCAGGTGGATCTTCACTGTATAGCCCATAAAACATCAAAGGGTAAAACACTGGACTTAGTCCAACCTGAAAAAAAAAAAGTAGGATGCAAGAGTTTTATTGTATGCTTTGCCATCTGCAAAATGAAGGTACCAATTAGTGAAAGGCGGAAATCAAGCAACCAAGAAAATAAATTAGTAATTAATGAATCAGGAATGACTGTATTGTGACATGGCTGGTGTTTGCAAATGCTTTGCTTTTAACAAGGCCAAACTAAGAAAATGGCTTGAGAGTCTTTTTTTTTTTTTTTTTTTTTCTTGGAACATATAGATGGAACAAATAATTTCTGCATTTAAATTTTGAATACCTTCAGAGCAATACTTGTGGCTTTCCCTTTAATTCTTTAGTGACCTCAAGATGGCACTGTTGCCCTGTAATTGTTGGAATTTCTTTTAGTCTATCGATACATTCACACAAAATTTTAAGATCTGATTTAAATATATTTTTACCTGTTTTGATTCAGAAAATCGTAAGTGTGTTGCTGCAAGATGATGATTTTCTTAGGCTACAGATGCTTTAGTACTTGCTGGTGCAATTAATGGTAATTATCTCCCATTTGCCATTTTGCATTTTTTATGCATGTTTTATAAAAATAGTTGAATCAAAATCCTAGCTAACAATTACACTATTATGAATAAGAAATGCTACAGAATGTGCAAACTGAATCAATCACAATGGCAGTAATAAATAGAGAACAGCTTAAGTTACAGCTGCAGCATTGAGCTATTTAAGCTGCCTTACTCACAATCTCGTCTTGAAGTATTATCACTCTAATATAATAAATGCAGTGTTTCTTGAAGGTTTTGAAATAAGAACTTCCTACCAGTTAAGTCAAACATAGGGGAAAGTCATTCTTTGGATGCCTTGGAGATGGTCTTCGTTCTCTCTCAGGATTTTTGCTTTGGAATCCTGCAATCCACATTTCCCTACAAAGGCATAATTGTTTTTCCCAGAGCACGTGTGTAGCATTGGAATTGCATTCAGGATGTAATTTTCAAATATAGCCAGGAAAATAAATAGAACATTTATGGGAATAGTGACTGCTTACAGAGTCCTTCCAAAACATTGCCACCATGTTGATGGGTACTTATCTCTTAAAAGTAAATTTGTACATATGTATATGGTACAGCTTAAGCCTTACAGGATAATAATAATAATAATAATAATAATGTTGTACACTGTGGAATGTTGTAAGACAAAGTCATTAAGTTTAGCATAGGTACCAGGAGTTTTAACGTTTATATGTATAGTTGTGGGCACAAAACTGATGTACAGAAGTCACCTCTGAAGTTACAGAAGTTTTATATGCATAGACCATAATTTAGCTCAAGGATAGACTGGAGGGAAGTTGCATCATCTTTAAAAAATGCGGGTGAGATCGTGGATTTTCAGCCTTTGTGTGTGAGCTTGATCAAGTCCCTGTCCTGGGCCTCCGGTTCCCATCTGTAACAGGTTCGTCACAGGGGGGTGCTCAGAGACAGCACTGGACAGGTCTGCATTTTGGACAGATTTTTGGTGAGAGTGGTTGCACCACTGTCTTCTCCTACTTTGAGAAGCTGTGCACGTACTAGGGAATGGAATTTACTGGGAAAATAGTGGTGAGTTACCGAAGTAATTTATTTAATGATTAGCCTGGTCAACTGTCCCCTCTGCAGCCAGATGACAAGGCCATTCCATGTGACGACAGTGCTTGAAGAGTGTGAAAGATGCTGGCTAGCTAGGCAGATAAAATGCTTAGACGAAATCAGCCTTGAATATAGAGGAGCATCAAGCTTCTTCCTAAACATAAATATCAACAGGTCATTTAATCTATACTATATAATTGAACAGGTGGAGAGAAAAACCCCTCTGGAATAATTATAAAATACTTTATCATAGGGAATCTCACATTTTTGCCTTTACTATTGGTGAGTATCCCAGGAAGAAGTGATCTGGTCCTAATAATGGCACAAGCTGGTTCATAAGCACTCGCTGCAAGACTCAATCTTCTGTAGTTTCCTGCAGGTATCAGAAACGGTGCAGAGCAGAAGCTCCCTGCTATTGCTCGTCTTCATCTGAAAAAAAGAGATCGCTCCTCACTTAGGCTGCTTGTCATCCTAGCACCTGGGTGTAGCTCTTGCTGTGCAAGAATGGAAGATGAAGTCCATTTCCCGGTAAGCAATGCTTCTAGCATTCATAGTGCAAAATACGGTTGGACCCAGTAATGGTACAGTGACAGCCTTTGGGCCATGTCTGTCTTATTTTTCCCTTGTGTAATTTGTGTGAACCCAGTTGAATCCTAGTAGCTATAAAGCTGGTGTATCAGGCACAGAAGCTGAAGCCTGCCCTGGAAGCCTGCTTAATATGCATTTCAGCACTGTGGAAGGCTTTGGTCTAATTAAGGCTGCATACAGTATAACATCAGGTATTAGAAGTGAGTTTTATTTATGTATTTACCTTAAAAAATAGCTGAGAGTTAAATATTAATCTTTACAACTTTAAAAAGCTCCACAGACTGATAGCACAACACTACATATTGTTATACTGCTTTGGCGTTTAATCTTGCTTTCCACCAGATCAGCAATGCTGAGAAGTTACTATACTAGAGGCAACAGTGCCTTTATCTGACATACTGTTTTGAAGGCAAAGTGCACTTCTGAGGCTCAGCTGCTATGAAAGGATGAAGCTTTGTCGGAAAAAAATCCTTTGTATCCTACAAAATGGACTCATGCCAGAGTTTTATCATATAAAGGGAAAAGAAAGGCTACAGAGACACCTAGAATTAACTAGCTCCAGATAGCCTTATTTTTCAATGTTGGCTCTTTCTGGGTAAGAAAACATAACATATTTATGAAACCTTTTGGCTAATTAACTTTCATTTTTAATTGGTTTAATTTTTGACTGTCGGATGATGCTTGTTGCTGGGTTACCTGGTTTGAGGAAAAGTAATTTATGGGCCCAGTTATTAATGTATTGTTCTCTACTGTGAATATAATTAGTCTCAGTGCATTATATCTACTTCCTTGGCAACTGAAACTGACTTGGACATGACATAAAGTGAGTAAGAACCAATAATGCAGCTTCCACTGTCAACCTTCATATGTATTTTTTTGTGGTAATACAGATTCATAAGGAATATTGCAGGTACTTAGCAGGTGCTGGAATACTTGGCTCCAGCTAGTAATTTTTCCCCATTATTCATACTAATCTGAAAAACTTTTTTGTTTGCAAAAATAGCTGCTAAATACTTTTTTACTGTTTAATCAGCTCTTTTAGAGGTCCTGCTCTTGCAAGGTCAGCGGAAGCAAGAGTATACAATAATACAAATTTTTGCACATGTTTGTGTCAGTCAAAGTCCTAAGGACACAACAGAAGCCCAGTAAAGCCAGTTACAAGCTTTCCTTCAAATTCAGTGAACCCTTGGCTGGACTTCAACTTCATTAGCATTAGACATAGTAGACATTTGTAAATACTTACACTTGTTTGCTATCTGGGGAGGCAGAGCATTGCCAAAGGCACAGCAGGAACAAATGATCCATCTTCCTCAGCAGAAATGAAGACAAGCCACTTTAGGTAGAGCTCTCGATCCTGGCTTCTACCAAATCGGACTTTACTTGACAAGAATTGCATCAATAGCCCTCTGGCAAGCTTAGGCATTGCACAGACCCCTCTGGAGTTGTATGTAGTACTAGGGAACAGTGAATGCATTTTTTCTGCTCATAATGCATTTATCATCCAATTGCAAATAGAAGCAATATTATGTACCTGAACTCTCAGCGCTTCCTAGGCCATCGGGGAACACTCCAGTGGCTCCAGTGACTCCAGAGCTCGGTGGCTATTTAGGTCATCCAGGAAGTTTAGAAAATCTTTCCTGACAAATGCAAGTGTTAAAGTCACTGACTGACTTGAGTGCTAATTGCCATGTAAAGTCTTTTCTGACTACTACTAATCAATCTTTAGATGCCACTAGGGAAAGATAATATGGACTTTATGAGGCCTGGATGATAACATAAACAAAGCCATCAGAGCAAATGGCAGATCATGACAGCTAATGATTTCCTGGGAGGTAAAACAAATACCTCCTATGACAATGATCCACGTAATTAGCTGGTACTGGATTATAAGTACTTTGTGGCTGCAACTAAAAGCAGGAGGAAGCATTAGCACTAACGAAAATGGTATCAAGGAAGTATTCACTTGATTGGAAAAATAACATATTTTTATGAGAAATGTTACAGACTTACCTTTAGGGCATGTTTTAAATATTTCTCCCAGGTAAAGTGAAAGCTAGGAAAATCTCACCATTGTGCCAGTTTCTAGAGGGACAAGTGTGATCAGAGAACTGCTGCTGTAATGTAGTTTAAGGGATCTGTCTGCCTTTGAGGCAGGCTGGGGCCTCACTCTTATCAGGTGTAAGATAATTTTTCACCAATCTTAACACAGTCAACTTCAACAATGTGATGGGTACAGAACATCAATGTAATGAATACAGGTGAACAACCAACAATGCATTGCTAGATCTCTGTGTAAGATGCAATGAGCAAAATTCCTTTCTCTAAATTTCCCACTCTTTTTCGAAGCCAAATTAAGAGTCTCAGTGCTTGCGGTCTCAGGATGAAACGAGGCTACAGAAGGACCTCATTCTCAGAGAAAAGCCACATTCAGTGGAGCAACATGTGTTACCAAAAGGGGAAAGCACATTAAACCATTTTCTCATTATTGATCTTAAATAAGGGACTGAAAATCTAAACCCTGCATTGCCTGAGTTCAGGGAATTTCTCTGGGCAGAGCCCTGGAAGCTGTGTTTCAGAGACTTAGAATGGAATTTGTGTATGAACAACCACAGCCTTCATTTGTGCCTGTTTTAACTTCTTTCCATGTTCATTTTGCTGTCTCATGTTCTGGCTAAAAGAATCCATGGCAGACTCATCTTGTAACTGCTGCTAATTTGCACTTGCTGCTGGCATGGCTGTGGGTGCAAACCAGACAGTTAAGTGCTGGCAAGAAGCAGTGAGTTAATCATGGCCTTGAAAGCATGGTCCTCTACTTGTGCTCCAGGGAATGAACTCAACTGAATGGCAAAGCCCAGCCAGGGAACTCAGCTCTGGGTTTGTGCCAGGCAGCAACCATGAGTTTTGTTTTCAAATTTGGCTCTGCAGTAACTTCTTACATAAAATCCTAGAGCCTGGCTCAAATTCACCAGATGTTCTAATGGTCACTTGCTTTTTTAATTCTATTTTTTGACAGTTTAGATTCCATCTTCAAAGGAAGTGGAATAAAACTCACTACAGAAGTAAATTCTAAGCTCAGTATTTACTGCAATGATTTGTAGTGTTTGCAAGTGGCCTGCCATATCTGCAATGCCTCAGTTGCACGCAAAACTCTCCGTCAGAAATGGGAGATGTTTCTAAAGGCTTGCTCCACATCCTGCCCCTGCATCCCTTACCAAGCTTTTTCTCCACATCTCCAGCTTGGGCAAAGAGTCAACTTTCTAAAAAAAATGAAAAGATCACTTTTATAAAGTGGGATTGAAGAAATTACTATGCTGTGGTGAAGTACTTTCAGATCTGTCCCTGCTGAATAATGTTATTTCACTCCTCATAACTTTGGAGTTAATAGTGGATGTGTTAAGAGATACTGTATGTAACCAGCTGGCATTGGTACAAAGCTGGAGAAAAACTGTATGTGTTTTGCATGGATTTATTATTGTTATTATCATACAAACAGGTACTACCAAGGATGATGTTGGCTTTAGTCCTAATCCAGTATCCCACAGTACCAGGCTGTGAATGAGTATTTTTTAGCGATCCTACAGTGAAATCGCCAGTTGGTCACTTACAGAGAATCAGAAGCATCAACAAGCAAAGCACTGAATAAAATCAAGTCTTTGCAATGGTAAGGACAGCTTTCAGCATATGCGAACACAGAATTGTCTTCTACTCTTCTTGTTAGTAACCAAACACAAAACAATTAGCCTCCTTCTCTATTTACAGGCTCATTCTCCCTGGTGACTCAGCCTGGAAGAATAGTAGCTGCTCACTTCTTTAATGCCAGAAGTCCTTATCGTGCTGTAAATCATCCTGTCCTGTTTCAGCCTCAGCAGTGCTGAGAAACAGGACGTGCACCCAGCCTCAGCACCGCATGTCCTTAACCACATGCAACAAATCTAAGACCCCTGATTGCCAGTGAGGTCCCTTCCTGCCCTTGGTAAATAATAAATAATAATAAATGCGTGAAAAGAACACTAGACATTTCTCAACCTGGGAGGTATTCTAAGGAAATTCTTACTTGGGACTTGCACTACCTGGCAGTGACCTTTTTGATTTGTTCTAAGCATGCAGCTGGCAGAAACAAACCCATGCCGATACACTGCCTTTGCACAGCTATTGAGACCTTCACAACACACCAATGCAGGCCATCAAGTAAAGTGGAAATCCCTCCATGGCAACATCTATGGTTCTAATTTTATTACTTAAATTAATACCAGCCTTCTGATTGACAGGTCTGTAGCCTGCCTTCCTCCCTTCACAGATGTAGTTCATTCTGAATTAACAGGGCGAGCCTGTCTATATGTACGCAGTGATCTGCTTTCCCATGGAGGTTGCTCAGATTAGTGTCACTTGCTTATTTATTTTAGGATGTGGTTACTTCTTCAAAAAAGAGGAAGGATAATCTTAGGTAATTTTATATAGATTACTGAGGAGCTATCAATTGATAATATTTTGTATCTTCCTTTTTTTTTATTTTGTCTGAACTAATCATCCTTTGGCATGGGAGTGAGAATGGCTGTTTAAACAACAGTAGTTTATTTACAGCTACTTGGGGTTTCATTGTCATTTGTCTGCCATGGTAGAAACATTAACCCTAATTCAGCATTGTTGGAAGCAAACGATTTCCATGTAATTAACTTTGCAAGGCATATGTTACAAATAAGAATGCTAATTTAGTACCTGTTTCACAATCACGTCTTCCTCTGAGAGTTATAGGGAAACTTTTTTTGCAAAATTTGGGCCAAATACCGCAATAAAAAGTCCACTGTCCCTTCAGCTGTTGTTTCACAGTCATCTCTTTGCAGCATATTAGTTCCGGATATTTTCTTATATTGATCCTCATTAATGCTTTAGTGGTCTACTTCTAAAACATTCCAAATACCCAGACCTGAGTGATCGTGGCTGCTCTTGTTAGAAGATAGTGGCAGCCAGGGAATAGCCACAATGCAGGGCTGGGATACTGAGGAGTGAGATGGCTTCCCCGTGACCTGAAACCCTTCCATCACTGCTGCCTAGATTTCAAAAAGACAGTACACAATTTAGGCAGGGGTCTTTGATATGAGCATCTCTGAGTCAGGGTTTAAGGTTATCACAGTGCTACAGCTCCTAATGATCAACCTTTGAGCAGTAACTTGAGAATTTGTCCTTGAGATTATCTGTAATTTTTTTCTTGCATCTCCTTTAGAGCATCTGTGAAGGACAGGGGATTCCCAAAGAAACAGGGGATTGATTCCTTTTTGACAAAATATATCCTACTAAGAACTATCCTACTAAAAGCTCCAGATGCACTCCCCCGCTGATGAGTCTTTTAAGTTTCAGGCCTGGGTGACATCAGAAGGATGATAGTGTGGGTGCTCAGCAGCTCTGGGAGACATCTGCCATACATCAGACACCAATGAACTGAGAGGTTTGCAAACAACCGAGGAAAGCTGCTGAAGCATGCAAAGCTAGGGCAAGATCATTAGGCTTTGTCTTTTGATTGTAAATGCAGGAGGAATCCTGGCCTTGTGGGAGCCATTGATGATGCCGTTGTGGCCTGGGTTGCGTACAAAGTCCTGCCTCTTTGATTTAGAGTGTTTGTTTCCAAACCCCTTTCCCCACCATCCCTCATTTCTACCCTCCCTGGGGACGATTCAGTGGAATAAAGCCACATAACGCCCATCCAGCAAAAACACTTGAGGACAGACTTTAAACTGAGCAAGTGTTTCATTACATCCAGAAGAATTGTTTTTACAGAGGGATACCCTTATGCTTATTACAAATAATATGTCTTATTAATAAGTCATTTCAGCTAAAGAGGAACCTATAGAAACTGCCCTCACTGTCCAACAATCAAGTGAGACTGGCAGAAGGAAACAAGAACTTTGGAATTAGTGGAAATAACTAACTCTGCCTATTATTTGCTTTTGATTTTTTCCCCTTTTGCTTTCTTTGCTCCATCTTGTCTGTTTACTCCATTTCCTTTGTATTTTTCAGTCACACTGTTGTTGGGTTGTTTTTTTTCCCTTGGAACAAATAGCGCCAAGATTATTACATTGTTTGACCACTGTACTAGTCTCCAGCACCAGCCAACAGTGTGTTCCCAGGACTTAGGAAAGCAGAGATCTTTGCTCTTAACTTTCCTCCTGAACTACATCTGCTCTGTGTGTGTGCCCACATGTGTATGCTGACCTAATGATGCCTCTAACAGTCACTCAGTTAGAGCGGAGATGACCACATTGGTAATTGTCAAGATCGTGTGCAAATAGGTGCCTGTGCACACTTTATGCTACAGTTGTGGTCATGTGAAGTTTCCCAGACTGAGATGATCTTGGAAATGCAGCTCCTTCCCCTTTTCACTTTAAGGACAACCACCCTGGGAACTTTGAGAGGGCTGAAGAACTCACTGATCTCACTGAAACTGTCAGGGGAAGTAGATAGCAGCACAGAAACCAGCATGCTAAATGCAGGCCAGTATTTACCTTAGGTATCTGCATAGTCTTTTGATGTAAAAGGAGTATTGTATTCTCCTTAGTGCTTTGCTACAGAAGCATTTCTCCAGCAGTAAAACCGAAAAAGCAGGTTTAATCATTAGCTGCTTTGCCACCTCTGCGGCTTCAGCAGGCTGTGTGCAGACTTTGCAGATCATGGCAGTCCGGCACACCCAAAGGCTGCACAGACAGTCTTGAAAGGAAAAGCTGGAGGCAGCTGTCCCCCTCTGAAGGCTCTGTCTCTCCCAGATAAACAGCTGTACAAGGGTGAGTACAAGGAGCTGGTTGCAGTGCTGCTGCTCCTGTCAGCTTGCTGTGGGCAGGGGGGTGCCTGAGCACTTGTGCTATCCCGCTGGCCCAGAGGGACAGATCCATGCAGGGTTCCCTTGCTGAGTGGAGCAGATCTTACAGAAACATGAAACTGTGCTGCCTCCAAGGCTGGGGTTGCACTGGGACATGTCAGTCAGGGGACGTGGTGCTGAGCTCCAGGCTCTACCCCCAGCTGCGCTCTGCCCGGGCAGGGAGGATGGAGGGCCAAGTGCCTGGCTGGAGCCCAGCACAGCTCTGCCTGCAGCCTACCACGCTGCCCATGGCCCTGCCCTCCGGGCAGCCCTGAGGAGCCTTCTCTAGGCTGAGTGTGATGGAGGAGCAACTACTTCTTTACCCATGGATGGATTAGGTGGCATGCAAACTGCCAGAGAGGGATATCCATATGCAGGGGCCCGTGTTATCATCCTGACCAGCGCAAGCAGGCTGTGTGACACAGTTACAGCAGGTGAGAGAGAGACTAAGGAGGTCAGGAGGACACTACGGTATGTGGGGCTAGGATGAATCACCTTGATAAAGAGAAGACTCAGTCATGCTACATGCCCTGGTAGGAAGTGCTGGGCTGTGTAGCACTGCCAGACTGCCCCAGCTGCCCCAACTGCTAGATCAGGCCAGAGTCAATGCCAGGAAACCATTGCATATGACTATGGTGAATTATAATGACAGAGATCGAGCAGCTCCTCCTCCCTCCTGCAACACTTCCCACCAGCCTACGAGCTGCCCGCGTGCCACCATACCGAACATTTCAGGAGGGGCCACACACGTGCACACCCGATTCCTTGTCCACCCACACAGACTGTCCTAGAGGTTGCCTCCCACAGAGGACTGTGTCAGCCCAGCCTGTTAGGACTCCTCAGGGAAACATGAACACACGAGCACTACTGGCTGCCTTTCTATGTGCTTGCAGGCTGCAATCCAGTCTCCCTGAGTCTGAAATATCATGTCGGAAACTTCTTCCCACTTAGGATTAAACATAATCATTATTAACAAGCATAGAAGCCCTGAAGACCAGCTTGAAAAAGATCTACTAATTGATTTATAACAGTGTCTACCTATGTGTGTTTCGATAGTGTTTATAGTGATTTTATATCCCTGTATGCATGTGCCAGTGTGTTAACGACACTGGTGTGTTGTGATGCTGCTCATCAAATAAGCACATATTTTGCTTCTTTACATATTTGCTTTTTTACAAGGGGAGTATCTTCCTACAGGGAATTCTCCAAGAAACAGATAGGCTCTGCTTTATCTAATTAGCAAAGGCACAAAGTATGTCTATTATATGTGGCTAATAAAAACTGAACAAGCATATTCCTAGAACTTTAGTTGGCACTGTTCATGATCCTAAGGTTATACACAGTTTAACTGCAGCTTTTTGCACAAGAGCTTGACATACAGCAGGAAAAAGACCTTTATCCCCACTGTTAACTAATGAGATAATATACATTGTTAATCACTAAGGGAGATGGAGCACGTATTTCACAAACAGATTACTTGGAAACTTGATGGACAAGTCCTTCCTGGGACAGCCATGGCAACTGCTGTATTTAATATCTGCTTTGTCATCTCAGCAGTGGCAGAAATGGATTCCCTCCATTGGCTCTGCAGTTACTGTGGCACATCATTTAATCCACGCATGCTGATGTGAACTTTTGTTTTCCCAAACATTAAGACTGAAACACCTGGCTAGATATAAAGCAGGTCAAGACAAATAAAGCTTTCAAGAAGCAATGTTCACAGTCACTATTTCACTATGCAAATAGCCATTCATAATGAACTGTATAGCATTAGATTGTAAGATTTAGATGAAGTTTTTATGAAAACACGTCTGAAGCGAGGCTCCTCCATGCTTAATCACCTAAATGACATGCTTTCTAAAACTCCTGTTTGTTTCTGAGGGAACTGCTGGCTGCCCAGGACTGATTAAATCAAAATACCTCCTCTATGCCTGTGAATTTTAGCTTGGAGACAGCTTTGAACATCACATTTCTAGTATGCTGGTAAAAGCATTAGTATTAGCAGGATGGACCACTGGATTGTACTCTTCCTTCTGACATTATTCAGTTTGTGGCATTAAAGGACTCACTTAACTCATGCTTTAATGTACGAATAAGAAAAATCCTTGTCTTATAACGGGCAGAACTAACACTAGGGGGCAAGAGTTGCCTCATTAGCCTCATTAGCCATTGACCCAATCTCTGAGCTATTCACACTAGGCTTTCATTATAGTCAGCGACAAAAATGGGCACTCTAAGGGTGGGATTCATCTAATCAAGTACTTACTACTGTAGGAGGAGATAAACCACATTGCAGGCTCCACTGACAAAGCTGATTAGATCTCCACTGACTCTAAAGGGAGGTCCATGATCTGAAGATGTTTTGTGTGTCAGCTACCAATTCCCAGGCGTGAATCCCTCCCTTATTGTCCAGTTGAGGCTGTGGTTTCATGACCAGCATCAGCAACTATGTGCTGTTGCCAGTATATAGTCACGCACTTTTCCCTGCCCTCATCACATGGTCCTATGTGTCAGCTCTAGCAATCCTGCAGCCCTAGGTAAATAGGATTAACTTGCTGAACTGGCTGAAAACTAACACTGAAATAAAAGATTTGGTTTTGGTTGCACTGGCAGGCAGAGCTGATGCCCCTCATGGCATCACATGTCCTAATTGCTAGATCTGAGGCTTGGTTGGGGTGGGAATGTAATTTCTGAAGGGGGAATGTGACTGCCCATTTTGGCACCAGCTTTGGTTAGACCTGCTTAAGTTGACCACAAAACGGCCTCTGTGGAAAGCAGTTCTGAAAATGAATAGAATTAGTTACAGAACATAAAGTTAACATGTTTATGCTTACTGTCTTGGGATATGATTTGACAAATATCAAATACAGTTGATCCTTGAAAAGAAAAGAAGTGATGAGTCAGCACAGACCTTCATGTCTCCATCCTTATGTGAAGGCCATGTTTGGTGCCTGGGGAAAGGAGCATGTCCTGCAGGTCTCACAGTCAGGATTGCAGCACATTCCAAATCACAGCATCAGCCCTGGGGAGAGGCAATGTTAAATGATCAGGACTGAAAAAATGTTTCTTCTGCTCTGGGCAAAGATACTTCTCAAGCACTTTTTTCTCAAAACGGTTATCTGCAGAAAATTTTTATAGCGGGTGCAAATTTGCTTTTAGTAGATGGCATTAATTATATGGTATCATTTGCTAGAATGACTTCTTTCTAAATATCTGTAGCTTAGAAGGGGCAGGTTTTGTCATGAGCTTGTCTAATGCCTGATGAACAGCTAACAGCACCTCCAGTCCTAAACATGATCTAACAAAAACACTTCAAGCAGCAAAATAAATGGTGTTTTTACACCATTTTTACACAGACATATCCATTTGTGTAGTAAAGGGAAATTCACCCATCTCAAGCTGATACAATTAATATCTAATATATAAATGGTAAAATGATGAGTGTGCTATTGCTCAGCCACCTGAAGGACTTGACATAAAGACTTCGTGTCATCAGGACAGATGGATGCAGCTCTTGCCTGATGTGTGTTGTGGCAGCAAGAGCAGCAGAGACCTGTGAGTAGATGAGCTGGTTGCAAACACCAGGTGTACCTGGCCTGCCTGCTGAGGATAAGCCTGAGGCTGCCCTCCAGATCAAACCTGTTGGTGCTGGGTCAAAGTGGGAGCCTGTAAACGTGTATTGCACAGGGCCCCCATGCCTGAGCATGCCCTACTGGTCCTGTGCCACCAGGCTGTTTGCCGTGCTGCAGGCGGGTCTGTCTTGCAGAGCAGAAAGAATGGGATGTGCCATATCCCATGCTCATGGCTGTCCCAGGAACCACCCTGTAAGCTCTGTATATACACAGCCAGCACGATGGTTTTCATTCCAATTTGCCTGGGGATCTTCCTCTTCAGAGCCAATACTGTTCTCGTACTAAGTTCTTACATTGCCTAGTTCAGTCCCCGGGACTGATGAAATCAGATTTCTGCTGCACAGTGTGCCCTTGATGTGACTGAGCTCCCAGCAGACACGGACGTGTGCGAGCGTGGCCCCATTTCTCAGGGCAAAATGTGCCACCATAGGGCATTTCTTCTTTGGCAGCATTACACAGAGGTGTTCTGCGGCCTCACACAGTTCAAAGCTGCAATTGTTGAACTAGTTTTGAATTGACTTTTCAAATGCCAGAACATGCATGTTTATGATTTCCCTACACTATTAGTTGTTCTTGTAGGGACCTCTAGGGACTCGAAGGACCCAAGTGACCTTCTTCCAGCAAGAGACCTTTGGATATCCTGCACCAATAAAATCCAGCATCCTATAGCAACAGTGGGAATCCCTAATATACCAATTTTGAGGCCAGGAATCCCTAAATAACCAACTTTGAGGCCACAAAATCTTGTATGCCTCCTGACAGGGCCTGATACTGAAGGTAGGTGGAGCAGGCACCCCAGCAATTAACATACATGTCTCTCAGCGTCTGTCCTCAGCAAATACCCATTGATGCATTGACACTCATTGCCACAGGTCCAAGAGAATTGGCTCAGCTTAGCGCTAGCGATCTCATGTTCTTTCTAAAGAGAATAAAAGGCAGAACTTTAGAATATGATTTATAAAAATGCTGTATAAAGGATAATCATTTCAGTAGCAATGAAAAATGTTACCAACCAATCAGCTGCAAAGACAGACTTCCAGAATTTCATTCTGTTAATTCCATATTTACAGGATTTTCCTATCTGTGTTGAGTCATTGTTACTATCTTTCCAGCAGAGCCACACTGTGTGCAAAAGCGAGTAACACCACATTTTTTTCTGACTTTTTTCCTTTAATGGTTAATATAGCGGTGATTTTTCTAGTAAGATCCACTTGAACATTGGCTGAATAAGGTATTAGCTTTAACTAATACCTTATTAGTATTAACTTCACAGCTGATTAGAGAAACTATTTTGCCTGCCTACTTGTGAATTTTAAGAAAATACTAGTTGTACCGTAAGCAGACAAAGTGGTAACCAAAGCAGCCAGGAAATGCTCTTAACTCCACCAAAGAAAAAAAACCTACCATGTTCATTAAAAATAGTTATAGATTGGCTTTGCAGTAAATTGTGCCAGAAGTTATGAAGCAGTTGCAGGCTGCCAATTGCCTTGTATCAAATGAATGGCTTGATAGTAAGAAAGCAAAATAACTAACCTAGAAAGGAAAGATCAAAACGGGACATAAGAAAGGCATATTTTTAAACCAGTTCTTTCTCTGTTAGGGAGAAAATATTTTGGCAGGGAAAGAAGTGGGGGGTTTTAATCTGCTTTGCAAAGTTCAGAAGTATAGCGGATGATATACTGACGCCCTCGACTTGTCTGGAGTTCTCTGACTGATTTCCAAAGAGCCCAGACTTCACAGACACAGTAACCAGGTAGAAGAAGAAACCTCTTTTATAGAGCAAGACATTCTTAATTTCCTATCTTAATGTAAGTTACAGCTATAGTCTTTCTTCACAGGTCACAAACGAAAGCATGTAAGCACATGCTTAACTCACCTCTGTTCAAAGAAGGCCTTTTAATTAACTGCAAACACATGTTTAAGTCTTTTCCTTGATAAAGCTGCTTTCCTGAATCAGGATATAACACTGAATTTGACATAGAGCTATGTGAACAGTAACACTTGCTTTCCACTTGTATTGTTTTTCATTACGAGGAACAAACTTGTTTATGCAGGTAACTGGGCAGTGAATGCTTCTGTTGGCTTTGGTGTTGCTGACTGCATCTAATTTGAAGAAACCTTGTAAAGACAGCTACCAGAGCGAGACATTGCCTGCAAGAAACACAGCCTAAAATGAACACTGACAGCCTTCAAGTGGAACAGACAGATGGAGTCATGTTTGCCAGAGTCCCACAAGCCTTTACTAAAAGCAGACAGGCCTGATGACTGCACAGAATGGGAACAAGTTAGGTGTTAAAAGGAGGCAGTGTGCTCTGTAGTATGTGACTGCATTAGCGGTTTATAGACAGGGTTTCACCTTTTCCAAGTGGAAAGGCACTGAGTGATGAAGAGCCCTCTGTGGCGGAGATCTCTCCACTTGAAAACTTGCGCAGAAATTCAAAGGAAAAAGCAGTGACTTTATTTACTCAGCAAACATGCTGAGTAATAGCAAATCTCCCAACCGAAGTCCTATTCTTCCCACAGTGCTCAGCTGACTTAAGAGCTCAGCAGCACCCAGGGCAAAACATTGTACCTCAGAACAGGCAACAGGCAGGAGCTTTCTGTTCAGCCTTTCCCTATCTTGTCACCCAGCTGTGGGGCAGCATGAAGCTGCATGCTGGAGATTCAGAGTTACTTCTCCACTCAGAACATGGAGCATTTACGGTAAGTAAACAGATTTGGAGCCGGGTCCTTCCAGACATGCCAACCGGAAGCAGAGCCGAGAAAGAATGGGGTGAGTCACGAACAATGCCTGGAAGCCTGAAAAAAACAACAACAAAAAGCCCGGAGTCCTCCCTACTTTGAAGACATAGCATTCTCCTCAAAAGCATAAGCAGGAACAAACTGTTCTCCTGTAGCACTCCATTTATGGCTTCATTAGGGACTTTTATTAGTCACCTTCTAAGTTATTAACCTTAACATTGATAATATTGCCAGACGGACAGCCCTAAATTTAGGAACTAAATGCTGATAATACAACAGAAAAGCCTGGGAACAGCAGTGTAGAGCACACTGCTTTATGAGAAAGAGTGTGGGGAAGAGGTAGCGGCATGAACTCTTGTGTGGTCCCGCTGCTGGCCTGTGCCTGACATGTGTGGCAGTGGGACTGGGCTGGCACAGCGATTATTCATCAAAGTCCCTGTATTTGAAGCCAGTGAAGACAACGGTGGCTGCTGGGTCCCATAGGACAAAACTATATGCCCAGCCCTATTCATCAGGGAGCAGTAGAAGGCCTGAGGAACCATTATTCCTTCCCACCTGGGAAGAAAACATGCCTTCCCACTCTCCTGAGGTGTACGGTCCATGTCTTGTGGCTTTTGGCCCCAAGAGGAATTCAGTATTCAGCCTGGTTTAGTGGGCAAGGGCAGGATCAAGAACATGCCATCCCCTAAGGGGAAGACAGCAGCAAATTGACCAGTGGTATGGTATCCCTGAGTAGGTTAGGAGGTCTCGTGGTGAAGAAATGTTAAAAGGATCACAAATTGATCTAGACATTGTTTACATACCAAAAAAGAAGCCAAAAAAGCCGTAACTCCCCTCCTGTAAGTCAGTCACAGCTCTTGACACAGTTACATTCAATGCTGATTAAGTTTTATTCATAAGGATGGTACTGATACTGATATCCTGTTTATTTCATGCAGGAGGGGACTGAGTAATCAAGAAAACTGCGATGACATCAGGGGGTCGACTACCTAACACTCACATTCAGTAACTCCTGAAGTCCCGCCAATGAAACAGTAAACTTGTTCCCCCTTTCTTCCTACCTAAATTCCATTGGATTAACAACAACCCCTGTAAAATGGTAACCTGCCCCACCCGCAGGAATTAAAAAAAGATTTGAGCTGTACCAGTTTCTTTGACCTATATATCCTAAATTCGGGTAGTTCTTCCTTATGAACTAATGGCCCTGTGTGGGGGTAAGTAGGAGAGGACATGGGCATGTTCTCTTCCAGCATAATTGCTGGTCAGCTTCCTGATTATTTACAACATCTTATTGAATATTATGGCATATATGGGAAGCCAAGTAGACGAGGAGAATGTTATAGCACGGTAATTACTGACTCTCTTAAAGTACTCTTTACAGTGGTCATTAAAGCATTCCACAAGGGTTCCTACCGCTAAACTAAAAACACAGCAGACCTAGATTTTGCTATATGAACAATCTCACAGAACACAGGGTTCAGGGTCACAGGTCAGGACAGCAGTGCCTGTGGTGCCCAAGGTGTGACAGCAAAGAGCATAACACTGCATCTTAAGCGAAGAAGAGGGGATGACACGCACAGATTAGAGCAACGTGGTGGATATACGTTGATTTGCTGGGACTCTGCTGAGCTTAGGGGAAGCCTGTCCTGAACCCCTTGGTCTCGGGTATGCTTGGTGGTAACTCTTTCCTTGTCAAAGCATGAAGACCTTCTGTCATTTTACTAACGACTAAAACTGGCTGTCCAACTCCAGCTGTCAGGAACCTTTGTACAGACCCTGAATCATGATCCCTTTGGAATCTCCAAGTATAGCAACGGACTTTTGCATTCTTGCTAGACCCTCCTTTTCAGGGCACCAGTTTTCTTACTGGGTCTATATATTCATACACACAACTACAGCTCTATAGCTACAAATAGCTATGGCTATTTGTTTCCTATTTCTCCATTTTCTACTCATGAAATGCTCTTGGATGCTTTTTCTTGCTGCCATGTTTGTTGGCTCCCTGGAACACAGCAGCCAAAGTAAGAGGTCAGCTCTGCCTTTTTGCAATTTTTGCGATTTGCTTTTTTGTGATTACATTTTTGTGATTTTTCTGGATGTCTCAAAATACTTGCTTTCCCTTTCCTTTTTTAAACAAGTTTAATAGCATCTAGGGACTGACTTTTTAGCATTTACATACTTTCATTACAGCTTTTCAAAACTTCCTCAAGCAAAATTGCTTTCATCTTCTCTCCAGATTTTTTAGCTGCTCATCAGTTGTTATTATCTCATCGCTCACCCTAACTGCCTTCAGCGGCAAAACCAGGAGAAAAAATAACCAGAAATTTCCCTGCAAAAGGCCAAACCTCAAACAAAACCAGGAGTTAGCAAGGTGGTAGGACATGGCTGTCGGGCTGCACTGTGGCACCCGCGGGCCCGGGGATGTGGTAGCTGGGGACGGGTGCCGAGGCCCTGCAGCCTGCGGGCCGGGCGCTGGCTCCTTCCCCCTCCCCGAGCAAGCAGGAGCGAAGGGGCCTGGGGACCTGCACGGGCGTCGCGGCGCCCGTCCGGGGCAGTAACCCAGCGGGCACCTAACACCCTCCGGTAAAAGCCGGGGCTTCAGCACGGACAGAGGAGGAGGGGCGGGCGGCCCGGGCCCGGGGACGAGGCGACAGCGGCCAAGTCCCCGCCGCGGCCCCTCCGCGACGCCCGGCGGTGCCGGCGCGGGCCTCCCCCCTGCCCGCAGCCCGGGCCCCGCTGCCCCCCGCGGCGGGCCCGCCGGTGCTGGCCAGCTCCCAGGGCCGCCCTGCTGCCGCGCCGGCCGGAGCGGGCACCTGGCTCGGCCTCGCGGCTCCCCCCAGCCCCTCACGACCGACGGCCGGTAACGCGCCCCGGGCCCTCAGCGGGCGGCCGGTGCTGACCCTAACGGGCCCCGCGTGACGTCACAAAGGCCCACGGCCGAACGCGTGACGTTACAATGCGCCCCCCGCAACCCGACCGACCCCGCACGACTCCCCCTCAGGCGGAGCGGGCCCAATTCCTGCCCGGCCCGCAAGGGGAGCCCCGCCCCCGCGCCGGCCCGGGGCCGTGTGAAGCGCACCTTTTGCACGAGTCCCGCTCGCCGCGGGGCGGGGCCTGCGGGGCGGCGGGCGGGGTAGGCGGGACGAACCCGACAGGTTCGACCAATCGAAGTCGTCGCTCCCGGTACGTCACGCGCGGCCCCGCCCCCCCTCTTTTGGCACTGTGGGGCGGGGCGGGGCGGCCGCGGCCAATGGGCGGTACCGGGGGGGTGGGGCCGCCTGTCGCGAGGGCGAGCGGGCCAATGGAAAGCGAGGCCGGGGGCGGGGGCGGGCGGGCGCCGCGGGGAGGGGGGGCGGTGGCCAATGGGGCGCGGGCGGGGGGGGTGTGGCCGTGCCGGCTCGGGTTCCGTGTGGAAAGAGTGAGGGGGCTCGGGTGCAAAGTTTGCTCGCCCAGCGTCTGCGGAGGGAGCGGCGGTGCCCGGGCCGCCGGCCGCGGGGAAGGGGCCGCGCTCGCCCTCGGGGCTCCGCTGCGCCCGCGGGCCGCTCGCCGCGCCGACCGCCGCCGCTCTCCTCGCGCCTCCGCCGGGCCGGGCCGGCAGCCGCTGCCCCGGCGCGATGTGCGGGGGGATGGCGGCGAAGGGGCCGGGCGGGCCGCGGTGGTGGCAGAACCGGCGGGCGCGGCTGCTGTGCATGCTGGCGCTCACCTTCCTCTTCTTCGTGGTGGAGGTGGTGGTGAGCCGGGTCACGTCGTCGCTGGCCATGCTCTCTGACTCCTTCCACATGCTCTCCGATGTCATGGCCCTGGTCGTGGCACTGGTGGCCGTGCGCTTCGCCCAGCGCACCCGTGCCACCAAGAAGAACACCTTCGGGTGGGTCCGGGCCGAGGTGATGGGCGCCCTCGTCAACGCCGTCTTCCTCACCGCCCTCTGCTTCACCATCCTGCTGGAGGCCATCGAGCGCTTCACCGAGCCCCATGAGATCCAGCAGCCGCTGGTGGTCATCGGCGTGGGGGTGGCGGGGCTCGTCATCAACCTGCTGGGGCTCTGCCTCTTCAACCACCACGGCGTCGGGGGCCACGGCCATTCCCACGGCCACGGGCACTCGCACAGCGGCAGGCAGCACCCCCGCGGTGGCTCCAAGCCCGAGCAGCCGCCCGGGGACGGGGAGGCTGCGCTGCACCGGGAGGAGACCAGCACCTTGGTGGAGAACTGCAGCAGCTCCAACGGAGTCAGCCAGGAGAAGCTAGGTAAGCCCTGCTGCGCCTCTGTCCTGTCCCAGCGTAGAAGTGCCAGGGAAGCGGGAGAGGTCCCTTCCCTGAGTGGGGCGGTGGGCATCTCGGCCCTGCCTGGCGCAGGCATCATGGGGACCGCCTGGCCTTTCTCCCAGGGAAGAGGCCAGAAACTTTCTCAAGGTGCTCACGGGCACATGGCTGTTGTGCCTCTTCCTCACACCTTTCCTTCAAGTGCTAAAAGGAGTGCCCGAAGTTGCGTGTTTGTTTTACAGATGGACTAGAGTGTGCAAGAGTCTTAGGGTAAAGCAGTTTGCCTTGGAAAAAGCTGGTGCTGGTAGAGAAGGCACATGACGAGTGTTTTTTGGCTAGTGACACAAGCTGTCACAAGACATTGCCCTAGTGCCGTCTGAACTGGCTGCACATCGAACGGAGCACGGCTCGACATCTTGGCCCTGGCAGCCAGATCACTACGTTGGGTCAGTTATGAGCTACCTGAGAAGCTAATCTCAATCTCAGTGTAACATACAGAACTCTGTTACATCACAGTAGCATTGAACTTCTTTGTGACATGATGTTAATAGGAAGAAGTCTTGGAAATTACCAGTTGGAACTGTGGAAGTCGTGCAGTAGGCACTGAATGTGGAGCTCACTGGTGTCAGAGTACATGCGTGGTTTCTTTTAGTTAGTTTTCTTTAGCATTCTAAAGCACGCACCTTCCCACTCACTTGCACATAGAGATAAATTTAAAATCTTCCCTCCCCAATTGTGACCAAACTGTCTGTTTTGTGGGAGGGAGTTTCTTCGGTTATTTTTTCAATGGATCCAGAAGCCTCAGTAGTTTATTTTGAAGTCACTTGGTTGAAGTCAAGTACTGAGTGTTAGCAGAGTGAAAGGTGCGTTAATTGCCGCTTCTCTAATTGTATGGCATCCCTGTTACTAGGAGGAAGGGGTTCCAGTCTTCACAGCCTATGTCTTCCCTTAATTTTCAGGGCAACATCAGGAGACCACTGTTTTAGCTTAAATTGTGCATTAATTGAGCCGAGTGGACTTGGCTTACAGTTGCAGTTTCTCCGTGGTCAGAGGTTCCAATAAACATCTGAGAAACTTTGCAGTTTCTCTCTTCTTTAGTGTTTTGACTCCATGTTGGTTTTGAAAAGACAGGTTTTGCAAGAGGATAGGAAGGTTCTGAATATAGTACAGCATTTTCTTGACCACATAATAAGCTCTTAATGTTGGTTTAGTTCCAACAAGCGTATCCTAATAATTAGTTTGGAACAATATAAAATTCCCTTAACTTTTGATCTGATAGATATCTTGCATTGTGAATTGTTCTTGCATGGTGAAACATGGGGAAGAGTTGTGCTTTTTAGTCAAGTTTGGGACTAGTTCTAGACTAAAAGATTGACTTATAGCATGGGTTAAAATTTGTACTGTTCTGAGCTAACTTGCCTGGAATTTCTCATGGATGTCCTTCTGGCAGTAACAAATAATTTGTTGTGGGTGTTTAGCTGGTAATAGGGCATAATTTTGGTCACAGTGAAACTTTGAAATAAGTTTGTATTTCCTTCTGTGCTCTGTCATGGTTATGTAGTGGATGGAGTTACTAATAGTTTACCCATGGAAATGTTATGGGTGAAGGTGCCTGGAGATGTGTGAGAAGCTGTAAGATGTGTAGGTGAAGACTAGGGATATGACCAAGAGTGGTACTATGCCTTCACTGGAAATTACAAAGAGGGGTAGACCCCGATTTCCTAAGGTGGAGGTGGAAAGTTAGTAATAGCCTTAGGGACTAGGCCTACACAGATTCATTGTGCAAGTAATCAGTTTATAGTTAGATTTAAATGAGTATATTTCAAAGGGACACGTTTTTACCATTTGCCATTTAAAAAATCTGAAGAGCTTTCTGGAATTGTTTCCTGTTATCCGCCCTTACAGATAGGTCTACTAACTTCCAATCTCCTTTGCTCCAAGCACTTGGTATGCAGCAGAGCGTTCCTCTTCCTTTGCTTTCGTCATGGACCTGAGGTCTGAACTCTGTAACCTGAGATATTTCCCTCTAATTCATCAATTTCTTTGAAAAGTTACAGGTCCCATATTCCATAACTCCTAGAGGTTGTGTGGAAAATGTAGCTGGAGCTTTAGGACAGAAGTGTGATGCGTGAGATAATGAGCCTGGGGCTTGGAACTCACCCACTCAGCTGCTTTTGCAGGAGCCCACCCCTCCTTCAGAGAGGAAAGAACTTGTGGATACTTTATGACCACAGAATCACAGTCTTGAGAGCAGAGCAGCAGAAGCTGCAGGTCTTACATGTTAATGTTTACAAAGCTTTGAACTGAATAACCAAGGAAGCAGTAAGAGCTCCTTGTTTGTTGGGCCAGTGGCTGTTAGATTTCTTTAACACTGGGAGTTTTCTGTCCAAAGAAGAACTTCTGAAGAGAAGTATGAAGTTCATCATGTAAAATACTGGCAATTTTGAACATTGGAAGATGTTTTTCTTTCAGAAAACGTTGGTCTTTGTAATGATACATGCATTTATTTCTGTATAGCTAGTTAGGTGTGATGGGGTGAGTGGTAATAACACAGACAGTTTTGACAAAGGAGGGCACTAAAATGTTCGTTTGTGCATTGCACAGTCCGTGACACGTGGCTTTGGGCATTAACAGCTATATGTCACTCAACAGCTCTGTCACATAAAAAATATATCTTTAGTGTTTGGTTTTTTTATTATTCTGAAGTGTAAATAACACTAGTTCATAGCCTTTAATAGTTGCAGTGATAACTTGCACTGTCCTGTAGTCAATATGGCTGGTAAATTCTGCATTTTAGACCCAAAGGCTCAGCTTCCTGTATCTTACAGTTCTGCTGGCTCCGTGCACCATCTCAGAAAAACTTCCTTTTCCTTGAACTCAGAAGTCTTTTGGAAACGAACTACTAAACCTGAAAAGAAGTTACTATAAAGCAGTATCTATACAGCTTTTGAGCTTCTGGGCTCATAAATTTTAATATAATGTAGCAATGCAGTCCTATGGTTTAAGAGAGATTTTAGCAATGTGATTAGCGTTCTGGCTTTTTGGAAAAGGCAACAAATGTAAGTTACTTAGCTACCTAACCAGCTTTTTTTATATCTGCTCTGTAATTCTGCATTTTGTTTCAGAAATGAACAGTGAGTAGTCAAATGGTTAAAAAGCTAGAAAATGTGAAAGCAGTTTTTCAGTGGAATAAATTAAAATGCAGTCATCTTCGTACTTGGCCACTCTATATCTTTAAGCTCCATGTAGAAACAATTGCCTTCTAGACAATTTAGATCACTTACTGGGAGAGCTGAGTATCTCTCAGCCAGAAAAAAACATTGCTAAGTGTCACGGGTAGAGTTGCTTGCTTTTCAGTTTCATGGTCAATGTGGCAAGTTTAATATTGGTTATTATTTTATATGGAATTAATGTGTAGTACTATAGCATATGCCTAATTGTTCTACTGTTTCCTTGTCAGGTGATATGAAAGACGACATGACTGACCTACAAGTGAACGGGAATGCTGGTCATTATCCTCTGGATGTAGAGGAGGTTGAAGAAGACTCTAGTGCACAGCTTAACATGCGTGGAGTTTTTCTGCATGTTTTTGGAGATGCCTTAGGTTCAGTAATTGTGGTAGTGAATGCCTTGCTCTTTTACGGGTTGTGGAATCCATGCCCCAAAGATGGGCCCTGCTTTAATCCATGTGTCAATAATCATTGCATGGAAAATGCTACTTTATCCCAAATACTTGGCAGAGCAAACAAGTCTGAGCAAGAGCACGTTACGGTGGCTGGTCCATGCTGGTTGCTATATTTAGATCCCATCCTTTGTTTGATGATGGTTTGTATACTCCTTTACACAACTTATCCGTTACTTAGAGAGTCAGCCCTTATACTTCTACAAACTGTTCCCAAACAAATAGATGTTCATTCTTTGAACTCAAAATTACGTACCCTTGAAGGAGTTGAAGCAGTTCATGAATTACACATTTGGCAGCTAGCAGGCAGTAGGATCATTGGCACTGCTCACATCAAGTGTCCTGACCCTTCCACATACATGATGGTGGCAAAGCGCATAAAAGAGATCTTTCATGACGAAGGGATTCATGCAACTACCATTCAGCCTGAGTTTGCCAGTGTCGGCTCTGAATCAGGGAGAGGGAAATGTGAGTTTCCTTGCAGGACTCAGTGCGCTCTGAAGCAGTGTTGCGGAACAGGAGAAGATAGTACTGCAAAGAAGACAGAAAAATCTTCGTCACTTAGTATTTCTTGTTCAGAAGTTGTCATTGAATTTCCAAAAACTAGGAGGACTAAGTCGGAGAGCATTCCTTCAGTTAAGCTAGAGGCAAACACTGATCAAAACGAGCAGTTTGAGTCATCCTTGTAACTCCCTGAATGGTGCTACCTGAGTTTTTGTGACTTTGACAACAGCTGTATTGCAAGAGGAAGAGACAGACGTTTGAGATGCAATTTTGCCGAGTAGTGTAATTGCTAAAGTCCTTGTTCTTGTCATATTGCTAAATCTAGAATGCTTGTTTTAAAGAACATAATGTCACCGTCATGATACAATGTGTTTGTGTTGACTTTGTACTGAGACAGACAGAAAGTGCACCAATGCTGTAACAACTTCAGAAATCCAGTTTCAACATTTCAGCAGAGACACTTTTTGCTGTGCTTCACATTAAAATATTTTTTTCCAGTGAAAAGGTATTTGAGGGATAAGCATGTAGGAACTCAATTTGTGTTACAGATTTCTTGGACCTACTCTTTCCTTTATTATTTGATTTGTAGATATTTTAATATATTGTTTATTTAGAAGCCCTAAGGAAACCAAAGTTCATAGAACATTTTTAAAGATATAACTACTTAAAACTGGAAACCACTTTGCAGTTTCACATATTTTTTTCTTAAACCTATATAATAATAAATGTGAAGGCTTTTCTAATGAATTTATTCTATAGTATATTTTAAAAGAGAGCACCATGTGATTGTTAGAAACTGTCCCCACTTTTTCTGGTAAGGTAGCAAGGTTATTAAAATCAACTGCTTGTGAAAATACCAGATGTGAAAGATTTTTTTTCTTTTATCGGAATGGAAGTTCAAGCTACTGTGTACTGCTCTGTGATCGAGCCATGAGACTGACCGATAAAGTAACGCATACTTTCATATTTTATGGATTTTCTGGTGTTTTTCCTTATTTCTAAGTTGTGTCTGGTCATAAGTCCTCGAAGTTTAAAGAATCCTTGACTCACAGTGCTATGAATGAAGAGCTAGAGCTTCATTTTTAACTGATGCTCAGCTTACTAAGATAAAAGAATTAGTTATGTCAATAAGTGCTCTGTCGGGGAAAGTCTGCCAAGCACCAACAGTATAATTCATGCTTCTAAGCATAGACACTAGCCTCCACAGCAAGTAATTCAGTGGTGCATTTTGCTTGTAGTTGAGTTGTGTCTGTAAGCACTTCCAGTGACTGCAGTCCTGGTGCCCACCATGTCCTCAGGAGCCTTCCACTGACTTAAGGAAGCGGGGCAGGGAGTAGGATTTCATTTGCTGTGTTTCACCCTTTGAGGTGCTTATGTATCACATAATTCCACTTATTAAGTATCTGAATCTGAGGTTTAAAATGTTAACCCAATAAATTGACAACTGGCTCTAAAGAAGCTGTTACAGTATGCTGCCAACTTACACCTTAACAAAGGAGAAACTGGTCTACGGAGTCTGTAAATTTTGCAGAGACTAGATGAGAGCTGAAGATAAAGTACACAAGAAATCTAATCTAAAACCCTGGACCTTTCAATCTATCCTGAAGTTATGTATGGGAAATAATGTCTTGTGATTTAGTTGACTGCTCCTATGCTCAAAACTGGAAAATGATGCAGATCTTCCATTGTTTGCTCTGACTTTGGACATGGTAAACACTCTGCCTCAGTTTCCCTGTCTTAAAATGGGGATAATACCTACCTCACAGGGGTGTTGTGAGGCTTAACTGTTGTGTGAAGAGCTCTGAGATCTGTTACTGGAAGGCACTGGAAGGAGTATAAGATACTAAATTACGTGGTATTTACTACTTCTACAAATGTATTGCAATACCTAGGCACAACAGAGGGAACTGAGGATAGTTTTGGCCTTATGAAATTCTTTGATGCTGTGGTTTTCAGGTTTTTAACAGTATTTAAATGTAGAATTTTTTAAAAAGAATGTTTTAGTGAAGGGAATGTAGCTTTGCTTCCGGATACAGAACACCTCGCTAGTTTGCATTTCTAATATGTCTCGTATGATAATTGCTCCTAAGTAGTTCAAAATAGTCTGCTGCTCGTCGGACCTGGATTGACCCAGGTCACAGCAGTGGTCTTACCCTACCCGACTTCTCAGCAGAGCATTGCAGTCAACTCTCGATTATCCATGGGTTGATTACCAGTGTTTTATTTTAACTGTGCAGTCTACAGGGCCAGACTAGCTCTGTATCGCATGCCAATGCATTGGCCAAATGCTGCGCACCAAAGCATTGGAAAAGTAGAGGAGCTCAGTCCAGTTTTGCACGGGCCCCCTCTTAGGGGGTTTGTTAGCTTGGGTGCAGCGCAGCACCATGCAGTTATTTTGCTTTTTGGCTGCTCAGATGCATCCACAGGGAGCTGCAGTGTGTGGATGGGTTGGTTCAGCTTTGTGCTAGCTTGGGAATGTTGGTGCTTCACAGCCATCGGCATTGCTCACCTTTTTCTGTGTTTATGCTTGTTGTATAGTCTCATAAACTAACTTAAATATGTTAATATAGTATTTATATATGTTTTTGTTTTGTCTGAATTATCTTAACTCTTTAACTCTTTCTTCTGTTACCTATATACAATCTAGAGTTGACTGTTAAATGAGATCTCGTATGAGACTACATTTGCAGAACATGCTACCACTGCTAGTATACTACAGAGTATTAACCAAGTAAATTTTGAAATGAACAAAGTGCCTTTTTTTTTATTTTTTAGATGTGTATCCTTGCTTTTTATGGTAAACTTCCACTAATTATTTTGCTCACTAGTTTAAAATTGGTCTCAGTCATTAGTATGAATTATTGAGGTCCTGCTGTATATCACTAATGCACAATAGAACTACTGCTTTTTAGTTTATTTAAAAAAAAAAAACAACAAACAAGCAAACCATAGTAGCACTGAGAAGCCTGACTTCTTTCCTGTTGCTCTTATAAAAAGAGAGCAACTATTGAGTCTTGACAGTTGCCATCATTGGTTAGCAGTCTCAGTAAATGCATCTGAATAGATGGAGTTGTAATCACCAATTCCATTGTAACTATTTAATCTTTTTTTTTTCTTTTTGTGTGTGTGTGTGTGTGTGTGTGTGTGTGTGTGCCAGAAGTCATATTTTTCTATTTTGGTGTCCATTGCAGGCAATGGCTAGCTTAAAAGACAAAAAAGCTCTCCCTCCCTGTTATTTTTATTATCAGGACAGGGTGCAGATGTGATGATGATGATGATGATGGGGGCAGCAGGCGGAGTTGCTTGGCCTGTACTGTGTTGCATGTGCGGCACCAGCTGGTGTTAACGGGGCCCTTTAGTCTCTTTAGCCCTTGTTAGTAAATTCCCTGAAAGCATGTAGTCAGGTCAAGGTGGGGGCTGTACAGCAGCAGGAACACAACTTTTGTGTTTGTTCTGTCTGTATGAAACCCGACTGTAGCCTGCTAACTTGTGATATAACTTGATTTTTTTTTTTTTTAACCTGATCAATCTGTGGTTAAACAGACTGGATTTGTTCTGAACATCACAGTTCCGGAATACTGGGAGCATTCAAAAACACTGCGCAGTCTCTCTCTTTTTTTTTTTTTTTTTCCCACAAAGCATGAAACTAGTGAATCTCATGTAAGTGAACACTGCAGTGGTGGGGAGCTACTTGTATTGTGTATCACATTCCTGAATTTTTAAAATAAAAAAAAAATATGGAACACTCATTTTAAGGAAAAATAAGTTTGTATTTCAGTGTCTAGATTGTTTAGGCTTCTGATTAAATGTGTCAGAGATGTACCAAACATCACCAAGTGAAATATTTTACACTTTGTACTCGTCTTATCCAGAAACATGCTATTTTAGAATCACTTCTTAGATTATATCTGCACCTGAGGTGCAGCACAGAACCAATTCAGACACTCAGTGGGCTAGCCACAGTGCTGTGAAGCTTTACTTTTTAACAGATTAAATTGCTTCTATGGAACCCCTTACGATTTTAGCCTGATTGCTTTCAACATCCACTCTAGGCTTTTGGTGATACCTGTTATTGCTGCATCATGGTATTTGGTATGGACATACACATAGTTATGGAAAAGACAAAACTAGCCCAAACTTGTGACTCCCCAAAAGTCATGGCAAGGGCTCAATCCTGTACATTTCTGTATTCATGAATAGTTTCATCGGGCTGACGAGTAGTTACTTGCATGCAAGGAATTACTTGCGGGAGTGAGTCCAGAGCTTCTGCCAGTACAGCCTAGCTTTTGAAGAATGACTGAAAGTACCTAGATTTTGTGGGTCTATTAAAATCAGGAATACCATGGTGTTTCTGAATTTGCTGCAGAAATACTATTGGGTTTTTTATAATTCCAGGATTTATTCCTTTTCCCCATTCTCCAAAAGAAAGACAAAAAGCTCAGTGTCCTAAGACTTCCTAACAAGTCTAGCTAAACTGACATGGCTGTTTGCTTCTGAAATGGGGCTCTCTGAATTTATTAAACACTGCCTAGTGGAGTTTGGGGAGGAGGGATAAAGATTCTTGCCATTCTCCTTCCCCTGCCCCCTGCTTTGACTGCACTTTCTAATCTCTTCAGCTATGGAGAGACCCGGGGGGGGACACAGAAGGGGTGAATTTTGTAGCTAGATGTTCTGAGTTCCATGTGGAGGGAATGGGAAATACTGCTAACTATATTTAAAAGCATATAAATATGCTCTGACTATTTTAGTTTCATAGCATAGCATCAGTTACACCCTTTTTAGGTATGCATTTAAGTTCGGTTCTGTAGTAACTTCGTTGTGTTTTTCTTTCTCTGCTGGACAGAAAGAGGTGAATGCTCTGTTTGCCTGAGCTAAAGCCAGTCTTGACAATTTTCCAAACCAAATGTAGCTTTGCTGATAACAGGAGGTCTGATTATTCTTTATGACCTTTGTTTTGTGTGGTTAGCTGCCTGTGAGGTAGTGCCATGTTTTAGCAGGCTCACATTTATATTTTTGCATTCACTGTGTTATCTAAGTAGTTGAAGAGAAAAAACATGATACTGAAAAATATATTTTCATCTATATGTCTCCAAATAAGCACATGGGATTAGTTTGGCTTCTTTTTTTCTCATGTCCTGGATCCTGTTTGTGAGCAATGTTAAAATATAACTGGCATAGCTGGTGTTCATTGATGATACTTCTTTTTGGCTTTTAACAGAAATTATTTTTACAGGTTTTTGGGGTTTTTTTTTGTATTAAGTATTAAAGTCCTGAGAAAATAAATGGAGCTCTTGAATGTCAAATATGTTTAGTTGGGATTTCGTTTTTCAGGTCATTTCCTCAGAAGAAATTTGACTAGTAGAAATGCACTTTCACCATCTCCCAGGCTCTCAGAAACAAGTATGAAGAGCACAGGTAGAAGAGGAGGTTAATAAATGGGTTATAAGTGATGGCCTCCAACTGTCTGGATTCCAGGTGTGATTAAAAGAATGGTTGCTCAGTTCTAGTATCGTGTGAAGAGTTGATTATGCAAAATGCATTTATTTCCTGGGTGGTTTTTTTTTCTAAGAAAAACAGCTTTTGAAAGGAATAAAAAAATCTTCCTGTCCTGTTAATTGGCTGTGGTTAAGTATCTAACATACGGGTCATTAAGGTAAGCTTCCTAATACGAGTCTGTACTGGTTTATTTAATGTGTTTGGAAGACAGCTACTTTAGAACAGAAGATGCTTTGGAGTTTTCCAGCTTCATTTGTTTCGGTTCAGAAACACTGCAGTTCATCAAGTTTTGTTGGGAGAAAAGTACTGACTACAGAAAAAGATAGAGCTGCCAGCAATAATACTGAGGATCGTTATTAATACCTGCCTTGAGCTGTTCATGAGCTTCCAATGATGAGTTCATTGTGGAGCCCTTCACTGGTGCAGCTTCAGCACCTGCTTTTTTTTTTTTTTTTTTTTTTTTTGCTTCAGGAGGGAAAAGCAATTCCATATTACTAGTTCTGTATGCAGGAGGGTGTGTTTGATCATGCTGTACGCATTGCACATGAGCTTGAGTTTTGCCATTTTCCAAAGCTACTTCTACCTCATCATGAAAAGATGTGATTTAAACTTAATATGAGCTTTATGAGATGTGCAGGTGTGGGATTTTTTAATTAATAGGAGGGGAAGGGAAGCATCAGGTATGTAACTAATTTTTGCTTTTACACATACCTTTACCCATGCCATTTGTAGACCTCCTACCCCAGATGGTTGCCTGACCACCTCAAGGATCAGGTTGAGCTCCCAGAACAACTCCTCCTTGCTGCTTTTCCATCAGAGGAGCTGATGCCACAGGGGAAGGGCAGGATGGGAGCGAAGCTGTGTCTGACTCCAGGCAGGCAAGCACTTTCAGCCGGAACCTTCTCAGTTGGATTCGTGTTAGCATCCTAAACCTGGCAGGAAACCCTTGCCACCAAAACTGGGTAGCATTTATATGTATGTATTTTATGTCTTTTTTTTTTTTTTTTTTTTTTTCTTTTTGTGACAATCAACACAAACTTCAAAGTGGTGCTCAGGCCAAATTGTAATCCCCCCTCCTGTCACCCAAGCTCCATCTCTAGTCACAGTGTTGGTAGGCATCCGCGTGTTTCCCTCACGCCAGCTAGCGCAGCTAAGAATAGCCGTAGCGATGCTGTGGAACAGGACGTGCAACCTGCTGGGTTTCCTGCATTTGTGCTTGTGTCGCTGGCCTGGGCTGAAGCCTGTCCTCCTCCATCTTCCCTGCTAGCGCTGCTGGACTCGCTAGGGGAATTTGGGATTGTATTTGTTAGGTTAGATTTGCTGTGGGTTGGCCTACGCTCGTTTCAGTTGCATAATGCAATATAGGCAGCTCCGTTCTGCAGTATAGGCAAAACCTCAGCTGGGTGGTGTGCTGGCTGCCAGTTTCTTGCTTCAGAGGACGGCTGCTGAGTACGTGGCCGCCGCAGGTGGTGGCAGGTGAGGGCTGCAGCCCTGGGCTGGGCATCACTGGCCAGCTTGATGTCACCATGTCACCCTCCCAGCCGTGGCACAGCTTGGCAGCTGTGTGCAGCGAGTGTGGCACGGTGAGTCTCGGCAGGTAACGGGGCACTGGTGCTTGCTGGCCTGGATCTTGGTGCTCATGCCCTGGTTTAGGTGTGAGCCCCGCTCCCACAGATAGATGCTGCCCCTTTGCTGTACCCTCGAGATTTTTGCATTGGGCAGCGTTGGCTGGGGACACAGCCCGTCAGTCCTGTGTTGGAGGGCGCTGGGTCTCCCTGCCCAGACAGTTGCAGACAAGCTCATTTTCCCTTGAGAAAGGGATTATGTGAGTTAAACCAAATCTGGGTGATAATTTTCACTTGTATTTTCATGGCCGTGTGGGAAGGTTCTGACCCAAATGGATGTGGTTGATGCTGCGTGTTTCCAGCTGAGTGTAAGAAGGAGTTGGGTTGAAATACCAGGTAAAATCTAGGCTCAAGCAGTTAATCTAAATATCCACAGTGGCAGAGATCTTAGGCTTTTATGCTGTGTTGTTTTGAAGGGATTTGTTCTTCTCTCACTGCTGTTAAAAAA
Organism: Falco biarmicus; assembly: GCF_023638135.1. Classification (NCBI taxonomy): domain Eukaryota; kingdom Metazoa; phylum Chordata; class Aves; order Falconiformes; family Falconidae; genus Falco; species Falco biarmicus. Next base: position 11,960,456 of record NC_079299.1, read on the forward strand.
AAGAAAGGAAGAATTGTGTTTAATTATCACAAAAATTATTAGCCAGCCTTGGTAGCTGTTTTTCCAGTTTCTCTGAAAATCTGCCGGCATGTAGTAGATGCACAGTAGAGACACTGATGAGTTAGTCGGCAAGCTACCGCTAAAAAGGAGGTGTTTGGTACATATGTTTGAGCTGAGAAGTGGAATGACACTTGGCACTGTAACGCCCCACTTATCTTTTTCTGAAGGAGTAGGAAAACTCCAGAACTAAATCCTGAGTCAAGCTGCGTGGGCAGAGCTCCCGTGGCAGGAGCGCACTGACGTCATGGCCGCAGCGTGACGTTGCTAGCCATATGTGACAAGCCCATAGCATCTCCCAAGCCATCTATCTCATTCAAAACCTCAGTAACATTTGCTGAAAACTGGCATGGTTTGGTTTTTTTTTTTTTTTTTTTTTTTTTTGCTTAACGTATCCAGAGAATTTCAGCCACAGCGCTTAAACATCTCACTGCCAGTGCAGGAGGTGAGCTGGAAGGTTTTGGCCCCCGGGGTGTGTAATTCAGATGCATTGCAACAGTGTGTCCTGCTCTGGAAAAAAATGTGCCATTGAACTCATGTTGGAATGGCATTGCCCTCGTGTGCCCTTTCCAAAAGTATCGGTGAAAATGAGGTAGTGTCAAAGTAGTGTTGCTCTACTGAAACCTGTTTGGATGCTGCAGCCTACAGCCTCTGCAGCAGCCTTTTGTCAGTAAGAGGCGAGCTGGCTCGCTGTGGGGCTCCTGCCGCAGATGCATCGCCAGACCAGCATCCGTAGTGCTCTTCGTTGCTGCCCTCTACACAGGCAGTTACCTTAGCTATTGCTGCACGTTTGGGAGTTTCACAATAATTAATGTGACGTGGAAAAAGAAGGGGGAAGGGACTGGGGTTGTGGAGATTTTTTTAAGAACGGAGAATTTGATCGGCGAGATTTTTGCCAAGGCTTCTTTCAGCTCTGGTAGGATCAAGAAGGCAGATCGCTTCTCCCACAGTGGTTGCTCTGGTTAGCAGAGAGCAAATGAAATTACAGCATTGATGGAGAAAGATGAGCAATGGAGTGTGTACAGGTTTTGCTTTTGGGCTGGTTATATTTTTTTTTTCCCCTGCAGCTGTTTTGGTGAGGGTAATGATGTTCTTTGGTCTTCCCCTATAGCTCTACAGTGCTTATTGCTGTGAGACCTACAAGTGATGTCTGTGGAAATCAAAGTTAGCGAAAGACACAGAAAAAAAATGTTTAAACAGATCACAGCTGAAACTGAGACCTTAATCTTTCCGAGACTGAGAGGGCAGCCAGCACAACCTCAGCTGTTACGTCAGGAAAGGACAGTGCAAAGTACCAAGCTTAGCACGCTGCTATAAAAATGCTGTAGAAAATCAGGTAACAGTAGGTTTGTTTCACACCTGAGCATATGAGAAGTAGCCTATATTAAGAGACTGCAACTTGTCAAAAATAATGTCTTCGCACAGAGGCTTTGTTGCTGGCAGTGCTTAAAATCCTGATAGAGCAGTATTTCTCCAAATTACTTAAGGTAAAGTCAAATGTAGAGAATCCTTTTGCAATATGAAGTTCCCCTTTTGAAACAGTGGTTTGGAGAGAAAAAGTCATTGGTCTGGGCTGGGACAAAAATTGCTTAAGCAAGATAAACAAGGGTGGATTGCTGTCATCTTTCCCTTCCCCTTTATCTCTAAACCTTAACCTTAAATTACAAATCTGAGGTTAACACAGTGCAGTGCATCCGCAGCTACTGAAACCAGTGACATTTTAATAGTTCTTATTTATTTTGCTGATGCCGAAGGTTTGAAAGTTCCTCTAGGTAACAGCAATATTTCTATGCTTTTAAGGTTCAAATGCAAATATTTTTTAGTATTACTAAGAATGTGTTTAAATTAAATAATTAATTCTCCTGATAAAACGTTTCATAATCAACGAGAAAATGATTTGCTAATTCTGTGTCCTTGTTCCTAATCTAAATAGTTCACAAAACACAGAAATAAACTTCATTTTCAAAAACCTGCCCAATTTTGGTGGGCATAGTATTTTTTAAATATCAGCGAGAAAGAGAGGTTTCAGTCATAAAATTTGAGCTCACTACACAATCTTGGTAACAGGTCACTCGCCACTAACAAGTCCTTTAGCACCGTGCAGAGTTCTGAATGGCTGCAGAACATGTAAGAACAGAGACCACAGCAATAAAATAGGTGGAAAAATCTTTGCTTGAGCTTCACAAAGAAGAAACTACTTCAGTGACAGGTGAAAAGGAGTATCTGTTCCTGAGTTGCATTTTTCTAACCCTTCAAAATACTGGTTATGTGATGATGACTTTATATTAGCAATACCGCATTAGGTCGTATCCTGTGCAATGGTTTATTGAAGTATGGCAGGGAAGAGTGGAGAGCATGATGGATGCATTTCTGGACTGTATATCACTCAGCTACTCCTTGGAGTAAATGCATTCCTTCTTTTAAATAATGTGAAAGTGTGTTCGGGGTTTTACACAGACCTGATTATCCTGGTTTTCAAACAACTTTGTTCTGACAGGTGTTTTTTGAAGGATAATTTCTTAACTAAATTGACTTCAGCGTGCCTTCCCATGGCAGTGCCTTCAGGTACCATGTGCTGGCTGGCTGAGCCACTGATGCTGTATTTTCCTGTGCTCAGTAAGAATGAAAGACTCTGAACCAAGAGGAGAATATTAAAGACCTGGAGATGTGGAAGAATGTGCTGAAGATGAGGCTAGATGAATTCTCAATACCTTCAGCCTTTGTTAAGAAAGGTAGGGTTTTTTTTCCTGTAAATATGATTAATCTAAACCGAAGCTGCTCATGTTTAGAGAAAGAAAAGCTTAAGATTCACTGAAATTTCACCCAGGCATTTTTTGGTAGGTCCATGCTGTTTACTAAGTAAATTGGACAGGATGGTAACGGTTGTTACAAAACCCCTTAGAGCATGTTTTCCATCTCCTAGCATCTGTGATAAGTAGATTACGAATATAAGAGCCTGCCCTGGTACAGCGCTGGGAACTCTGACAGAGGTGAAAAGTGCTCTCTGCTCATAGCCCACGCAGGGCTCTGACCTCTGCCATGCTTTTATCCATCAGGCATCACTAGATGGTGTTTATCAAGAAATATGGAATACTCCCTGAGACTAGAAAATGTGACCGCTTACTTTGTAGTAACCATGGTTCTCTGAGAGTTCTTATTTGTCTCCCTATGGACTTGTTTCCCCAAAAAGCTAAAATTTCAGTTTAAGGATGATGTTGGAAGTAGGGATGGGAGGTGACTTGTAAAAATCTCCTGGGCATCCAGCAGGACTACAGCCATGCTAGGGAAAGAAGCCATCCTCCTTTGGGCTGCACCCCAGGCAGACCCAGCCTGAGGGATGAAAACCCAGCAGTCCCCCCGGGGGAAGCCCAGATTGCTGCTGGTTAATCCCTGCTGGATGGCACTGGTTTGGGGCCATAGCACACAGGAGAAGCGAGGGCATCGCCGCCCTGAGCTGGGATGTGTGCAGGACAGCTAACCCGTGCTCTGAGCAACTCCCGTCACAGAACACCCAGCTAACAACAAAAGCACATACAGCGCTGTCCCTCAGTGTTTAAAACTTTCTCTCTATAGGAAAGGTCTCCAAATCAAGGCCATGTACGGCACAGGTGTAAAGGGAGCGATGGGCTGGTGGAAATGGCATCACCAGTGATACAGCACCTCTGATACTGGGCTCCCGGTCCAGTTGTTCCTGGGATTAACACTGCTGCTGAGTTTAGATCTGACAAACGAGCCGCAAAACTCAGTTTATGCAGAAATGACTGCTTAAACCTGGTTACTGCTTCTCTCGTTCTGCAGCTGGCTTTTCTAGGGGGTCCACTTTTTGCACGAGCGCTAGGCACTGCCATCCCCTCCCCAGCAGCAGGCACCCTCCAGGTGGGGATGCTGGATGCTTCCTGAGCCTGTAATGGAGGAAAACACCCACCACGAGAGAGTCTGCAGTGCTTCACTGAATAATTAATAGATACTAAAGTCTCCAGGACTTTGGAATCACATGGACTCTGACTTTTCGTGTGATACTATATAGTGTTTAGGTAAAAGGTTAAAACTATGCTTACTCTAAAATAAACCTATACCACAAAGGCAGAAAGACAGAATTAGTACTGCTTCTTTCTTTAATAAGAGCCAAGCTGAGACGGAGAAGGAGAGTTTATAAACGTTTTCTGTTCAATTTTTTTCCTTTTGCACTTCGCATGACTTCTTGTTAGAATGCTGGAAACAGACTTCTGTTAACTTTTGATTATTAAAAAACCAAAGAGCAGTCTTGGAAAGAAATTGGGGTCCAAGAACACTGCAGGGTAGTGGGAAACTTAATAAATATCCTGTTGTTATAACATCTGTCATTTTAGCATTAACAAGCTCATGACTTTAGCTGTTGTACGATCACAGCTCCACTCTGCAGATGAAGAGAAAGGCAGTTAGACCTTTCAAGTAAAAGCTTTCTGCACGGCAGGATGCTTTAACCTCTCATATCCTGAAGCTATTTAGTTAAAGCAGCCTGAAAGTGATACTGAGACAGACTCCTGTGTGGGTCAATTAGGAGGGATAGAGAAGCAGTTAGGCTTAAGGGGTTTTCTCATTTTGTTCCCTTTGATGTCCAGAAGAGCCAGGGGAAAAAAACCAACCAAACAAACCAACACCAAAATAATGTGGGTTGTTTTCTGTTTGTTTGTTTGGGTTTGGTTGTTGGGTTGGTTTTTTTAATTTTTGATTTGGCCATACTTGAGGTTGTAGAGAAAAGACTTAAGAAACTGTCGTATTAAATGAATAAACATCACTGGAGCAAAACTATGGTAGATGTCAATTGCTTTTAAGGCCATAAATGTATACCACCCACAAACAGAGTGGTATTTTGGTTCATTTAAAACAGGCCTATGTAAGGACCAGAACAACTGTACAAATACTGAACTCTATACAGTGTCTCTCACCACCTGTTTCTGTGATTTCTTTAGCCTGTTGACTCATATTTTTCTTTTCTGGAAGCTAAGAAAAATGCCTGCCATGCTGAAAATGCTCCTAGTTTGATCTTAATCTTGGATGAAGTTCATCCAAAACAGTTCCCTGGTGATAATGTTTCTGACTTCTTTATTTTTTGCTTTTATGTGTCAGGTGGTGAAATGAGAGCCCTCCACAAACTGCATGCAGTTAGTGCTGCAAAGATACAACAAACATCACTCCCCCAGTACACGGCTTCTTGTGCAGGGAGTAGCAGACAGGCTGAAAGGCAGAGGTTGTCTTCATGCTCAGAAGTCTGTGAGCATGTTGGGTGCAAGCAAGAGCTGTGGCTTCAGAAGAGACCTATAGCCGTGTTGTCCCAGAGCACTCCGTTGTCGTAGCTCATCCTCCGTCAGGATAAGGAAGCACCACATCCAGCTCACGGATGCCGTTAGGATTGGTGTCAGTCTACAGAAGTATCGGTGGACCACACGTCTCATAGGGTGTAAGGACAAACCACCATGTGCACATGCTGCTCAGATGCTTCTGGAAAGCCCAGAGGCTTCAGTTTGCCCTCCTAAGTGCTTCCAAGCCCCTGCGTACTTCAGGAACCCACATCCCAAGTGAATTTTCATAGAGTTCAGGTGTCTTAACATGTTTGGCATGTTAAGGCTCCTTAAAATATGCTTATTTGCTTTAAATAGGATTGAGATTGTCTTGGAAATGCTACTATTCTGTTTGGAGAAAAAAAATCCTACAAATGAGTAAGGCCAGGTGTACAGAAGACATGCTATCTCCTGGGGCATGACTGGAAAGCACAGATGTGATCTGGGGTGCTGGGGCACACAAAGCCCTTGCTCAGGTCATTAATAAGCAGCTGGTTTACTTCTTGTGCTTTCAACTTCTATTCTTTTTAATGGTGTTAATGCAAGAGCAGGAGTCTACAACCTCCCCCAGATTTTGAAAAAAACAGCACAAACACTTAAGTAGCTGGTGATGGTTTTGCTGCAGTGACAGATTTTGTGGCAATGACTTTTTCTTTTTAAATGCTTTAACTTCCTGAAATGGTTAAAAAACCCCACCTGACTCCAAACCACTCTTGATTTTTAAATACTTTTCCTTTCTGTAAGTGAAATTACAATTTCAAATTCTCACATTTTGAGTAGAGCAAAACCTTTGGACCCCAGTAGCTTTTGCTAAAGACTTTCAGAGCTGCTAACATCTAGAAAATCAGTTATTTGCATGGGCCTAATTAGAACCTATCAAAGAATGAGAGAAATTACTCTCAACAATGCAGTTCAATTGTAGCGCTAAGATCTTGCAATTAAACCGTGCTGTTGGATTATGCATATTAGCACAGGAATTACTCTTCAGATGATAAATGGTGAACCAAATAATTATCTAAAGCTTCTGGGAAGGATAATCAGTAAGCTAAGGCTGGGAAAATACAATGCTTTTCTTTTGCAAAATACAAATAGAAGTACAGCTTGCTGAAAACACAACAAATTGTTCCCTACAACTGAATCACCAGGTTGAGCCACATTTCTTCTATTTGACATACGGGTGGTACCTTTTGCTATTCTTTCCCTTTAAAACTAGGCAAAAATTAGAATAATCAAAACCTTGAGGAACGCCTACCAGATTTCCAGAAACTGGTTGTAAAAAGCTATATAGGTGCTAATTTACATCCTTCTTGCTCCAGCAAAGAGGGTGCTTGGAAGATCAGAGGCTGGCTGCATGGTGGGGAGCACGGCTGCACGGGGATGTTGCTCTCCATTTGATGCCAGCATGCACTAAGCCCAGCCTTGCTGCGGTGCCTGGGCTTGCAGGAGCCAGCTGCCCCCAGAGGGGCTGCACCACTGCAATCCTCAGGCGTAGCTGCAGTCACTGTGTGCCACTGCAATCTTCATGCATGTCTGCAGTCCTCATGGATGGCTGTCATCACCTTGCACAGCTGCAATCCTCGTGCACAGCTGCAATCGTCGTGCACCTCTGCAATCACCGTGCATGATGGCAATCCTTGTGGATGGCTGTCATCACCTTGCACAGCTGCAATACTTGTGCACAGCTGGAATCCTGATGCACAGCTGTGCTGGGGTGGCCCTGGGTGCAAGGGGATTGATTACAGAGGTTTGGCCAGGGCAAGCAAGCAGCCCCACGCTTATCTTGCAAAGCAGCTGGCTGCCACCCTGCCTCCCCCCTGGGCAGTGGGGCAGCCCGGGGACCGCTGCACTGGGGCTTGAGCAGTTTCTGGCCAGCAGCAGTGTGACACCTTGCTGGCCTCCACACACCGTGGTGGTCTATTGAGCCCTCCACGTTGCTCACTCACCAAGGAGGTTTCAGCCCCGCCCCGTGCCAGTGACCAACAAGGGCATTGCCCACAGGAGCGGTCCCGCTTTCTCCTGCTGGTGCATCCCTGTCTGGAGCTGCCCCACAGCTGCCCCAGAAGATGCCAGTCCCACCGGCGCCGCTCCTCCTGAGCACAACCCACAGCGGAAACAATGCAAGAGGGTTTGTGGCAAATGGAGCGACAGTGAGGCTTGCCACAGGGCCGCTGCACAACCCCAACGATATGAGCAATTGCCCTCATGCTATAAAATGCAATTTGTGGAAATGAAACCACTCTGGCCACAGGTACCTGACTGCAGCGTCCAAGCAGCGCTGAAAGTGCTGCCACTGCAAGAAAACAGGCAGCCACCATTAGCAGGGAAATTCATCTTTTACAAGAGCCACAATGGGCCATTAGCGTTCAGCCAGGTTTTAGGGGTGGGAAACAGCTTTCCTGTTGGGAAAACCTTCAGAAGGAAATAACTGGCTTTAAACATCCAGGGGCAGCGGGGAGTTCAGGGCAGAGTTAGCTCTGAACACCACAGCTTGAGCTCCTCAGTACAATGCAGCCGGGTCCCGTGCGTGAGCAAGCCAGCGGCGGAGCTGCGGGGAGCTGCCCTTATTTATTTGTTCCTACCGCACAGGCTGAGACAAAAGCCCTGTTTTATGTTCCTCTGCAGGAAGGTGATAAAGTGCCTGGGAGCTGCTGAAAACCATTCACCAATAAATTCAAATGGAAAGGCCATTTCTCATGCCTTGGAAGCTTGTGAGAACTGAGGGATGCTGGAAGGCAGAGGAGACTGAAACAGCACATCGCCTGGCAGTGTGGTAGGAGGCACCGGAGCAATTTTTCTGGTTTGTTTCGTTGCTTGCTTTTTTTTTTTTTCCCCTCAATGATTTTTACTCTGCCTGCGGCTAGGCAATCGATGTCTCTTTGCCACCAATAAATATTCGGGGCTTTTGAATGATGATGTATTCCAGGGTGAAACAAATTAAGTGCGTGATTGCTGCCCTCTTGTACTCAACCTAATTCTGTGGGTCTAAAAGGAAACTCGGAGAGACTCCTGAACTGGGCTCTCTGGTGGCAGCAGATCTGAACAGGGAGAAAACCGTCAGGTCTGCCTTCAGCCGTCAACCCTGTTGCTGATCCCTCTTCTTTCATAGAGATGAGCAGAAATTCGGGCAAGCTGCGTGAGCAGCTCCACAGGCTGAATCCACTGGGGAGATGCTCACAGTTGAGCATCGGCCTGCCTGGAGCACCACAGTGCCCGTGTTGCTTTTGGCAGGAGTCTGCAGAGCTGGACACGAATCCAGCAGGCTGGCGTGCCACGCATAGCCCTGGCTGAGCCCCGCCGGCCCAAGCGCTTGCCCCTGGAGTGCCACACCGGCAGGGACTTCAGCTGTCACCTGTTGGTGCAGCAGCTGATCAGGGAGCAATACCCATCCCAGGGGGCTGGGGGGAACCTGTCTGGAGCCCCAAAATGTCTGTGGTAGCAACCGATCCTGTTCCCATGTGCTGAGGTAGAGCAGACTGGCTTAGTTACTCACTGGGGAAACAATCTCATTTTCTTCTTAAGTGGAGATGGATGATTTGGTGCAAATAAATTGTGATCGGATACATTATTCTCTTTGGTTTCCTATGGTGTTTTGCTGTAGTGGTAGAGGGATCATGTAGTGACTCCCACTGTGTTTCTCCTGCAGCATCAGTGCTGCTTGAACCCTGCAGAGATATTTTACAGGACAATTCAGGAAATATTTGACTCCATTTCCCAACTTCTGCTACAGCAAGAGCTGTTGATTTGCAGAATTAAGTTGGTCATGGAAGATGGAGGGTAAAGACACTGTGCATCTTTGCCAGGAGCAGATACTGCACAGTAAAACAGAGCTAGCCCAGAGCAGGACGCCTCACGCCGGTGACTGGTAGCCCCCTCAGTCATCCCCCAGAGCCATCACTGCTGGGGCCTGGGTGGGGAGACAGGGATCCCTGTGGAAAGTCTTCTCTTTCTCCTCCTTCTTCTTCAGGGGAAGGATGCTGCCATTTTAATAGTGGCAACAGTGCACTCCCTGTGCATTAATCTTCATTAGCTTGTACGTGCATATGGGCAATGCATGATGGACCTTGACATTTACCATCACGAAAATGAAGTTCTCCCAGTTTCAGGTCACCCTCTCCTGGTTTTGTACCAAAGCTTTTCATATCAACAGCCATTTCATTTCAATAAGCTAATAATAACCCTTGCAAAGCCTGTCTATCAGCAAAGGCTCTCCACAGCTGCAACTGCCACCAGAACAGGAGCTAATGCTGTGGAGGGGCGAGTGCCAAGGAAGTCTGAGCCCATCGTAGGTCTTGGGCAGCGTTCGCTGAGCCAGCCCCACCGCAGGGCTGCAGCTCTGTCCCAGCCTGCCCCCACTGCACTTGGAGTGGAGTTACCACCCGGGAAAGGAGGCAGCAGCATAAGACCAGGTTTCACAGGTAATTACCAAAGTCTTCACTCATCCTTCCTCTCCAAGGAGAAGCCTCTGGACACCAGAGGCAGCCAGATAAATGCTTCATGTCTTCCACCGCAACAGGAGCCAGCTCTGAAAAAATCTGCGTTGGCATCTGGCAGGGATATTTGGAACACCAGGGCTTCACCTGCTGCTTCTTCTAGAAATCAGCAGGAATTTTGTCGCCTGCTTCTCTGGCCCAACTCTGCTCCTGCGGCCGGTAACTCCTGCTAAAGGAAAGCGGGGTTTGCTGCAGGCGGTTCTTTGCAGGGGGTGCTGGGGAGGGGGCAGACTGCCTGCTGGGAGACCCTTTGGCCTGAGTGCCCCTGGAGCCCTGAGAAATGATCTTCATTTTTCTTCCCCTTGGGTTTTGCCTGCGGGTTTTGCTGCTGGCCAGTGTGCAGTGCGTGCAGCTTGGGGCCCTGGTGCTGGGGATGTACCAGGGAAATAAACTATCTGTGAGTGTAAATGTGCCTCTAGCCTTGTGTATTGGTTTTGCGTGGGCAAGGTTTGGGGGGTGGGGTGTTTGGGGTTACAGAGGTGGCTTCCGTGAGAAGCGGAGCTGCTGCTGGCCAAGGCTGAGCCAGTCAGTGATGGTGGGAGCACCTCTGGGATAATGTATTTAAGAAGGGGAAAAATAATCTGCATGACAAATTGCAGCCAGAGAGCGGAGTGAGACTATGCGAGAGCAACCGCTCTGCAGCCCCCCAGGTCGGTGCAGGACGGGGGGCAGGAGGGGCTCCAGGCACCGGCGCAGAGATGCCCCGGCAGCCCGCGGTGGAGCCCACGGTGGGGCAGGCTGTGCCCTCAGCCCATGGAGGTCAGCGGGAGCAGATCCCCACCTGCAGCCGGGGAGGACCCCACGCCAGGGCAGGGGGTGTCCAAAGGAGGCTGTGACCCCGTGGGAAGCCCACGCTGGAGCAGGCTCCTGGCAGGACCCGTGGCCCCATGGAGAGAGGAGCCCAGGCTGGAGCAGGGTTGCTGGCAGGGCTTGTGACCCTGCAGGGACCCACGCTGGAGCGGTCTGCTCCTGAAGGACGGCACCCCGTGCGAGGGACCCACGTGGGGCAGAGGAAGAGTGTGAGGAGGCAGGAGCAGCAGAGACAGTGTGCGATGGACTGACCACAACCCCCATTCCCCGTCCCCCTGTGCTGCTGGGTGGGGAGGAGATACAGAATTCAGGAGGGAAGCTGAGCTGCGAAGAAGATGTTTTTAAGTTTTAGGGTTTAGATCTCATTGTCCTACTCTGATTTGAATGGTAATGAATTAAACTAATTTCCCCAAGTTAAGTCTGTTTTGCCTGTGACAGTAATTGCAGAGTGATCTCCCTGTCTTTGTCTCAACCCATGAGCCTGTTTTCTCTCACCATCCAGCTGAGGAGGGGGTGACAGACCAGCTTTGGTGGGCACCTGGCATTCAGCCAAGGTCAAACCATCACACCTTGTAGGGAAAAGTAGAATTTCTGAGAAGGAGGAGATGCCAAGAGAGAGGCTGGGCAGTGCATGCCTTGCTTCTCACCCTCATTCCATCAGCACCCACTGCTGAGTCCTTGTGGAGGCAGGCTGCAGACCTGTCACACACAGTGTGACAGTCCCTAGGTGACAAAAATACAGAGATTTGTGAATTGATGAATGGGACACTTCTGACCCTGTACAAATAGAACAAACACTCTGCTTAGAGGCTAAGCCCTGAGAACTTCTAATGACCGGGGCACTTGTGGCTTGCTCCCTGCAGCTCCTCTATCAGGGTACTCTGATATTTAACCACACGCTGTGAATTTGAAATGCATACCCTGCAAGCCAGTGTGCAGTTCAAGAAACGGTGGTTTGGTCAATTTTTCAATCCTCCAGCACAGTTGGGAGCATAACTGTCATGGGCTCCATTGAAAATTCCAGGCAGGTGAGGTGGCTGAGCCAGTGCAGGTGTTGCAAGGTGCTGCTGTGTGCCACTGCTGCAGCAAACCCTGTGAGCAGCTGGTGACTCAGGTTTCTGCCTATTCCCCAGTGAAAGGCCAAAGTATCTGGTGTCTTTGTATTAATCACCACAAGGTCAGCTCTCCACCATTAGCATCATCCCGGGGTTTTGTGTATTTTGGTGCATTTAGATAACCAAACAAATTTTTGAGTGCTGTGCTGAGGAAGAAATACTGGTAGAAGACTCCTAGGAGGCAGCACTATGGGCCGAGTAAAAACCGTGGGGCTGTTCCGTGTTACACTTGTTGCAAAGGGAAAAGCCCAGGACGACTGTGCCATTGTCACACGCTGCACCGTATTTCAAAGTGAGCCTGGCATGTGAGAAATAGCAGCTGGCATGGCTGAGCAAACAGATCTGCAGCCCAGCAGAGTGTGTTTCCACCATGCCCTGTGGAGTTTCTGTGAGCCCCGCAGCCCCCAGGATGCGTTAATAAGCAAGCTGCAGCACCCCTGCTAATTTAGCCTGCTAAGGCCCAGCATACCCCTGAGGGGCTGTGAGGAATGAGCTGCATCTGCTGCAGCCAAGGGGAGCTGTATCCTTGTGCTTGCTGCGCTGCTGGTTTTGTGGTACCTTTCATGTTGAGTCTGAGATGGAGAGAAACACCTGAGCCCTGGAGATTTTACACCATGGCCCCGCCGTATGTGTTACACCATGAGCCCAGCCCTCACAGCTCCCTTTTTGGCCCAGATGCTTTAGGTCAGGTATGTAGCTCTGCCCACAGCCTGTGTACCTACCTGAAGGTCTAACTTGCTGTGCTGCCCACTGCTTTTATTTTTACAAGTTTTCTAGTGTCCTAGTGGCCAGATCTAATGGATTGCCTGCCTGGAGTAGCTGGATGAAAAGTTGAAGTGCTTACTTGAGCGTATCGATTCCTACTTGTGTCTTAATATTTTGATCACTGCGTTCAGCCTGCAAACTGTTTTGGGGGCTCTCTTCGGTATTCCTTGTTCCTGAGATGAAAACCCCTTTGTACATTTCCTGCTTTCCTAAATATAAAGGAAAATAGGATTTTATGTTTGAGTAAGTAGAATGTAAAGCACTATCCAGCAGGTCAGTTTGATGTGGGGCTGCTTTCTGTTGATGGGCAAGAATACACTTTTGTTTGGTTTTCTTAATTTTACTTCCTTACTGTGAGAAACGAGCACTGCCAAGAAGAGATGAAGGCATGGTTTAGCTCCGAAGGGGAAGTGCGAAAGGCTGGCAGTCCAGGAAAAATACACTGCAAATGCAGAGCTGCTTTTCGGGCTGATTCTGCTGAGCTGTGTGATCGCCAGGGTGCTCAAAAGCAGGCTCATGGTTTCCTTAAAAGGCACCCACACAGATTTTGTTTCCCTGCAATGCACGCACATGACCCTACGGTATTTCTGGCAAGTCCCCGTCACGTGCCTGCCAGCAGCTGCCTGTGTGAAACATGACGGTTCGATGTGCCACCAGCCTGGGGAGCCTGAAGTTTTCCTAAGGCACAAGACCACAGGTATTGAGGAAGCAGTCAGGAAGCATCATCCCAGAAAACCCTCTTAAACAGAGCGAGACGCAGAGCTGGCATTTCTCTCCTCTCCCAAGATCACCAGATGCGTTTGTTGGTGTTGATGGACTAGCCAGTATCACCTGGCACTGATGCAGAGCTGGAAAGAGAAGGGGACCCGGCACGGCTGTTGAGCTAATGGCAGCACACCAGGTATCTCTTCTTCTCCCCCTGCTGCCAGAGAGGCAGGTAATTACCGTATCCATTTTAGAAATTAAGAAACCAACACATGCATAGGCAGAAGGGTAGAGTTTTAAGAATATGTGGGTGTCTGAGATGCAAATGCTTTGGGAAACACCATGTTATGCCTGATTTGCATCTGTAAGCATCTAAATACTTGTACCAGTCTGACCCAGAGGGTTGTATGTGAGGGCACAGGGAGCACAAGCAGTGGCACAGGGTGAGCTCCTGCCCTCCCTTGCTGGGGATACTTTGCTCCTTGCAGTGCCTGGGCCAGTCACTCCCCTGCCTTTGGACCTGCTCCAGGGACAAGTGATCCTGGGTTCCCCTAAATGGTAGCAATTGGGATGGGAGGGGATGGGATGGTGTTTCCCTCTTCACACTGCAATAGCAGCCCGCATTGGCAGCCTTGCTGATCCTCCCAGCTCCTTCTCCATCTAGCTTTTCTGTTTCAAATAGATTCAAAACTCAACAGATTTATTTTGCTTCAGGAGTAGGAAACCTGTTGGTTTTGCCTGCCTGAATATTACCCTGGCCTAGGCTGGATGCTGCACGTCACCTGCTGGGCACCATTGATGCTCCTGGCCAGGAGGCAGAGCAGATGCTCCATGCTCGGCTCTCCCAGTCCCTGCAGGACTTTGGACACTCCCATTTATGATGATGACGGTAGTGTTGAAAGCTATCACCCAAGTTGAACTGCAAAAGAGTGAGGGAGATTACCTCACTGGAAAAATAGATATAATTATCTGCAATAGGCTCAGTAACTGTGTACGCAATCGTTTCCTCCTAAAGACTTTGGTACACTTGAGAAGAGAAACTTCCTGGTTTCTGTGCAAAGATGAGTGTCATCATGATTTATCCTTAATGAACCATCCTGTTCCTAACCTTCATTTTCCATTTTTCAGTACATGTGCAGCATCATTTTCTCTAGAAAAACAGCCAGGGTCCAGCTGAGAATCTTTGGAGAGCTTTGAGGGACAATTTTGTTAAAAGTGAAACTTTTTCAGCTGCAGCCAAAGGCTTTTTTCTTTCTTCCTGAGTCCAACCAGTGGGTTTCTTAATTTTGTCATGGCTCTGCAGTTCACCTGCAGGCATCTGCTTGACTGTTCTCTTGAAGCGTGGTCCTGCCGTTTTCCCAGAGGGCACCCAGAAGGGCAGCCCTCCCTTAGCAGTACCCTTTCTATGTGCTTTCCCACATTTTTTTCCCATATGAGCAAAGAAAGAAAAGTCTTTGCTCCCAGTGCTGGGACTTAGATTTATCTTCATGTGGCAGGAAATGTAAGGTTGCAAAATGTTGGGGTTTTTTCCAGAGTCTGCCATAATGGTGATAAAAATACTCTAATTGGCTTCCCTGTATTGATTGACCTCAGTATGATTTTTGAGTAAGTATCCTTTCACCCATGGCCACTTGCACAGGTCCACTTTTCAAGTTCCAAAATGCAAGCTCTTTTTCCACAAATAATACTAAGATGTTTAAAAAAACAAAACCAAAAAAGCAAAACCAGAAAGAAAACCTGAGCTAAAAAATCAATTCCATTTTACTCTTCAGAAAAAAAGTGTGAAAACAAATACGTGAGCAATGTGATGGAAAGCCACAGTCTTTGTGTGGGATAGGCTTCTGCAGCTGAAATGACAAATTCTGTATCAGTCTGAAATACTGTCAGTCATCTCTTAACCAAAAATATTTGCTTATTTCCACAGCTGACTCCAGATTTTTTACACCACCACCCCTGCTGCAACTGGCAGGGGACTAACAGCAGTAGGAGCCCAGGGAGAGGCAGGTTTGGGGAAGAGCCATGACTGTCACGGTAGCAGGGCCATGGTGTATGTGAAATACCATGCAGGTAAAAACAGAGCAACCACCACCACTGTAAACACCCGACTGCGCAAGACTGGTGATGTGGGAGCCTCACAGCAGCACAGGGGGCAAAATGAAAGGGCTCCCTGGTGAAACTGGAGATTGTCAAAGAGGCCGATGTTCAGCTGGATGGTGGGATCAATGCAGGAGCTCTTGAGAAATGTGTGCTGCGACCTCTGACATTCCATCCCTTATCAGGATTGGGTCAGTGTCTTTAGCAGCACTGTTGTGTGGTGGCACCGGGCAGTTTTGGTAATAGTATGTTTTACTCCAGTGACCTCATTTTTGTCAAATGTCTTGTCTTGGACCTTTTGCTGTTGCTAATGTGTGTGCTGAGAACAATGCTGCAATGCTAAGAAGATGCCAATTAGAAAATCAGTGAGGTCGTTTCACACCACTTTCCCAAGCTCTTTGCCTAGGCTTCTCCAACCTTTAAAAACTACGATATGCTTAATTACTCCTTGGGGCACTGGCCCTTTCGAAGGCTACCTGTCCTGCAGGAGCCAGTGCCTGTGCTGCAGGGGTTCAGAGTCACTTTGGGAAGGTCCAGAAGAACTGGCATTTACCTTTCCAGTGACTGGTATGCAGAAGTGGCTGGGCAGGGTGAACCATGCCCCGGGGACACCCAGGGAGCCTTGGCTCAGAGTGGCCCTCACATCTCTCTGGTCGGTGCCGCAGGCTAGAGGCCACAATGAGGATGGAGGTGACATAATGGCCTTTTGGGAAAGGATGCCCTGGCCAGGGAGAAGGGGTGTTCCAGGTGCACATCTCTTCCTGGAAGTTTTTGGTACTGGCCCCTTGCTGTCTTAATGCCTTAATTCGTGTCATTGGTAGAGCTCCTGCACTGAGAGTAGAGGGTGCATTGCTGCTGCTCTTTCTCTTACCACCTTCCTCAGCAGCACCTCCTTCCCTGTAACTGTTCTTGTCTTTAGGAAGCTTTTATTCCCCCTTATATTTAGCTATATTTCCCTCTTGCCTTTCACATCCATCCTTGCTTCTTGGTTTATTCTCTTTTGCTTTGTCTTGTTTGGAGAGACATGGACAGAGGGGCAGCGCTAGCATCCTCCCTCTTCCTTGCCTAGGACATGTCTCATATCATACTTTTCCTTCAGTTCCTGAATGAATTAACTGTCAGACAATAGCACAACTGGGTGAAAATCCCCACCCCAGGAGCAGCTATCAGTATCAAACTGTCATAGATTTACTTGCTTTCAGGGTTTTCATTAAGGAATTGATGATAGGGCAGTGGGTGCTCAGGCTTGGGAGAAGCTGTGACCCCCTTCTCAGGAGGAAAGGTAAGCACAGGCTGCAACACCCAAGCTGCAATCAGTGGCAGAACAACACTCCAGGAAGCATCGTGCCTCTTCAGCGGGTGTTGGCTTTTTAAGGCACCTCAAACACTCTGCCAGAGTAATTAGTAGTGATCTGAATCAGACATCGCTATGTACACGTCTGTCTGCAATGGTGACATGTTTCGTCATACACCTGCAGTCAACAGCATTTTTGAGGCGGATACACTCCCTAGCCCACAGTCATCACGTGCCTTGTGCTCACTGTCACCCTGCACAGGAGTGTTTGTCCTGACCATCGCTCCTTCGGGTTCCGGCTCAGGGTGAAGCTTGGGTGCTCGCTGTGAGCACCGGTGTCCATGGCCGAGCACTCCCAAAGCTGAGATCGCCCTTCATCTGTCTGCCTGGTATCTGCAAGAAACCCTTGCTGTCTGCAGAGAGACAATCACTTTGCACAGGTCCTTGCCTTGTCTCCATGTCGCTCCGGACGTCCCCGTCTTATGGATGCAGTGACTGCAAGGTGAAGGACAAAGCTGAAGGGACATGCGTTTAGTTTAGCTGGGACAAGTCAGTCATTGCCTCTACCAAAGGAAAGAGCAGGTTTTGATCCCACTGTGGTTTTATTTGTTCTGAAGGGAAGGGTAGTTTATTGGGTACAACACAGAGGTTTCACTCTCAGCTCCAGAGGCTAGGTAAACACTTTGCAGCCAAACCCTTACATCTCTCATAAGAAAGCTGGAAAATAGGGGATGCAGCATTGCTCTTTCACCAAAAAACATTAACATGCAGTGTGGACTCTGCCTTTTCTCTGACTACCCTGTGAAATGTAGCCCATCATGCTGCGGCATAGGTGTAGCAACAGCTGGTCAGGTTCAGACACCACCTCTTGCTCTGAGCGGCCAGGCTGAGGTCATGTCTCTGTTCATTTTATTTTATTAATTTGTTTTATAATGATTTGCTTTCACAAAAAGCTTGTAATATGCGATGGAAGGAGGGGAAAAATTAACCACTGGAGTTTCACAGCTCCTTCCTTGCTGTCTGCAGGAGTCTTTTGGAAGCCTGGAAGGGGCCACAGGGGATGCGGGTGCTCCTCATCCCTTTGTGGTGCCAGCCAGGGACAAAGCACCCATGGGTGGATTGGTGGCCTGGGGCTACCTAGCTGCAGAGCCAGCAGGCAGCAGAGCCTGGGGAGACTACAGCCTTCGGCTCTCCCTTTACCTGGGGCGCGAAAGGGAGACACCTTGGTGGGGAAGCACAAAATGGCTTCCCCATGGGGGAATGAGGTGGGGGGGGAAGGAAAGTGTGCAGGGTGAAAAGGCTTATGCATCTCTGGGGGACAGAAAGGTGGGAAAGGCAGAGCAGGAAGACATGGGGAGGAGGTGCTGGCACAAGGTGGAGGGGAAGGGTGGAAGCCCTCCCTTCCCAGAAGGGAGCTATGGAGACACAAGCACTGTGGAGCCAGCAGCCGGGGCAGGACATGGGGTGTGGGTGAGAGAGAGGGAGACATGGACCGGCGGTACCTGTTCTGTGCTACTTCACCTGTGACTGCTCGTGCAACTTTTTTGGCCTGCCTTTGTGCTTCATCTTTTTAATCAGCCCCCAAGATCTCAACGTAACCTTGCTTGTCTCACCCCGGCTAGGGCCAGCCCTCACGTCTCTGTGCCCTTGGTGCCAGTCATGCTCCATCTCCTTCCCCAGAAGCTCACTTCTCTCTGCCAGCCCGTGATGGCTGTCCACAGCAGAAGCACCCACTGACTCCATTCAGGCTGCCTTTCCCCACCGCAGCCCCCTCGGATGAAATGTGGGCACCTGCAGACTGTAGTGTGATCTAGACGGTCACACTTCCAGGATGACTGTGGCTTTCAAGCTGCTTCTAGGAGGTGAACAAACATGTGAAATGTGTCCTGCTGAGCTTCCTGACATTTGGATGAGTGAACAATTTGCTAGAAAGTGGAATACAACGATCCTGCCCTTGGTGCTGCCCTGGGTTGGTAAGGCTCTTCTAGACTTGAAGCTTTGAGACATGGCATCAAGGTGCAGAATTACACAAATGTTTGTGGTAAATGTATCCAAAGCAAACTGGGGTATCAGTAAGAAGGACTAGATGCCTTTGTCTTCCAGAAGGGAGCTGGCATTTGATGGAGGCCCAGGCAATCTCCCTTGAAACAGTACTAGTTTACAGGGGAACTCTGCGATTTGCATTATTTTGGTGCCCCGTTCCCTATTGTTTTCAGTAGGGACTGTGCTTGCCTACGGTGCTGGTAGGTCAGATTTATTCACACACCTCCTTCTCATGTTTCAGCTGCTTTGGCAACCCTCAAACTCCTGGTTATGGCGGGACAACACTGCAGGTGGGACACCACTGTGGATGGGACATGCAGACAGCATCCCAAGGAATTTCCCAGGTGTAATGTCTCTCAGGACAGAGGATGGGGATGTTTGGGCACTGGGAAAAGGCAGTTGGCAGGAAGATGGTGACGGCCCTTGTGTGAACCGGGAAGCCTTCTGGCTCTGTCCAGTCCCCAGGAGCCATGTCAATGATGGACAGGCTGGGGTTCCTGGCTACCAGTTGGCCAAGGCCTCACCTTTTCACATCATGGAGCATCACTTACGGGCAAGACTGCAGTGGGTGGCCATCTGATGGTGTCCTGCAGCCCCGTGGGCACTTGGCCCTGGACGGAGATGGGTGCCAACAGACAGCTGAGACACGCACTTACCAGGCAGGAGGCAGTGACCAGGCACAACGTCCTGAGCTGTAGTTGTCTTCAACAAAATCACAGGAAATCGCTTTTCTCTACCAAACATGGCCTCGTGAGCCCAGGGAGATGTAACGCTGCTAGGCATGCTGCCCAGCTCCCAGCCTGCCTTGCCTCCAGGATGGCTGCCAGGGGGCTGATAAACCCACCTGGTCTCTTGAGGTGGCTCAGAATAAAGCCAAAGAAAAGATGGGTTTGTCTGCCCCGTTGGTCTCCAGGCCCAACACTTGTACACGGCATGTTACGTGCTAGGTACTCCCGTATGACTCACGACCACAAAAATAATAAGAAACCTAATGGGGAAGCTGGCCTACAAGGTGTTACTGGCTTGCTGTTATTGTGCAGGACGGGTGGCTGCTGCTCAAGGGCTTCTACGCTATAATTACAGCCCAGCCTCAGCAGGTCTGCCAGTCCACACGGCGCTGCCGAGTGGCGTATTTGCCTATTGCTTCTATGAACATGGCTCCAGAGGAAAATTACATGCACAGGAGCAGGACAGGATAGAAACCCGATTGGGAGGATAAGGAGAACCTGCTCCGTGCCATCACGGGATTACATGTGAGAGCCCTGTATTGTCTGAAGAGAGAAGAGTCAAGATACTATCGGCTGCTCCTATTATTACACCCCAGAATTCCTCAAGGGTCGAAGACAAAGAGCTGGTTAATTATTTATGACATATGCATAAAAGGGGAAGGCAGAAACACGCAAAGAGCTATTTCATCAATTTTCAGCCTACCAAGGCTGCTTGGTTCATATTAACCAGCTCTTCTTCTTTTAAGTCTAATTTTGAAATTTGCCAACAAACTCTTCCCCTCCAGCATCGGTCAGGCCAGTAGTAAACTCAGATTTCTGCTCTGCTTGCTTAATTGGTACCTCCAAACGCAGGGGTTGTTTTGCCTGCTTGCTTCAGCTTATCTCAGGCCTTAATTGTGAGGTCTCTGGGGGAGAGCTTGTTATGTATAACGGGCTCACGTTTTTCAAATGGCACAGCTTTTTCCTTTGGAAGAAGCTGATTCATCGATGCGGAAACATTTTGCACAATGGTCTTGACTTTGTTTAAATTTCCAGTTAAAGGAATGATGAAAGTGCCTAATTTTGGTATGGCCAAAAGTGTTTCCTCTTGTCTCATGTTGCAGTGTGGTGCACTGGAGCTACCTGGTGAGCTGGGGGCTGTGCTTTCCTGGAGGACTTGGGGGATTGTGCCTGAGTGTGGGCAGCAGCACAGTCCCATGTTGGACCTGATGCTGCGTGAAACCCCTCTACCTTCAGTGAGGCTGGAGCTGATGGGAACAGTGCTGAGCTTCAGGCCAGGCTCCTGCACTTCTCAGAGGTCCACTTCAACCATGGTCTTCTCCTGGGGGCCTGTCACATGGCCCTCAGGTGCCCTTTCCATCACATGAGGAGTGTCCACAGGCCAGTGAAACACCTGCCTGCATGTCTTCCTCCTCTCAGGAGCAGTTCTTGCTTTGCCTTCGAGCATTTTCCAGTAAGACTGAAGCAACTCCATCCCAGTGAAGGAGTGGTGTGTCTGACTGTGGATTCCTTTCTCCATCAATTAATTGTTGTGCTCTTGACTGTACCCCCTTTTTTAGACCCATTCCTCAAGAGGACTTTCATTGCAGCACAACAGGAAGTTTTTTGTGAGCACGTTGTTGATGGGATTCACAGAGTGGGCTTTGTGCTGCTGCTGAAGAAAGTACATTTGGTAGAAATTATTTTGCTGGAATGGTTTAAGTGGGCACATGGAGAGGAAACTGAACGTGTCCCAAAGTGGTTTCCTTTCAGGATGAAGCTGCCAGAAGGGCTGGAGCCAAGGCCGGCCTGGCCCCAGCATCTGTGAGTGCTACAGGAGGGGCTTGCGGCTGAGCTGGTCAGAGAGGCTGACGTCTCCAGCAGGAGAGACAGCAGCTTGCAAGCAATGCTCCCTGGTCCTCGTTCCAAAGCGGTCAGCTCTGCCGTCCTCCCTAAGCACCCAGGAAAGGTGTTAGTATATCACCATTAGTTTTCTCTTTGTGCAGCATGCTTTGTTTGTTGGTTTTTAAGCAGTTCCAGCTACAGCCTCATGGACGGGCAAGGTGAGTGGTGTGTTGTGAGATGTGGAACTGAACATCATTTCAGACAGAGAGGCTGGGGTGGCAAACCATGCTATGAATTCAGCGGTAATCGTCAAAGACTGCTAGCTTTCAGAAAGGAGCCAGCTCATTCCCACCTATCTGTAGCTACTGAGAAAACAGCTAGGAGAGAAAAAGTGAATTTTCAGTGTGACTGACACCATGACAAGGAACCAGGCCACGGAGTCTGACCTCCCAGGCCAACCTGAGCAGAGGTGATCAGGAACTGAAGGTTGGTTCACGTGTGATGGCTCTTTATGCGTATTGGACATGTCAGTTGGGTGTCCAAGCAAAAAGAACCAGAGGTGAAGGAAATAAAACATCCTCCTCATCCCTGGCGGCATCCTGTTTTGTCTGAGGCTGAAGAGATGGCTAAAGCCTCCTGCATATCTGACAAGTGGTTAATTTGACAAAATTGGAACAGAAGCCTGCATCTTTAAGGGATCCAAAAGCCAAAAACATGTCACCTGCTATCTCAGGAAGTCATAGATTGAGCAGCTGAACTTATATGAACTTTTTGCTCAGCTGGGGATTTTGGCAGGAAATGGCATTATTCAGAATTTGGTGACTTACCAGCAGTTTGTTTTGAAAGGATCTATCCTGCCCTTAATTATGATCCTTAGATCCAGGACTTTTATTTTGTTTAGGTGAACAAGTGTTGTGAAATGCCTTTGTGAATCAAATCTAATCAAGTCAGTATTCTCCAGCTGGAGTCTGGAAACCTGCCCAGAGTGCATGGCAGGGGAGGACAGTGTGAGAGGCAAGGAGTGATGACAACCTGCCAGAGGAGAGCTGAAAAAGGTGGAGCAGTGAACTGGCCCTAGCAGACAAGGACATTTCCACACTTTTCTTCTCTAAAATGCTTGAACTCCAGGACACACTGGGCGTGTGAGTTTACACCAGTGAGCCCAAGGCAGTTTCAATTTATGCAACTACTGTTTGCTCAGCAGATGAGAGGCCCAGGTCTCTCTGATCTTGGTGATGTTCAGAGAACAGACTCTTCTGTAGCTTTCTCCAGCATCCAGATGGGCATGTGCCCAATGCCAGGTGTGGATGTGTTTTGCGTTTTTCCAACCCATGTTTTTGAGGGGGCTTGAAAATGAGCATCTGAGGACCCTGTAGAGACTTCAAAAGAATGAAAGATTAGTATTCAAAGGGCAGAATGAGTAGAAGGAAGGGACATATTTCTGCGTTTTCATTTTGGACATGCGATTGTGTCTCACCTCCAAGATTGGGGTAACACATACCAAGGGATCTTGGGCACAGGGATGTGCAGCCCTATCAGCCTCAGTGCTCTGACAAGGACTGCTGGTACGATTGCAGTAGCATCTGGAAGGAGAACTGTCCTCCAGGGTCTCAGTGCATCCCCAGACCTTCCCTGGGTGAACTGCCAACAGCACATGAGCAGGCAGTGACACTTCTGGTCCTCCCTCTACAGCTAAAGGCTTGCCCTTTAACCACGTCATTCTGGGGAAAACCTGGGATCCAATCTCTGCAGAAGTTTGTGGCTGTGGTGCAGCTCCACAGCAGCATCATGTGCCAGCAGTGTAGCAGTGTTTGCAAGCACCGGTGTGCTCATCAGACACTGGCAGGCCTGGTGCATCACTCCCATGGCACAGGCTGGCCACACAGAGGGAGCCACAGCTGCAAATCAGTAATTTGGGATGTGCTGATGTGTCTGTTCCGTACCGAACTGATCTGCACTGCTGGAGCGACCAGCTTGACTTGACATATGCTAATCTAAGAGGCAGAGAAGAGTCATCTGGCCTTCCCATGTCTCCTTATGGGAGTCTGCGGTGCTGGCAGTCCAGGCACATCCAGCACCAGTACTTACCACATGCTTACTAATGGGAAAATTAGGAGAAATGTACCCAGCAGGTCAGCTGTGTTGGGCACCACCAGGTTGACAGCCTTCAGGAAATGCCATGGTTCACAAAGTTAGATGAGAAGACTGCATCAGCTCACCGCTCTTTCACAGCAGGCAAGCAAATCAGTGTGTTTTCTGGGTGAGCATCGTACCTACATGCCATGCTGGCGCGCCGTGTTCTCTGGTCTTGTGGGGAAGGTGAGGAGCCAGAGCCATGCAGCACACGAGGCTGGAGGAGTACCATGGCTCTTTGGTGTTGAGTCCAAAGAGCCTGACGTGACCCAGAGCAGAATGTAGGACAGCCTTGCATCAGGCCCGCAGTACACACCTGCCTTTTAAAAACAATCAGCAAGTTTGATTACAGCACAGCCTGAGTGGGGAGGCAAACAGCGTGACTGGCATTTATCATCGGGACTGTAATTATGCCTGCAGGTCCCATGCTGCCCGGGCCCCCGTGCGGGAAGGGAGACATGATAAAAGATCATCCCTGGCCTGAAGAAATTAGAATCTCATTTAAAACATCCCAGGAGGGCGAGCCAAATGGGGATGGTGTAAGGGATTGAGGTTGGGAAAAAGCAGGCTGAGTTTGATTACAGATCAGGCTGCTTCCCGGAGGCTCCCGCCGAGCCGGGAGGCTTTGCCCGCACCTTTGCCACACCGGTTCGGCTGGCTGGTGGGAAAGGGCACGGGCTGCGGAGGGAAGACAGGCTGTCCAGGCTTGAAGCGAGGAGGAGGGAGGTGGGCTGCAGCGGTGGATGTGTGCCTGTGTATATAGCTATATGTGCAGAAGGAGAGGAGGGAGAAGGCTCCTTCCCTCAAGGCCCAAGGCACGCCGAGCCCTCTGCAGACAGCCGAGCCCCCCGGCCCCGGTAGGGCAGGCGCTCCCGCCCTGTGCCCGCCTCGCAGTGACACCGCCCGGTGGCCCCGGTGCCGGTGCCGGTGCCCGCCGCGCGGTGTCACTGCCGGCCAGGCGGCCGCCGCAGGGCCGGGGGGGCGGGGGTGGGGGGCTCGCAGCCCCGGGGCAGCCGGCAGAGCCTCGTCCCTCCCCCGCCCCGTACCCCTGCTAACCCCACGGGGGAGGATGCTCCCGGGAAGGGGCAGCCCGGGGGCCTGAGCGGCCGGGAGCACGGCAGCCGCCCCGCCGGGTGGAGCTGGCGGGGGCGGCGGGCGAGGCCGGGGGCCGCGCTCGGTCCCCGCCGAGGACCGGCCGGGGGAGCCGGCACCCGCCCGGCCCGATGTGAGCGCCAGCGCCCGGCTCGCTGCGCAGCCCCGGGGGAGCAGCAGAAGGGACTAATGCGGGCTTGGGGCAAAGCTGGGCCGAGCGCAAATGATTAATGTTGGATTTATTAGTGGTGTTATTGATTTTCACTTCTGCCTCGGCGCAGGCGTTAGCGCAGCTCCCGGCTGGGGGTCTGCGGCTGCCGCAAGGCACCTCCCCGTGCGGCGGGCCCGGGGGGGCGGCCCTCGCCTTCCTCTCGGTGCAGACACACCTGGCGTCCCTCGGGGGACCTGCTGGGAACGACTTACACCGGCCATCACGACGCTCCGGTTATAAACGGGGCTTTTGCACCGCTAGGGAGGAGTCCGGGGCAGCTCCTCTGGCAGATGCCGGACCCCCTGCTTTGGGCGGGGAGAGGATGAGCTGGGCACCCCCCAGGCTGCACAACTAACTTCCCGCTGCATTTTACTTTCAAACCCCGTGTTCTGCAGGCTGTAGATCTGGCAGTCTTCATGAGCGTGGCATTAACCTGCTCGCCCAGGAGAGCCAGCCCCCCCTCCTTGCCAGCAGCCCGTTAGCGGGGTCGCTGCCATGGGCCCCCCCTCCCACCAAGCAGGCGTTCCTGTGCCAGCCGCCGGGCTCTCACAGCGCGCAAAGGGCAGCATTTAACCAAGCTACGTTTTTCAAGCAATTTTAACTTAATTCTCCTTTGAGCAGATTTTAATAGCTTTTCCTGATTCCTTTGCCTTCAGAATTTGCTTTCATAATTAAAGAGCCTGAAATTTCATAGGTTTCTTTATGATGCCTGAAATTTCCTACAGAAATCCATTTTCTGCTCCAGTTTGAACAAGTTACCAGATCTAATATAAGATGACAAGAAAGACTTTCATACAGTGGGGCACGCACTGAACAACAGTCCCTCTGCAGGCTCCTGCCATGTGATACAACTCAGGACAGCACTGGAAGGAAAAGCCCAGTGTTTCCTGGGCATACTTCACCTGCAGCACCCCTGTGTTGTTTGTATGTCTGCACACAAGCATTTTGGCATATGGGTTCAAAGCACTTTGCAAGCAGTCGGTCACCATTTTCAGGGGGCTGGGGGTGGTGGGTAGTCAGCCTGTAACTGATGTTCAGTTTGGGTGCTGGTGTGGCCCACAGTCTCCCAGGCAAGGCAGGGAGCAAAACACGTGAGCAACAAATCCTTCCTTCCTTAAGCTTCCTAGGGGCTTAGTCTATTCACTGGCCTTTTGCCTTGTAGGGGTGTTCCTCAGTTTAAAGGGCTCCCCTCCAGATACAGGTATGTCTCAGTGTGACTGATGAGCTGCAGCAATATGGGCTGCTCTCATCGCTTCTGTGCAAAGTCCCACAATTTCTTCTTCTCCCCAAGTACCACCACAGAATTATGGAATTATGTGACACTCTTGCTTCTGGGTAAAAAAAAAATATATATATCAATTCTGGCACTCATCTTTCTAGAAAGAAGCTTCACAACATAACTGGAACACACCCAAGAGGCTGAAAATCAGAAGAGAAATTAAAATATCCTGCATTTGATTTTATGTTAAAGCTGGCGATTTTGAAAGCACATTTTATGTGCAGGGGTGAGGATTGAGTGGATTTTGATTCAGTCCCTGATTTTGGAGTTGGAAATAACTGTCTCAGTGCAGGTGGAAGCATTTGCTTCCGCCACATGTCTAATGCAGAACTGGCCTGTGTGTAAAACTATAGAGTAAATGATGGCTGCTGAGACTTGGCAGGACCATACTCATCTGAATTTGTTTTAGAGACATCTGGGCCCAGAGATGCAAGCTGGCACTATCCTGGTTGTACATTACACCACCAAACCATCTCATGCAAAGCTCCCTTCCCACAGGTGGGTATTAACAAGCACCACTTGTTTCGGTACTTGCTGGTGCCTTCCTTCACTCCCTCCTCTTCACCAGCTGTCAGTTTGCTAGATGATTTCTGAATGTGGCAGGTGGACACAATTTCATTTTGTGACTGTTGCAGCAGCTCACGCCAGATACTACTTACTCCTTTGGGGAGGTGCAAAATTAGGTGCTGATAGGTAGAGGCCTGAAGAACGCCAATCACTTTGGGGGATGAGGATCTGCCTTGCAGAGCACAGCTTATTGATGCTTGAGGCCAGTGCCAGTCCCCCAACGCTCAGGAGACTTTGTGTGGCCTCTGGTAAGGATGACACCTCTGTCACCAACCCGCTTTGGGCCTGAGAAGGACTGCCCCGGGTGTGGGACCATCTGACTCGGTGGGGAAGGCTGAACTAAGCAGGAAGAAACTTTCTAGAGATGAGCACCTACCAGGGCTCCTTCTGCCTGAAGGGAGGCAGCGACCAGCTCATGAATGGTAGGTTTCTGTAGCATGTAGCAGCATCTGGACAAAACATAAGCTATGCAGTCGTTTTAGCTGCGTTAATGCATATGGTCCGGGCTGCTTGAGGTATTTAGGAGGTGAGCAAATTCCTGCACTCCCACAGGTAAATTAAATGATGCTTTGTGCAACAAAATATTGTATAACAAGTTTATTAAGGACTGGAGAAGGCTTGGGCTTCTGTGAACAAAAGATGTGGGCAGAGATGTGGATTTATTTGAATGTATCTACATGATATTTTTGTGTATAGGGTTATTTAAAACCAGCTTTACAATTTGGCAAATTTGCCTCAAGTTGAAAAAAGAAGTCAGACTGGATACAAGGAAATGCTTTTTCCCTGTGAGGACAGTTGAACAATGGAGCAGGTTGCCCTGAGAGGCTGTGCAGTCTGTGTTCTCAGAAGTTTTCAGGACTCAGCTGTATAAAGCCCTGAGCAACCTGGTCTGGCCTCATCACTGACCCTGCTGTGCGCAGAAGGTTGGGCTGACATCTCCTGAAGTCCCTTCCATCCTGAATGATCCCTGATGCTGTTTCCTTTCCTGGAAGGATTGGGATTTGCCATGCAGCCGCGGCTCAAGCAATCTGTGTGCACTCACCCACGCTGACACGCGCTCACCCCTTCCCTCCCTGAGCAGCTGGTATTTTGCTGGTGGATGATGTCATCCCATTTGCTTACTTAAGAGAGGCATCATGTGAGAGTAAGTAATTTATGTAATGCTGCTGCTAGTGCAAATTAAGGTAGAGCCGGGTTAAGCAGGCCTAGGGCAATGAGGGCATGCTCTGCATGGTGGGCTATGGAGAAAATTGCTGCAGGAGGCTAGCCGGCTGGATTATAGGAGCTCAGAGGATCAAGGAATGCTGGGTTTGTTTCCTTTTCCCCTTGTCCTGCACAGCAGAGCAGTGATGGGAGGGGGTTTTTAGTCTGTTGCTGTAAGGGAGCTCAGTAAAGGTATGTTCCCTGGCAGTGCCCTTTACCCCAAAAGACCAGCTTTTGGAGACCAAATGCAGGCTCAGCTTTTTAAAAGAATAGTTTAAAAAAAATAATAATCAATCACTGTTGTAAAATCACTTTTTCTCTCTGCTTGGTTGGATTTCTGTACCAGCTCATTTTCTTGCGAGACTATACCAAACCCCAGAGCTACCAAGCTGCCACAGCAGCTAAGGACTACAGGGTGGGGGGACGTATGGACCTCATGGCAACAGCAGAAGCTGCTCTGCAGGCTTGAGAGAAAACTTCAAAGGTGAAACTCCAGAAAAGAGGGAAAGAGCTGCTTGGGGGTTGTTTGAGCATTAGATGCACCCTGGTGGTTTCTTCTCCCCCAGTTGTTACTATTACTGCTTATGCTCCAGTGGTACTTAGAAACAACAGTGCTGTTGTGCAGCACAAATTGCGCACAACAGAGCGTTTGCCACCAAGGATGTATCTCAGACCAAACAGAAAAGATGGATAAAGAAAGGATAGTAGCTAGAGAGGGCAGGCCAGACCCTAAAGCACCTGTCTCCTGACAGTACCATACATCACACCCTCAGAGATGTGTGTCAGACTCAGATTCTCCTGAACTCCGAGGGAATTTGAGTGTAGAGGGCTTGTACCTATCCCAGCTCAGGTCAGAGTCTGACCCTCCCCAGCTCATGGAACTGAGCAGATGATGTTCCTGCCCAGCTTAGCCTACACAACATCGGTTTGCTCATGTTGCTAATGAAGGTCTGGTTTGGATTAGCATGCAGGGCTAGGTGATCAGGAAGGAAAAGCAATGCAAACATGCAGCCCTTTGGTAGGCAGGATAATAACCATTACTCACTGGTTCACTAACAAGAGCCTTGCCATTGTAAATGAGTAAGTGCTATTGAACATCATCTTAAAAACACCGTTCTCTGTAAGGAGGGCGATCAGACTCGGGGAAGAGGGAAAAAGAAAGCAGAAGCAGTAAGCCACATAAACATTATTGATTTTCAGTTTTAAAATGTTACTAGGAAAGCTGTCAGCATATCTTAAGTGACTGGAGAAAAGCAGGGGACAGCTTCTGCCAGGGTTCAGGGCAGCACGGTCTGTTCCTCTGCTGATCTGAGACCCTGTGGTGGGAACCTGGCAGCCGTGAGTGCTGAGTGAGCGTCGGCTGCAGGCGTGGAAAGCCACCAGTGCTGGCTGCGAGCCAGAGGAGCACTGCTGGGCATGCAGCTGGGGTGCAGGGTGGAGGATGCTCTGAGATGGATGTGACACACCAGTCCCTTCTGCCAAAGCAGCGAGTGCAGCGGGAGCTAAGCTGCAAGCCCTGCAGAGGAATTACAGTAGTCAAGCCTGTGTCATGAGTGCATGTATTTCTGCTGAGACGCCCTGATGGGATCTAACGAAGGGACAATGGGAGAGCAATACCTTTGAACCACGTGAGCTCTCTTGGGCTTTCCCAGGAAAGGAGGGGATGAAAGGGCTGTGGAGGCTTGTCTTCTGCATCCACCTCCACCCTATCCCTGCCAAAAGGCAGCTGGAGAGGAAAGGGGATTTTGATCCTGCCAGCATCTGCCAAGCACTACATCTTTGTTATGATTTGGGCTAAGGCCAAAGGATCCCCAGTTCACCTGGAAAATTCCTGTTCCCAGTACACGCTGCCAGAGATATGCAGCTGGTTATTAGCCTAACCTTACACCTCACCCTCAGCCTAATGTAGGCATGATACCTACTAGCAGTTCTGTTTGTGCATTTAATCACAAGTCCATTTACCGCTGGCATCTGAGCCTTTGGGGTGTGATTAAAGAAAGCGGGAATGCACCTCTGTCCCTCAGGCTTGGGCCCGCTGAAATTGAGATGCAGTGGCTCAGCTGTCCTCTGGAGAGGATGAGCTTGGGACCTGGAAAGGATCCACCTTCTTTTGCTTGTCCTAGCTGATGAACACCCCCTCCCTAGGGCAGCCTGCCCGATTTGGGAATCCATCCCCAGACACTGTCCTTGAGGTTGTCTGGCCAGGGAGCTGCTCTCTCCTTGGCTTGGTTTCTGTACGTTTTTGGGCATCCCGAAGGACTGCACACCAGTGTGTTCAGCCAGAGGGTGACTGAAATTGTATGGAGTTTAAAAGTAAAATTGCTTGTTACTACACAAACCTAACTAAATGCATACTTATTGTGCTATGTATTGTTCTAACAAAGCTATTCTTATAACCACATTCATTGACAATTAAAAGTTTATATATGGAAATAGCTAAAGATACAAATGTTGCTGCTTGATTATAATGACAAATTGCAAAAAGAAAGAAAAAAAATAGTAGTTCTCTTTGTTCTGCCTTTCTTACCTGAAGTAAGAACCTGGTTAAATCAGTTACCCATTATCCTACGCTTCAGAATAATGCTGCTAAAAATGAAACATAAAATTAGCCTGTCATTTTTCTGTCGCTCACTTGAGAATCAAGCTGTCCTTCTGTAAAGCTTTTAATTTCCATTAAAATACCTTGAGGCAGGTGCATGGAATTTCAGCAGCAGCAGTGATAGACCCTAAGCAGGTCCAGCCCTCACCTCCTTCAAGCACACCCTGCCTGGCCAGGGCTGTCCTGCTCCCTGCTCACTCAGAGGGGAATTTTGCTTCTCCTCCACTCAAAGACCCTCTTGTAGCTCTCCTGCCTGCGTGCCCAGACTGTGCTCCATGGGATGTCCAGCCCTTCCCTGCTGTGCCAGGGAGACTCAGGGTTACTCCGTGGCTCTGGCATGGACAAGTGGGGCTGGCCCTGCCCCAGCGCATCTCCCTGCTTAGTGCCAATGTGGCTGCGATGCTGTATGCTGGTGCTGGGAAAAGTGGGGCTGCTGAGAAGGTTTTTGCTGGGAGCTTTGTGAGGCCAGTGGTAACCTACTGTGATGCTCAGGAGCGAGCTGGGGGAGGAGTCCAGATGTGAGCAAGGCGAGTCTCCTCTCCTCCATGGCAAGTCTGGTGCTGGGATGAAGCTGGACTAGGCTCAGATAGCACAAAGACCAGCCCTGGCAAGAGCCCAAGCATCTGCATGAGAGGGCTAGAATGAGGAAGACAGGTGGGCTGACGATCTCCCCATATGCCATAAGGAGCCAGCTTTGGCCAAAGCAAGAGGTGTAGGTCAGCTCTAATTCAGTACCACCCCTTCGATGCCAGCAAGAGTCCCTCCGGAGACACAGTGCTGGGAACTCTGCCTCAGGCGGAGAGTCCTGTCAGCTTTTGCAGAACAACATCGGTTATGATTATGCCTTATCTAATGGATGGGAGGCAGTGCTATTTGGGTGGTAATACACGTTCACATTTGGTTTGGCTATTTTGGTGCTAGAGGAAATTTTTTCTCTACTGGATCGTGAAGAAGCCCGCACTGCTTCCATCTGTTTGAATAGTGAGTGTCTTTGATCAATCAGCCAGGCAAACAAGCTAAACTCCCTCTGAGATTCTGCTCCTTCAGCGTTTTGCTTGTCCTGAGCTTCTCTGTTTTATCTTTGAGCTGTTGGGATCAAACGGATTTTTTTAAAAGCCTGGGGAGAGTCTAGAAGTGAATTTGTGTCTAGTTTTAGCTGGAGGACTCTGCATGTGTTGGCTGGTGTGCAGCTGAGGCACAGGCCCTGCCCAAAGCCAGCTGAAACACTCTGCCTGGCTGTAGTTCTCAGGCTTTCAGTTTTGTGTCTTCAATTCACAAGCCGCCACTGATTTTTCAGGCAGTTGCTCTGCTTAATGCTAATTTTAGAATTCCATCAGTAGTTTCTAGACCAAGCTTGGCTTTGCTTTTCTTTCCCATGTTGAAATGTCTATACATCACATCACTAGGGCCAAAAAATGTGTGCCAAGTGACACAAGTTTTAGCCATGGTGCAGTCTCCAGGCAGTTCTTGTGTGCAAATTTTCATGCCAGGTCGAAGCAGGCATAATGTGGCACTAATAGCAGTGACTGTTCCTAAAGACAGACCTAAGGCAAGGTCGATCAGTATTTGCCATCACATCCTTGCAGAGCAGTGCTCAA
The DNA here is from genome assembly GCF_023638135.1 of Falco biarmicus. Classification (NCBI taxonomy): domain Eukaryota; kingdom Metazoa; phylum Chordata; class Aves; order Falconiformes; family Falconidae; genus Falco; species Falco biarmicus. The sequence goes on from NC_079299.1 coordinate 11,992,384, forward strand.
GAACATGACATTAGTAACCTGGTACAGAAATGTTCAGGCACAGGTGGTACCTGGTGATGAAATCTGAGTTAAGTGGTTTCTAGAAGTTAAATGGCTGGTTACAGGCTCAAAGGTGACTGGGAACCAGGGTTTTTACTGGTGAGGGAAGCAGGCTGTGGGAGGAAGGGATGTCTTGGTGCTTATACCTATAGCATTCAAAATGAGCAGCGGAAATATTAAAATTGCTAAAAGCCTGCCCATGGTGCACGGAGTCTGTGATCTTGCAGTAAAACTGCCCTGCTTCTAGTGATGCCGTCTATTCCTTTCATTTGAAAGCTGTTGTGTGCTCTTGGTGCTGCTGACAGTGAGAGCTGGCGAGGGCCAAATCATTCCTCCAGCTCTATGCAGTGGCTCACTTTTGACCTGTAATATTTGGTGGGCTTTTTTTTTTTCAGCAGAAATTGTCAATCACGTTAAGGTATGTGGAGGACATGTTATTGATAGGCAGAGATCATCAAGATTTGGGATTTGTTTGGTTATTGTCACCTCTAACCTGAGTTGCATCAGGAAAGGCTGCTCACTCCTGAGCCCTGCCTGGTTCCTTCGTAGGAAGAGATGTCAGTGCTCCTGGCAACTCACTTCTGCTTGCAGAGATCAGCCCACGCTTGATCCCAAACTCCCTTGGAGTGGAGGGAGCTCAGCTCTTTGGTTTGATAGCGATTTTTCTTTCAAAGGTGGTGGTGACTGCAGTTGAAAGACATTGGTTTCTAAAATACCACCCCACCCTGCCCCTTGAAAATACAGTTTTTAACTGTCTTCAGAGAACCTTGAAACTTCTGCTAGAGTCACAGGAAGCAAAAGCAGAGATGTTAGGAATGAATGAATGAATGAAACATGCCTCATCTACTGCTGAAGTTTTTCTGTGCTCAGAGCTGTCATGCCTGGGACTCCCCAGCCAGCCCATCACATGCATTTGGAGTGAGCAGTGACTCATCCCCCTCATTCTGCTTTTACACCTCCACACATCTGCCTATGTTTTTAGAGTTGCACTCCGGTGAAAATAACAGTTTGTTTACTCAGTGAAGGCAACATTGCCAGTGCCTCAAAGAGCTCTGGATGGTCCTGCTGTTGGTGAATGGCATTGGCATTTTCCTGAGTTATGTGAAACTGCTTTGACATGCTCTCAGAAATATTCTAAAGAAATAAATGGAGGCAAAGGGTGGTGGTGTGGTGTGTGTTCAGTAATTGTGCTTTGACACAGAAGGGGCTGGAATTTGCACCCTTGTGGCATGCAGGTTGCTGAGCCTCTGTTCAACCAGCCTGCACTGCACCCTGTCACTCTGCAGCAGTTCAACCCGGAGTAGTATGTGACCACCTTCCCTAGGAGAACATTTGGGAGGAAAGGATTTGTGTTCGCTGAACCCAGAGAGATTGAGATACCAGAAGAAGAAGGACATTTCCTTTGCATTTCACTGGAATTGCGATTGTGACTTCCAGGTGACAGGTCCCTCCCAAAGTCCAGGGAGATACCAGACAGCTTTGCACTAACTCACGAGCCAGAGAGATTAGGGCTTGCCTGTCAGCTTGGTTCGACGGGGATCTTTGTAGGAGGGATGCAGGGAACTCTCAGTGTGTCAGTGGTGCCCTGGCAGACCCTGGAGAGCTGTGCCGGGCTGTTCTGTCCTCCAGGCAGCAGATGCAGCTGTGCACAGGAGCTGCTTCCCACACAGATGGTTTCTTTAGACCAAGCAGAGTTCTTAATATGAAGCCGGGCAGCAGTGCTGGCTCCAGTTTCAGCTGTCAGTAGCAGACGTGAGATCTCCTCTCAGGACCAGTGCCTGGAGTAACTTCCTTGCACCCAGCGTACAGAGTGAAAGCAGGTCTTGGCCTTCTACAACCATTTTACTGAAGTGAACCACACGCTCACTTGGGGCAACGCCTGAGTAGATGCCTCACCTGAAACCTGCTAGTAAAACAACAGAGCACTGTTTTTCTAACTTCAAAGATACGGGACCATCTTAGTTGAGCATCTTTTACTTCAGAGTCAGAACTTCCTCTTTTTAAGTTTCCTTATTGCACACTTATTAAAACCAGACTTCTGTGACCCTTATATTTTGTCCCCTTCAAGACAGCTGCTAAATATGTCTTTAAACCCCTCAAGTGTTTGCAGGTTTGTGCATGACAGGGCAAGTGAGAGTGAGAGCTGGTAATAGAGGACAGCAGGAGCTCTCAATTTCATGCTCTTTCTATTGCTTTCAGGTACCTCTAAACCAAGGTGCTCCACAGCCATGCAGTGCAATCTGCAGCGATGAGACTGCTCTATCTTTTTCATTTTGATTTCTTTGGGTTTTTTGCTGACCTGAAAGTCTAATCCCTGCCTCTGTGCCTTGTTGTCATTCAGTTCCTGCAGCACAACTACTGGCTCCTGTTAGTGTGTGAAGTACAGTTTAACTATGACATGAGGTCTTATTCCTCAGCCCAAAGCCTAACGGAGAGAACAGCTTAACATATGTAATCAGCTCCCAAAACTGTTGTGCGTGGAATGCTTATGCATGTTCCCCCTTTCCTAGACAAGTCCATCATTAAATCATCCCAAAACATGCTACAAGTACACGCAGACATGTTCATCCTGTTACAGAAGAACGGCTTGTTACTGATTCCAGGACTCCGCGTTTCTGAGGCACGAGGTAAGGAGCATGCCACGGGCTGTCATCCCTCACATCACACATCACTTGCTATGCACTGGCTGACCTCTGCCAAAATATTATCCTAGCAGTCATGCCACATTTGGCTGTGTGAGGGGTGCCGGTGCCCTCAGCCAAGCAGAAGACCATAGCATTGCAACTGTTAAGTGTAGGCTCAGAGAGGTGGCCAGATCCTTGGCTGCCATAAATTGTTAGGGTTGGGCTAACCTCAGAAGAGCTACCTGCACTTGCAGTGCATAATCACCATTTAGGAATCTAGGCCATTAACGAGGCAGATGGTCTTAATCCTCTTCTTATTGGATAGTTGTGCACATCACAAGTAAGACTTATTGGACTGTTATGGGCAATCAGCAGAGACCTCAAGGACTAAGTGTCAGTAGAAATTGAATGATTTTTGCCTCTGCAGCTGGTCCCTCCCAGCCAGGTTGGAGCAGATGGCAGGCGAGAAGCTCTCCGTATGGTACCTGTTGGGTCGCTGAAAAGAAGATCAGTTCTCAGGACAGTTACAGCTTCCATAAAGAATAAATTAACCACCCATTGAGCTGAATAATAGCTCTAATAGCCAGGAAACACCTTAAAGAATAGATGTGCAGGTAAATCCTGTCACAGATCCATCTGAATCAGAATGCTGAAACCCCTGTGAGAGTTGACCGATGTGTTTATGCTGAAAACTGCATTCCTCACTGGTGGTATGATTTCATTACAGTTAGTATCATAACTCAAAAACTCATTTATCTGTCTTTGTCAAGCACCAGTATGGCATGACAGGGGGAGAAAAAGACGTGTTGCTGTACAAGCTCAGTGAACACTTCAGCTTACCGCAACACAATCTTTCTTTCTTCTTTCCCTTGTGCTACTGCCTCAGCCATTTTTGAGTGCTGGCCCTGCTACTTTTTATAATGTGTCATAGTGCCCATGGACACCCACCTCTACCTTCCAGCTTTCTCTTGCTAGCGTACACTGAACGTCAGTTCAGTGCCAAGGATCGGGCCCCATGAGTCAGTGTGATTTTTTTTTTGGCCACTCTTGGTGACCCTTTTCAAATAGCAAAGCCTTTCAGTAGAGTTAATGAATTATTCTGCAGAGGCCAGGCAGTTTCTGGAACGCTGGACTCAGACATCACAGAACTAATCCTCCTGTAGCCCTGCCACTGAAAACACATCAGTGTTTCTCCCCTTCAGCTTCCTTGCATTTCAGCTACTAGTACAGGACCAGGTTCATTCTGGCTGAGCTGTGTTTCATGAATCATGGCAAGCCACTCCTTGCAGAGATGATAATCGTTCTAATCCTCTATCACTATCTCCCAAAGCCTTAGGAACATGCTGGATAAATATTTGCAGCAATAAAGAGGCCTCAACTCCCTGTGGCTGAGCAGTGTTAAAATCTGACCTTCTGCTTTGAGCTCATCTCAATTCTAAAGCTTGAGTGTATGACAAGCACAGATGATTTACTCAGAGCAGGGCTGAAAGGAGAGTAAAGAGAGGGCGATGGCATCCTGAGCTAGAGACTGCTCTGATGTATGCATGGATTAGATCCCATGCTGGTGTGAACAGAGTAAAGTCAACACAACTGTCATGGTATACCTTTAGCTGAATATCATGTCCTTCAGGGTAATAGTTGCTGAACTATAGCATCAGAAATATGCATTATCGAAAGGAAAAAATCCTGAAACATTGTCACCAGGTCTGCTGTTTGACCTTCTAGAGTGGGACTCAGTCTCTCCCACGTGCACACATGCTCTCTTTTACGACAGAGTACCAATGGCTGCTGCACTGTTCATTTAGCCTGTGTGCTCCTCCATAATCACTAGACCAGCAACGAGATGTTAAGAAGACCTTTTCTCCACCTGCCTCTTCTGCACAGGGCAGGGCAGCCCTTTGCCAAATGGAGCAGCTTCACAGCTGTGCAGGACCGAGCAGGTCAGTGTGGGCACTGGGGTCCAGCCCCAGAGCCTTTCTATGCTACGGTTCGTAAGAACCAGAGCCATTCGTATTGTAACTCAGTGCTGATCTCAAGTTGCCCTAGTCTGTCTCCAGGTTACTGGGAGGCTTTTAGTGAGCCTTAGGTTATGAAAAACTCAGAGGAAGGCAGAGCACCTGAGGAGCAATGTCTCCGTACAGGCCCTGAAGAGGCTGGGGCTAGTATTTCTCTACCATTACTTTGTGACAGCAATGTACTCATAAGCACGTCAGAAAATCAAGGTGAAGTAGGCAGTGCCAAGGCTCATTTCTCTGGTTCAGCAGTCCTGATAGAGGCAGGGACTGGCTGGGAACCTGGGGAAGGATGCGTGCACCTGTATGGTGTGCACATTCACGGGCAGAGAGGAAGACATACCGCTTGTCAGGGAGGCAGGCTGCCAGCTGCAGGGCACCATAACCCTGGGAGTTAATCTGCCACTGCCAAAACACAGCCCTCTCCTCAGAGCCAGCACCCCCCACGTTCACACAGCTCTTTCAGAGACCACCACCACGGGGACGGTTTGCTTTCTGGTACAGCCTAACAGTGGCTGGAGGGAAAGCTAAGACGGCAGTCGGACTCACTGCTTTGAATGTGTAGCTTGTTTGCTACTAAAATCTCACTCTAGAAGTTACATTTCCCCTCAACACTACAGCTGGGTGTGCTGTTAAAAGCACTCGGATTGTCAAAGCAAGCTGGTTGCTGCTTGCAGGAAGATGTGCTGGACTCTGCTCACTAAATGAAGACATGAGCTGTCAGGCACGGACAACACACTGTGTGTTTATGTCCGCCTTGCTGACAGACAATTTCACTTTAGCAATAAGCAGCTGAAAGTGGAAGGGGTTATTTGTTTTGCATTTTACTTTTTGTCAGTAATTTTCCAGGGGAATCGCTCTAGCTCTGCTACCTGCTGCTAAACGGGTCCTCAGAGACAGCAGCGCCTAGCTCCCCTCTTCAAGAGAGTAGCCTGGTCATGCATGTTTCTGTTTCATGTTTTGCTGGCACTTGAGGCTTGGCTGCATGAAAAAAATAAGACAGCATTGAATGTTATGGATCATATTATTAGAGAGAATTGGGAAAGAGCAGTCTTACAGCAGAATAAGAGTGTCCTTGCAGCGGCTGCTCTCAGATGCCACAGTCTCTTCCTCCTGGTAGGCAAGCTCTGAGCAGGCTACCATTTCACAGTAATGTCAGTACTCAGGAAAGAAAGGAGGCTTTCATTTTTAAACCATTCCTTTCCAGGTCAGCCATGAGGTGGCAAAGTAACTGGTGTGAATTCAGCGCCTGCACCACTCGCAGACTGCCAGCCCTTGGTAAGCAGAGCTGTGGCATCCACCTCCAAGCAGGCAGAGCCATGGCAGGAGCTGTGCAGGTCTGTGCGCCCACTGCACAAAGGACCGCCATGCCCTCCCTGGGGGCTGGGGCTCAGCTTGGGAGCACGGCTCTGTCTCTGTGCCCATCTCCATGTGTGGCTTTTCTCTCCAGAGCACAAGCACTGGAAATTGGTGGCGCAGTGAGTGACCCTCTCAGAGACTGGACAGCGAACAGTACACATGGCTGCACTTCAAACCTCTTTTTCTTCTCAAGTCCATGGAGAGGCCAAGTGAGTACGATGGGACAGAGACTGTGTTTTTACAGAGAATTAATTGAAGACAATGTTGAACAGAGATACTCAGTATTTTTTTGCTTCCTTGAGGAATGGCTTGTCTTTTCTTGATATAAGGGGGTGGACAGTTTTTGCATATGAAAAGAAATTGCTTCTACTTTTTCTCTCCAGACTGCCTCTGCTCTTGCTCTCAGAGCTGCCCGATCACCCAGCCCTCAGCTTTTCAACAGCTGCAGTCCCTTTATTTCAACAAATGATCACACCTACTAAACTGGTGTGTTCCATATTGGGCATAAGGTACTGAAATCCCTCACATTCTGGGATTTCCTGGCAGGTAAGGGACACAGGGAGCTCAGTACCTTACAAAACCAGAGCCTGTATATTCCGAATTTTCTTCCTGAGACGCTAATCATAGAAAAGAAACAAAATCCTCTCATATGTTGGCTCCAATATGCCTGGCTTATCTATGGGGAGGAAATCTTCAATGAAGTCAGTATTGGTTCCCATTTGTTGCTACAAGTTCATGCAGATAATACGGGATCAAATCTTCCTCTGAATTTGCAAATGCGTTAAAGATTCAGCCTGGGACGATGTGTCTTGTGTACTTTGGAGGCTTTGTGTATATATGTCTAAATGGGTGGCCTGGGGGTTACGGTTGGCTCTGACTGCCTTTGTCTCACAAAAAGGCAGTGCTTTGGGGGACATATTTCTCTGTTTTTCTTGCAATGCTGTGCATTAATGCCGTTCCTCAAGCTAAGAATAGATAGTCTTCATCTTGATGGTTGTTAAAAGAGCATGGACCAGAACAGCAAATCTGAGTAATATAGAGGCTAAATCCTGCTCACGGCTGCACAGACTTCTGTACAACAACTTAAAAGTTAATGATGCACTAGGGAGGCTGGGGTGTAGATGAAGTACCGTAACAAAGAAGTGCTGGTTGAAAAACCACTCTCAGAGATCTCTCTGGTTCCTTTATCTCAGTGTAGGATGTAATTTCAAATAAGGTCTCACAGGGATGTGCTATGAGCCTGGCTCTGCTGGATATTTTCATTAAGGTCCAGTGGGACTGACTGGAGAATATATTTATATCATTTTGCAATTGCCTTCTTGCCAGAAAGGACTGAAAGCACCTGGAGTGAGGGCCTGAGTTAAAAATGATCTGGTCTAACAGGGGAAATGGCCCAGAATGAAATTCAGTGGTGAAGAAGGTGAAACATTATATTTAGGAATGTACAAGGGGCAGAAGTACCACAAAATAAGACCCAGGGGTCACAGCAGGTCATGAGATAAATACAAGTCACAGGTACTCCACTATGGCAGTTGTTCCCCCCCATCTACTTGGTATAAGATGAGGACAGATCAGATTAATTTGTGTGAAGGAGAACTTACGCTAGATATAAAGAAAAATTTTGTTACCATGAACCTTGTGAAGCGCAGCTAGTAGCCAAGAGAGGCCACAGGGTCCCTGCCATCATGGGTTTAATAACAGATTAGATGAAAAACTGTCAGGGATGACCACTGTGTGCTTCATGCTGCCCCAGGGCTGGCAATGATGGAGGTGTCCTCCTCAGTCCCTGCAGCTCTCTGCATGCTCAGGATGGTGCAACGTCAGGCATATATGCCTGGCAGGTCCTCCAGCAAAGTCCTCCCCTGTGCTCAGGCCGGCCAATGATCCAGAGGTGCAAAGGGGACATGCTGGGGAGGTGATGCTGTTCGTGCTGCTGCTGTGGGGCCCAGGGAGGCCACTGACACCAGGCACCACTGCTGGGAGGAGACTTCACCACCAGCAGTGGCCACCTTTAACATCTAGGCTTCCACAGCACGGGGATGGACAAGTCAGCACTGTCTCGCTGATCCCTCCTTGCTGTTTCACTGCTAGGTGTGGAGCTGGTTCTGCCTTCATTAGGCAGCAAGGTGGAACTTATCCTTAAATTCTTTTTTGAGGGAATACACTTTCACTACACAAATAGTCCCCAGATGTCAGTAGGCAGCAAGAATAAGGCCTGGAGGAACAGGATTTTTATTCTGTGCCAATTGTGGAACAATTGTGCAAACTTGCTGAATTTCTCCATGTGGAAGAAGAGGGCATTTCAGCCACCATGTGTCTGTAAGGTCCTATGTGGACTTTACAAAAAGAAAAGGGAAAGTGAGAGTGTTGTTGCCATATGGTAAGAAGAAACAAAAGAGCACTGACCAGGGTTTGGGAAAATAGTTTAAGAAGATTGGATTTTGAAGCATTCACATACACTTTGAATAGCTCCTTCTCTGCAAAAGCCCGTGATTATTTCAGAAAGTTGCCAAGCAACACAGAGGCCATATATTGTAAAGACTGTATAATCCAGGCACTTGCTTCTTAAAACACAAAAAAACAGGATCTGAAGGACAGATCAGGGAAACCTTACTTTTCTGAGCATCTGCTGGGTTTCTTGTCCCTCTGCTTCTTCCACACACGGGAATCCCTCCCCTGCCCCCCATATTCCTTCCTTGCTTCATTTTTTGTATTGGGAAGAAAGTAAAAACAGTGTGGTCAAAGAAAGAACAAAAAACTATAAGAAGAGGCAAAACTAAGTGTGACAGCATTGCAGTAAATAAGGAAACACCCGTTAAGTTGGGCATTAGCAACGCAGTTTGTATTTGAGCATTTCCAAATAGATCTTGAAAAATACAGCCCAGCTCTGCACCGTTCACTTATCCGCCTTTGCCAAAAGGAACAAAGGCAGTTGCTGTAACACTCACGGGAGAGGAAAAGAGGGAGAAAGAGATGAACTTTTCACCATTTTTTACTGGTTTTAGTTCTACTTTCTGAGGGAGCCAGTGAACACCAGGCTTTAAAGCAGCTGCCTGGCACTACTGTAAAGGCTGGGGGAATGCATACTGTGTGTGTGCAGAGGGGTGGCAAGGACGTGTGCATAGTCCCCACCGTGCTGCTCCTTCATGTCTTCTCTGCAGACTAAGCCCCTTCCTCTACATTCTGCACTACGCTCACTGGTTTCCCTGTGTCACTGCAAATGCCAAGTGATAATTAGGTTACTTTCTTCTCTTTTGAAAAGCTACAAGTCTTAAACTTTGTTTTTCATAAACAGGTTGTTGGAAAAGTTGTTAGCCTCCAATATGCAGTTAATCTTTGGACAAACAGACTTTAAATGGCACACTGTTGTCTAGCAACTATACTATAAACAGCCCTCCATTTGTGTCCTGCGGGTAATCACTGATTTCTTGGGGATTAAAGCTTAAGTAACACTCCAATCTAGGTGCGTGCATCAGACCACAGCGTATTACAGCAGATTATGCCTCCTAGAATACAGCTTGCTTAACCATTTAGAATCCCAACAGAAAACTGACTGCTGTAATGATAAGAAAATGAGCACTAGCTTGTAAAATAACTAATATTTTGAGTTATGATGTAGAACATTTTACTGGCAGACTCAAAAGGATTTCTGTCATACAGAAGGGTGGGGTGGCAGATAAGAAAGTAGAAGATCTCATCTAGGGTGATTCTGAGTTATTTCAAATATATCTAGATAGCTGCTGCCCAACAGCCTCTGCATGTTCTCTTGTATTTGGTGCCTCATGCCACAGGTACGGAGTTTTACCTTCCAGTGGTGTGCAGGACCATGCTGCAGTGAGCTGTTACAACTCACTCACAGGCACAGAGACTCAGGACTGATTGAACTGACTCTCTACGTGTTGTGAATACAATTTACTAGATGCATCTGCTTCCATAGATCACCGTCTGCTTAAGAGACTGAAAACATGTGCTATTGCTAAATCACTGCATTTAACACCTTCCGCAGTGAAGCTCCCCTGCGGCATGTACTGTCTATGGTTGCTCGTAGTGTCAGCGTAATGCTGGGTAATGGATGAATGGGGTGGCCTGGGGCTGGCCGTAAGGAAAGAGCAATTGTTCAGTTGAATTTAAATGAAATTTAAAATAAATCACAGGCCCTAGATTTAGAATAAATCTCAGCATTTGTGGGATTAGAGTTTGAAATGCTGACCTCCCACGCTGAAAGAAATACAGGTCTGTGGGTGGGTAATGCTACATATCTGTTGGAAAATGGGCGTTTAACTGAAGGAATTACGTTCAAGACATTTATCTTAAGGTTTACCTTAAGAATTCACATTTTAAAGACAAGTTTGATAAGATCTGATAAAACAAACTCATGCTGGGGTTCCCCAGTTCCCCACCCTTCCATTATGATCTTATTTTAATGGCTAGTTCATGACCCACAAGCCTTAACTAAATTCTCCCCTCGCCCCTGCAACACTCAGGCTCTCCAGGCTTTACATGTTAAGAGAGGAGGCAGCAGAGGCAACGCGCTCACTTAGCCTGTCTGAAACCTGGTGTGCAGGAATGGGTAAGCTGTTGTGACTGCCCCCCCTTTTTCCTAGCCCAGCTGAGCTGGAGCAGCTCTTGCAGCTCCTGCAGCAGCAGACCCCTCTGTCTGCAGGCTCAAGCAGAAAAAGTATGGGGAAAGCGGGGAGCAGCCTCCCTGAAGTGAAAGACCTTCCTATGGCCGAGCCAGTGTGAGGGTTGCAGTATGCCAGCTTTTCTTTCCAGCTGTGCCAGAAGGCATTTGATGCTTATGGCCAGTTTTTGAGTACTCGGCAAGTTGGTGGAACAGTGCAAAGGGCACCCCAAGTGCTAGGCTGAAACCTACTTACATACCAGTGCTTTCCACATACTGTGTGGGTGACCTGGGAAAGAATCCACGGATGTAAGTGATATCCCAGGGAACGTGGGCTTAATTCAAATGCCCCCCACTGAAACGCCACCATTTCAGACACCTTTATTCTTTAGCATTTGTTGGCAATGGGAAAGAGGTGATCCTACTTCCCTAATTGTGGGGTGTAGGCTTTAAGGTCTTAGGATGTAGTGACAGGGAGATTTTGTACCCTGCATCGTAAGCATTTAAAAGAAGCATCTGTTAGACCCATTGAGGATAAAGGCATGCTCCAGAGCTGTCTGCGTTAGAGTGGGAAGAGTTGGCACAACTTTTTTTGGAAGGCGCTACACAAACAGTCTGATCCCACCGGGACTTGAGTTTTCAGTTCTTGCCTCCTGAGGATTTTCGCACAGTTGTGTCCTCCGGTCTCAAATCCCCAAAGCAGGTTCATAGGTGTCCATGTCTTCTTTCCTCCTACTGATCTCTGCTGAAGGGGATGTATCTGGTAAAGTTAGTATTTTTTGCACAGCACATCCCATAAAGTTTCAGTGGTATAATTAGATTATGCACCGTATGGAGAAATAGATTCCTTATATGCTCTGTATTTGTATTAAAAGAAACTACAGCATTATCATTTCCACCCACCCCCCCCCCTCCCCATTTTTTTCTTCTTAATTCCCTTCCAGATCAGCTCAAATGCCCTCCCTGATTTCAGCAGACTCTGGAACAAACTCAAACAGAATATAGACAAAGTCTTGGTCCTGTTAAGTTCAATGGCAAAATTCCTGTTGCCCAGAGTTTTGGACTGTACAAAATTAACTTTTAGATGAAAGAACAAACAGTTCAAAACCTTGTGGGACTAATGAAAATCTGTCAATTGCTGACAGATTTGCATCAATGTAAGTGAAAATAACGCATATTTGGGTAAGACAGAGGCAAACCCCCTTCAAACATGGTGTGAAAGCAGTAATGTCTCTAGTACTAGAGCAACTTTCAACACATGATGAAAATCAAAGCTTAAAAAAGTATTACCTCTCTAAAGGTAGCATTATGAACTGTATCAGCTTTTGAGATGTGGTCATTTTAAAAGCCAGCAACCTTGATAATGTCCTTTGGAGATTATTGTTTGTTAGTAGTGTACATTAGGAATCAAGCAATCATACAGAGTGCAATTAAGCGCATAATCACAGATATTTTTGACATCTGTCTGCTTATAGGCTCCATGACATTTTTTTGCATCTCCCCTCCTGCAGCCTAGTGTCTTCAATTAATTTATCATGACCATCTGTGTTGTAATTTTTCCTGCTCAGCTTGCCTTTCTACATCTGTTTTTTGGCTGAATATTTCATGACACTTCATAATTTTCACTTACAGCACTAAAAATACAGAGCTAATACTTGCTCAGTTAAGTTCCTCGGTTAAGATAATCAGCAACTAAACAGACCACTACACTTCTGTTAAATGACACTTTATAATGGTGAACAGAAAGGCAAGAAGGAAGCAACAACATTTTAAAAACTGCGTACCTCTGAAGCACACAGGTAAAACCATCAGTGGTTCTGCCAGCTACCACAGTGCATGCTCTGAATCCTCAGCTTACAGGGTGTTTCAGAGGGAAGGGGATGTGTCGCGGCCGGAAGGTTATTTGGTTGTTGTGCTCTGGGTAGTCTCCATGAGTATAAGTGTTTTTGAGGGCCATGGCTAACTACACTCACTGCTTCAGGGTTAAGGATGCTCTAAAGTACAAGGAGTGGTGTAGATCCAGGCTCTCTTTGCTAATTACAGTGTATCAGAAGGAACAAGCAGCTAAAGCTGACTGCACTGAGTGGGCAATGCATGCCACGAAGAAGAAACATTTGTAGGTTTTTACTTCCTAATGCCATTGAAATTAGGGGCATAGTGCTCCTAGAGTAGGTAACTCATTCCACCTCCCTAGAGTAGGTAACTCATTCCACCTCCCTACAGTGAATCAAACTTTTTCTATTGCTTTCCTAGAGTCCTTTGAAATGTTTAGCTTGGGAGCTCACACACAATAAATGTTTGGCCGTGATACAAATCTTTTACCTGCAGTCACTGCTTCTGCCTGATTTTCTTTCCTTAAATTTCTTCCTTTACTCAATACTAATTTTAATCAATCTTTTCCCACTCCTGGCACTGTAGCATCCCGTCATTCTGTTTTCTATGGCTTCAGGATCTCTAGGTTTTTGTAAACCATAGCAACCATCATCTCCTAAAAGAGGGAAGGAGAGCAAAAACCACTTTCAGAGCCTGCTGAGATACAGTAACAGGTCTGTCACTCAGGAGCTTGTATAAGGTGACAGGAGAAAAGCTGTTCACTTTAGCAAGAGCTATCCTTGCAATAACGTTATGGTATGTTTATCCAAGACAAAAGTTTTTGATGAAGTACAACCTTCTCTGTAACAGCCCTATCTAACAAGTTTTCCTGAGGAAGACCATACCATGTTCTTCATCCAGCTGTGCCCTGGAACACAATATCCAAGTATCTACCTCTTTTACTGACCCAGGACAGTATTTTCTGAGTTTAATTTTTTAACCTTCTGGATCAGTGGTCCCTGATGGTGTACCTCTTGGGTGAGGTCACACCCTGCAGCGGCTGAGGTGGCAAATCCAAGCGTTTAAGCCTTGCTGGGCAGAGCCACATGGCCATGCCCCAGCAACAGCATGTGAAGGGAGAAAGGGGCAGCCCCACGGTGAGGGGGGAGAGAAAGAGATATTCACTAGAAAAGTCACAGTCACATTGCCAGTTTTTCTCAAATGAGCCTCAGCTACGAAAAGGCTGGGGACTGCTACCAAAGACTGAATGAACTTTCTCTTTTTTGCTCATAGTGCGCTTCTGTGTGGGTGGGCTGACTGGATGTGAAGTAAACAGCAGGAAGATCTTCCCAGTGAATGAAAAACTGCTTTGCTGAGGGAAAACAAGCACTACAAAAATATGACAAATAGCTCTGAAAGTGGCACTTTTCAAAAGCAAGGGTTTAAGCCTATGAAAAAGGCAATGTTCCCTCTGTGAGCCCCATTATATTCATTGACACGTTTCACCAATTTGGCCAAAAAACCAGCAGGGCAAATATAACCCTATCACATTATATTTCATTTTTCTCAGTGATTAATTGAGATTATTTGCTTGTGGTTGGACCCATGCAGAAGACAGTGGCAGCATGATTGCTACCAATTGAAGAAGTCCATCTTTAGTGCCAGTGTAAGAAGTCTACGGCTTTGATACCGAAATACACAGCTAACATCACAAGGGCTGCAGCTGTGGTGTTAGTAATGTCCTCAGGTGAGTCAGGGCAGCACCTGGTAAATCATGAAAAATAGCTGTCCCAAATGGACAGCACTACAAATTACAATATGATGAAACTTGATTGTTATGGCATGTCTTGAAAAAGGTATCACTGAATAAATCTTTGCTCCATCTATCTTACCAGAGTGCTGCTACTGAGCAACTGATGATTTGAGTGCTGACTGATCAGGTAAGTCATATCAGTACAACAGTATAAGAATCCTTGGTTTCAACTACTAAATAAGGTTATAGGAAAGACAAATAATTTTTCCCCTGTGAGGCTTATATATCTGCAAAGAAATGCTCCTGAAGATATTCCCCAGTCATCGGTGTTTCTAATTTGTGGCAGGAATTCCCCAGGAATTCACTGCATTGAAAATACAACAACTCATTTACCTGGTACCTAAGTATTTTCAAGATGGGGTTTGTTCTGCATTAGTCAGAGTTGATGACTTTTGAAATAAGTTTTAATGGATGAAAATATAAAGGTCTTTAGCCATGTAAGATGACTTTTAATTAAAACTCAACATCCCATCTTAAGTAGAGCACTCCCAGAATGTTAGAAACCTCTACAAACTGAGTAGTATGCTGGGCTGGAGTTGAAGCTCAGGACAGAAACATAATCCCCCACAAATAATTAGAGCAGAAAATGCTTCTAATCTCTTTGTTAGTCTGGTTGTGTTATTTGATCTAATAATAAACTAGATATTAAAAAAACTCAACTTCCTCATACATTTTAATTTAGACTGCACTGGGCATCTTTTAACCTGTAATTTTTTAGCTGGTCTGATTTATGCATGTACTGTACAGACATACACAGTCTGAAACACCACTGTCCTCTGGCTGTATGAGTACCGCATCAATACTAAGGTGTCAGAATTTGGGCGTAATTTATGAAAGCTTTCCAGCAGGGACATATGAAACCTTACAATGCTTAGGTTTCACATGTCCCTGAGGGGTGTCACCAGGGACACCCATGGTGTGCTTTCCTTAACCACCGCCGCAGCTCTGCAGCCCTCTGGCACGGCTCGGGCTGCCCTTGGGTTTGGTGGTGGTTTGGCTCCTGGCACTGGGGATGTGCCTGCGCCTTTTTGCACTGCAGGAAGAGACAGGGCAAGGAGCTGTGGGCTCGCAGAATCGCTCCCGCCGCATGTGGCTGGGACCACAACCCGTGGCATGGGGGCTTGGTGGGGTGCAGGGCTGCCCCCTCACTGCCCATGGCATTGCCCTCTCTCCGGCGGCCTGCGGTCCTTTGCATCTCACTGACCCCTTACTAAATACCACTCTGCTCACCGACCCCTTGCTAAATTACAATCATTTCTCAGGGCTTCTAAAATCCACACACATCCCTCGCAGCTCCCAGTGCCCGGACCCCTTCTCACAATGCGCTTATTGCCCAGGTGAAGCGCTACCCTCTGACCCTGCCTGTCCTTCACCCTCTCAATAGCACAGCTCTCCCTCCTCCGCCTCCTCTTCACCTCCCCCGTGTCCTTCCAGCTCCTATGCCGACCCCTCGTCCTCCTTCATCTCTCCAAACCCAGTGAAACCTGCGTGGCTTCTGTGACTGACCCCCCTGGACAGCTGTAGCTGTAACTCAAGGCCCTGGCGAGAAACAAATTCAATAGGTCCGTTATGTATCAGTGCAAATTTCATCTAGAGAGGTAAGTCCCTGCGGGGGGGGGCCGGGGCCGGGGCCGGGCGGACACCCCGGCGGAGCGCACCGCCTCTGGGCCGAGCCCGTTTAGCGTAGTCGCTATGGCAACGGCGGCTGCCGGCGGGCGGGGGAGCGGCGGGCGGGGGAGCGGCGGGTGCGCCCCCGCCCGCCAGAAGCCGGCGGCAGCGGGCGGCCAGCGGCGGCTCCGCTCAACTTGGGCGAAGGGGCGGTGTTGGGGCGGTGCTGCCCCGGCGCGGCGCGGCCGCTCGCCTCAGCGTCGGCGGCGGGACGGGAGCGGGTGACCGCGGTAAGGAGGAGGTGACGCTGCCGGCGGCGGGCGGGGTGCTGCGGCCGTGGGGCGCCCGGCGGGACGGCGGCGGTGCCGAGCGGCGGGGACCGCCGCGTTCCCCGGCCCTTTGCCGCCAAGAGCGCGGGGCGGGGGTTTCCCGGTTTGCGCCTTTGCCGCCGGTGCGGCCGGTTACCGCTGCCCGGCCCGAGGGGCTCCTGCGAGGGAGCGGCGGGCGGGCCGTGAGGCGAGGGGCCGGGGGTGAAACAGCGGCCCTGCCGTAACCACTTTAGAAAGTCCGAATTCTGTGAATTACGTTGATTTCTTCAAAGTGCCGGCTCAGCCGCAGATGACAAAACCCCACAAAAGTTCTCGGGTTTTGGAGGGATTTTCAAACAGGTGCCGAAGTGGAGCGGTGCCAGGCGTTTGGCGGGCAGCTGCCTTGCAGAGGTGCCGGGGCGAGCCCTGCGGGCTCCAGAGCACCGCGGTAAGCCCAGCTGGTACTCCTCGTCACCGGGGCTAATCCCTGCCCCGATGCGCGCTGGAGCTCGCAGCGCCGGTCGGGAAGGCTTGACTTCAAGCCACGTCCTCGTCCTGGTCCCCTCTTCGCTCGCCCTGGGTCCGCGGCCACCAGAGGTGAGGCGGGACGGGTGGGCAGGGGAGGGCCGGGTGCCCCGGCAGCGCTCCCGGGCTGAGCTCGGGCACGGCCGCCCACACGGAGAAGCGCTGGGTGACCGCTTCCGTAAGGAACAGGCAGCCGAGCAAGGAAAGCCAGGTTTATGCTGCTTTATGCGTATGCCACTCTCGTTTAAGATCTCTCCAATTAGACACCTGCCCTACTAAGTGTCTTCGGTGTGGACGTCCAATGTTTAGTAACCCCAGAGTGGTACCACTAAGGTCGGTCAGATGGCTTTGGAGTTACGGCAGTGTGAGAATAGACTGTGCTGTACATCTCTTAATGCTAATGCATTAATTAAAATCTCTCTCAAGACACCGCTCTTCACTGCTTATATGGCTGCTCTCTGTGGATGGGCCGTAGGTGGGTCGTACAGCTATTACAGGAAGAAAAGCACGAGCTTTCCCAGAGCTTGGCTGGTTGTTCCCTATGCTGTATGTGATCTCTACAAAGAGAGGCTTAAGTTTTTGAACTGTAAACTTAGTGTTCTTTTGCTGGGTGCTAGTTTTAAGACAGTGTGTATTTTTAAGTAACTCCTGTCACAAGGACTGAATTTCAGCACCGCTGCTCGTATTCTGCAGTACAGGGAAAACTCCCACATAGGCTAACAGTTCTGCAGTGAACTGAGACAGAGTGAGACTTGGGGTTCTCCATTCTGATTCTTTCTGATAGATACTGTAACCAAGGTTCAGTACTGAACAGAGTTGTATAGGTGTCTGTTAAAATGCATTCTCACCTTATGATGCAATGAGTTACTCCTGCTTTCACAGAAGAATCAGTCCTCAGTCTGGATGGAGAATGCACATCTCACCCACCCATTTTTACAGCACTTAGTCTGGTCTAAGCCAAAGTATATAAGTAAAACCCCCCAAACTTCAGTGAGCCTGACAACAGGTGAAATGTGCTTTTGGGTCTGAGTTTCAAGCTCTTACTTCGTATAATTCTATAGATATAAGTATCTTCAGTGATATTAGAAACTCCAGTTTGTGTTGTTACTGCTCCTCTAGTAACATTGTGTAGTTAAAATGACAGAACAGAGAAGGATGAGCTGGGGATCTCTCCCGAGTTTTAATTTTGAAAGCCTTTTGTGCTGGAGCCTTCCATCAGATGCTGTTGCTGCTTTATTACAACAATACTTTTTTTGTGGTTTGAGTAGTATTAATAACAGGAAAGCTACGTGTCTGTGTTACCTTCTGAACTCTTATTTACATGGCTGAGTGAATAGTGGAGAATGCTTTAGGTCCCTCTGTCCTGCCTGGAAACCTGGCTTTGTAGTCTGCAGAGATCAAAGTCATATATAGAATTGAAGGTGTGTTTGATCCACCACAGCAAGATCTGAGCAAAATATAGGAGTTTTAATAACAACTTAGGCAAAGACAGCAAATCAGTGTGGTTTAACTTCCTGGCTTCGTTAGGTTTAGGTAGCAGTCCAGTGTAAGTTGTATATGATAGGGTGTTTTTATGGTTGCTATTAGAAAATATTGTTTAAAGCATGAGTGGGAATTTGGCATGAAAATAGTCCTGTTTCTCAGCAGATGGAACTCATTTGCTCTGATAAGTAGACAAACTGTAAAATGCTACTCTGCTTCATAAGCAGATTTGAGTCACACCCAGCCTTTTGCTTCTGCAGATAACACAAAAATTATCTTTTGTAGAAAGCCCTAGCCATTAGTAGAACTCTAGGCTATTGGGCCCTTCCTTCACGTTTTCTTTAAGATCTGTAGGCTGGATTTTTAATCTGGAGTTAATCAACACAGCACTTTTATTTATTTCAGCGAAGCAAATACCTTTTATATTAGTGCAGCTCTACTGTAGACCATGAAGCCGTACCAGTTAGAGCAGCTACCTTTTCTCTTTGTGTTTTGGCTAGTGGTTGAAAAGTACTTTTCTTATTCATAGCTGAGCTTGAGCCCAGTTCACACTGAATTTTTGTTTCTTTACACCTTCTGCAATCAAAAGGCAGATGTAAAATGCATCAGATGGATGTGTTTTCTAAAAGGTTGAAGCTCTAAGAATGTATTACAAACTACACAAATGCTGGGGAGGTGAGAGCAGTATTTTTTGTGTATTCTCAGTTTAAAGAGTTTCATTACAACAAATCTTTTGAGGGCTACTAGCTGTAGAAAATGTGACAACACAACAGACGAAGGTTGTGGTATACAGTGGGTATTTTCAGAAGGCCACTCATGCTTTCCTTTGGTAGAAATGGTACCACTTTTGTTTCTCTTATCTTGCAGCACCTTGTGATATGCTTTGACTGTCTGTCCTTCTGTTATGCTACCTAGTGGTGATTTTTACAGTCGTGTGCATTCATAAATGGCTTAAGTGACTTGTAACTCTCTGTGGCAATTATACCAGACAAAGAGGCAGCCCATTTCTATAATGCTGAGTCTGCTGTAGAAAAAATAACGCAGAAATTGGACTGTATGCCAAACAGCAGCATGGTTCTCACAGATTTTTGAGAGCACTTGTCATTCGGAAGCAGACCTGGGCAGCAGCGGGAGCCGTCAGCCTGCGGCAGGCTGGTGGGAGACTATGAGCACTGCCCTGCTAGGGGCAGACAGGCATTAGCTGGCATGCAAGGACCTGCTGGGTGCCACAGTGTCCTGTCACGTTTAGCTCACTTTCAGACACTACTGTGAGGCTCTTTTTGCTGTCCTTGAACACCTGCAGCCATGAAGACTTGGCAATAAATAATGTTTCATTTGAAGTGTTGGCTTGATCCCCTGTACTCCTGTTACTCAAAATGCCTTGCTACTGGTAACAGGGTCATGTCGCTGGGTGTATTTTAACTACTGTGAATTTTTTTTTGTCCAGTGATAGCTAGCTTGTGTCCATCACAACAAGAGAATTGGTACGCTCATAAAGCAAAACACAGATTCTCTGCTGCGGTCTATAAGCAGACCCTTGAGTGTCCCCAGGAGTTGTGTCTCTGAGAAATGCTGCTGTATTTAATGCCATGATATTTGCATTGCCTTCAAGTTTCTTGATTGAAAAGCTCTATCTACTGCTTTTTCAGCATTAATTGCCTCATAGCAACTTAGGGAGATAGATACAGGTTCTCAGGCTCAGGTTATAATAATTTCCACTGAGATTACGATCACGTAGCAAGCAGCTGTAAACACCGTAGCCTTCCATGTCACTAAACAAGAAGGGAGATTCCAGACAGATAGGAAGCAGGGTTCTTTGGGCCCTTGTAAGGTAAAAGACTCTGTATGGAGAGGATAATGGTAACTAACTGCAAAAAAAGCAGTAGAGAACAAGGATTCTTTTACAAAGCTATGATGGGCTATATAAATAAAATTGAGAAGGTGTTGGCAGCAGTGTCTTAATTAAAACTTGCTAAGATTCTTTGCTTGGAACAAAATTACAATATCTCTATCACAGAAGAAATAGAATTTGGGGTTCATCTACGATGCTGTCGCTACTTAATGTACTTCACATAGGTATAGCTAGCAGCATAGCCATGACCACAAATTCTGCCTGAGAAGCTGGTTAAACGTCGCATCGGT
This sequence comes from Falco biarmicus, assembly GCF_023638135.1. Lineage (NCBI taxonomy): Eukaryota > Metazoa > Chordata > Aves > Falconiformes > Falconidae > Falco > Falco biarmicus. The sequence goes on from NC_079299.1 coordinate 12,012,729, forward strand.
TAGCGCATACAGAATTCAGAGACGGGTGTAGCCAAACCAGCTTTAATCTACATGTGAGTTGCAGTCCAGGGAGATACTGGATACCCTTTGCTATCTGAGGGAAACTGGACCTTTCTGGGTAATGTCATCCAAACTTTACTAATGAAGAAAATAATTAGAAAAAAAGTTTAACATGCTCTGCAGTTTCACATCATCTGTTTTCCCCATGACTGCATGTCTTAAAGTACAATTATGAGCACAGTTTGGGGATGGAGCTTGTCCCACTTTTAGAAATAATCTTCCTTGTTTGCTACCCTCTGATCTGGCATGTGTGGAAAAAGGTTGAGTGCATATCTTGCATGAACAAATTCTGTGTCTCTGCTCTCTGACTGTGGCACTAAGGAACTACCACTCAAAAAAAGGGAGGGAAGACACTTACCAGCTCCTCAGCCCAGTTTGTCAGTATGCTTTGCCTGGATGATTGGCTTTCCTGGGACTCTTATCTATAGCCAGCTGAGTGACAGCATTTCCATTGACATCACAGGACTTTGGATTAGGCTTCTAGTTGTCCAGCCCCTTAAGACCTCTCTCCTTCATCTCTGACACAACTACCATATCCCTAGGACTGCTGAGAGTCACCAAGGATTGTCAGTAGTACTGCTGGACTAACACACTGTGAAGACAAAGGCAAATCACAGGAGACTTATAAACTGAGGACATACCTTTAGAGAGAGTCCAGCTGTATTCTCTCTTCCCCCCTCAAATGCATATTTCCTACCCTGTGCCTACTCCTTTCCTGTCCTGGAGGGTGTTGGAAGCTAGGAACCAGAAAAAGGATCAATGGAAGGGTATTTTTTTTTTCACAGAAGTTCATATTTTACAAGGCAAATGGGTCTGGCTGATTGACTCGCCAGAAAGCAGCGCTGCTGTAACAAGTCTTAGCAAGTGGTGATCTAGCCTGCAAGTGACTGAAGGAGACTGATGTCTGTCAGGTTATATGAACAGTCTCCAGTTGGCCAAAGAACAGCCAGAGAGCCAGCTACGGAAGCATACCCCCTTCGTTAGTAAAAAAGTTAGGAAAGGCTGAAATCCTAGTTTAGTAAGATGAAAAAAACAAATAAGGCATGTGAATGTTGGTATTTCTGATTATTCTTTGGTGCATTCACTGGACCAAGAGGAGGAAGTCACATGGGGAAATGTGGGAGAAGGTAAAAAGATGGAAGATGAGGTGAAATTGTACAGAACATGTCATGAGCAGAGAACAGAGAAAGCTGTAAAGTAGGTGAGGATTAAAATGCAGGAATTGCTGACAATGTAGAGAACAAAAATGAGATTTGGAAAGAGGTAAAAAGCTTCTTTAGAACTAAAGCAAACAAGAAACTTTTACATGAAAAATTCTCGGGGGAGCTTACTAGTAATCACTAAAAATTGAAGAAACCCCTCAGAGGCTGTGTGAGAGAGAAAAAGTGAGACATTCCAGACTTTTAACACGGCTAAGGTAAATGTACGCTTAAAACTCTGTGAGGTGGTTAGTCAGACTTGCAGTCAATAGTGTGAGGGGAAGGTTTGTCTTCTAGACAAAGACCTAGGGTTGATGAAGCAAAAGGCTTGAAACCCAGATCTGTTTCTGGAGTAGAACTTATGTAAACCTCTCTGAAGTTTTGCTTGGATAACACCAGAGTTGTTCATCAACTGGATTATGTCAGCTCCCAGGATAGCCTCTTACAGGGAATCAGAAAATGGACTAACTGTACAACACAAAGATCTGTATTCAGATGGGGCAATGTCTCTTTCTTTTAATAATTTTAACATGAATGCTTGCAAGGTATAAATTTGTCCTTTTCCCCAATAAGAATCTCGGGCTGAAACTTTTGCCTTCCTTTAGTTGCCCACATCCTGCCGACAGTCCTTTGAGTCTTTCCAAATAGGAGAGTCATTTTGAGTCATTTAATGATTAGCCTGCATGTGAACTTTAAATTAAAAACAGCAGCTACAATTAATGGAGCCCACAGTATCTTCTGCAGGCTGCAAAGACCAGTAGTGGGAAGAGTGGTGGCTTGTCGAGCCTGCTAAATAGAGATGGCCAGTTTCCAGCTCTCAAAAGAAGGAGATGATGGATGAGGGATGGGAAAGGAAACAATCTCGTACAAACAAGACTCCCTTAGGAACAGTGAGCACAAGCTGCCTGGGATTTTCCTTCATTTGAGAACAGGCCATTTCAGCTGCAGGTGAGGTGCTTTCCTTACTTTATATTCTTCTCATTTGGAAGCAGATTTTTCAAGTAATGTGTGGGAGACAAGTGGAAGTCCCGTTCAGAGTCGGTGGCATTCATGTTCCTGTATCAAATGCAAGTCTGCCTGTTATCAGTGCTTTACAAAAGCTCTGGCACAGTGCAAAGCTCAGGATCAGCAGGCTTTGCTCAGACAAGGTATCCAAAATTAGTTCTCTAACTCACCGTCCTCTGCAATACTAGTGCTAGGTAAAACGGTTCTCCTCATGCAGAACTACTCGCTTTGAGGGAGACGTGCATGATAAAAACATTAAGGCAGTAAGAACAGCCCAGGACTATGTGAAAGCCAGGGCAGGTCAAATTAGAGCTCAGGTCTCCTTGCTCTCTTTCCCAGTTCTGACCACTAAATTCCCCTCTTGCTCCTCTTCTAATGAAGCAGCTGGTGAGCTAGGGATAGCTGGAAGGACATTTCTCAGGTTCACAGTTATGCTGCTTTATACTGATTTACACCTAATGCCACTAAAGTCAGCACAGTTAAACCAACGTGAGACCAGGTCATAGCTAGAATAAGCGCAAAGTAAGCTGACCCTTTGCTGGTAAAATACAGAAGGACATGCTCACCTTCATCAGACGATGGTGCAAATGGAAATAATACTAACTTAATTGGTCAGGTACCTGTAAAATTTATGAAAAATTGCTGTCATCACATAAGCTGCAAAGAAACAGGAGACTTTAAAATAATTTACAACAGCTTGTGGTCTGTCATGCTGCTCAATTCTGCTAGCAGGGCTTACCTATGCGATACATAAGGGGTGAGAAGACCAAGGAAAAGGTCTTTAAGTCTTAAGGATCTTAATTTTTAATAATGTGTAATGGTGAGTAGAGGCCACCATGTAGCAAGATCCAGGTACATGTTAGGATGGTGGAATTACGGAGTTGAGGTTGTCGGCACATCAATTCCAACCTGAGTTCATTCATGTGTCTTGTGCAAGTCGGCCAGCGGCAGGCAGCCAGAGTGCTGTGTGGTGGTTTGCGCTGTTAGCTGGAGTCACCCTGGCGATGAAAGCAAATGAAGGGACCTGCTGCTCCTCCTCCTCCAGAGCACAGAAATGAGACAGGAGCAGGATTACTTCCAGCGGCTGCTGACTATGGCTGCTATCATAAGGATGATCATAGCTGATACTCCAGGGCGAAAATAGTCACTACAGCTCTCTCTTGCGTGTAAGCACTGTAAAGTAGCAGAGGTGTTAGTGTTTATACAGTCTCAGAAGAGTACCTGTGGCCTTCCACACCTAGGTAGCTAGATCTGTGTGTCCTGTGGAAGTTTTCAGCCCTTTTGTGTCTTCCTTCTGAAGAAACTGGTGTTGCTTGTTGGGAGAGGTAGAATATAGGAAACTGTCCTTTGATGCAGTTTGGCAAACTTCCTGATTCTAGAAAAGCCTAAGCATTAGACCCTGAAATAATTTCAAACTTGGGACACTGAAGACTAGCCAGGTTTTTGGTGCATTCTCCTTTAATGGTGTGATATATTTACATAATATAAACATTTCTGAAAGAGAACAAGGCTACATTACAGCAACAGATAAAGGCATGAAAGCAACTGGAGTATCTTTCTCGTCTGGTGCAGATGGTGATGGTTTTCCAGGCACCGAAGGCACAATCCAATTGACCATTGCTCTTCTAGGGAGTCTGGGAGCTCATGGCTCCCAGCTCTAGTGGGAGTACGGGGTAGTTATGAGCTTCTGGTGATTTGCATGGTCACTTAAGGCTCTAGGCCCCAATATGGCAGCTTAAATCAAAAGCATATTTTTCTCCCTTTTATGTCTCTCTGCATGTCTGTGTCTCAATAGTGAAGATCTGCTCAGGTCCTGCGGAATCAGGCACTTTATTCCATTGCCCTTATGTTAACTTTTGATGCCGTGTCCTGGTTGGGTCGTTGCCAGGAGTAGCCTTTTGGTAATCCCAGCTGCAACCATTATTTGTGCCACCTCTTCTCCCTGGGGGGTAACTGAAGGGAGCAACAAGGCACGTAAGTGTGCTGTGTGAAGAAACAGATGCTGTTTTGCTCCTGTTCAGGTCCCTAGTGCCTGCTTTGAATGCCATTGTATTTAAATACAATAGGCAATAACTGTTCCATGCATTGTCTCTTGAAGTGACTATGTGAAGGTATTGGCTGGGTGGGGAGCTCATTCAGTCTTTTGCAGAGCTGATTGGTGCAGTTTATTCTGCTTTCTAAGTGCTGGATAACTCCCCAGCAGCAGAAACCTTTCACTGAGAAGTAATACATTTAAACCTTGGCGCGCCGCCACTTCCCTCTCAGCCCAGCCCCAGTTCCCTTGGTGCTAGTGGTAGCTACTAAGGTGTGGTCTTCCAGCATAGCTAATAGTTGGACTTCAGCTTGTAGAAGGTAGCATAGCCTTTCCTGCATGCAGCAACACATTTGCTAAATAGTTAAAGCTCTGCCTGGCCTTCTAGTAAATGCAGCTGTTACTCCTGCCAGTACCTATGAAAGTACAGGTGAACTCTACCACTTACCTTACAGCAGCTGCAAACTTACCCACGTGTATCAGGTTTGCGTGGCAAGGGAGCTACAGGGGTGGCTTCTGTGAGAAGCTGCTAGAAGCTTCCTCTGTGTCTGATAGAGCCAATGCCAGCCAGCTCCATGATGTACCCACTGCTGGCCAAGGCCAAGACAGTCAGTGATGGTGGTAGTGCCTCTGGGATAACATATTTAAGAAGGGAGAAAAAAACTACCTGTGCAACACCAGCAGCAATCAGAAGAGAGGAGTGAGACTATGTGAGAGCAACCGCCCTGCAGCCCCCCAGGTCGGTGCAGGACGGGGGGCAGGAGGGGCTCCAGGCACCGGCGCAGAGGTGCCCCGGCAGCCCGCGGTGGAGCCCACGGTGGGGCAGGCTGTGCCCTCAGCCCATGGAGGTCAGCGGGAGCAGATCCCCACCTGCAGCCGGGGAGGACCCCGCGCCAGGGCAGGGGGTGCCCAAAGGAGGCTGTGACCCCGTGGGAAGCCCACGCTGGAGCAGGCTCCTGGCAGGACCCGTGGCCCCATGGAGAGAGGAGCCCAGGCTGGAGCAGGGTTGCTGGCAGGGCTTGTGACCCTGCAGGGACCCACGCTGGAGCGGTCTGCTCCTGAAGGACGGCACCCCGCGGGAGGGACCCACGTGGGGCAGTTTGTGAAGAACCGTGGCCCCTGGGAAGGACCCATGTAGGAGAAGTTCATGGAGGACTGTCTCCTGGGGGAGGGACCCCAGGCTGGAGCAGGGGCAGAGTGTGAGGACCCTCCCCCTGAGGAGGAAGGTGCAGCAGAGACAGCGTGTGATGAACTGACTGCAGCCCCTGTTCTCTGTCCCCCTGTGCCACTGAAGAGGAGGAGGCAGAGAATTTGGGAGTAAAGTTGAGCCTGGGAAGAAGGGAGAGGTGGGGGGAAGGTGTTTTTAAGATTCAGTTTTATTTCTCATTATCCTACTCTGATTTGATTAGAAATAAACTAATTTCCCCAAGTTGAGTCTGTTTTGCCTGTGACAGTAATTGCAGAGTGATCTCCCTGTCTTTACCTCAACCCATGAGCCTGTTTTCTCTCCCCTGTCCAGCTGAGGAGGGGAGTGACAGAGCAGCTTTGGTGGGCACCTGGTGTCCAGCCAGGGTCAACCCACCACACCAGGTCACCTATCTTGCCCTCCTCCATAAGGATCTCCTGCTGGCTGGAATCTTGAGGTTTTGCATGTAGAGTTGCTGCAAGGTTGTGCCCTCCCATGAGGGGTCAGACCAGTAAACCCTAGCCCCAGCTTTTCTGTGTGGGCAGAATGCTTCGCCAGCCTAATCTGAAGGGAGAGAGGTATCCTTATAACTTGACTTCAGATGTAAGAATTGTGACTGTCGTTTTAACTACGCGGTGACTAGAACTTCAAGGGAAACTCTGCCTCTTCACCCTTTGTCTTGTCCTCTGCACAAGCTGGCTGCTATGGGTGAGCTTTCTCAAGGTGCTCAGCACCAATTAGTTCTAAGTGGCTAATCCAGTAGCACTTTTAGCTGAATAACAGACTTGAGGGGTGTGCGGGGGAGAATGTTCTTGGTTGAGGTGTGTTGATGATGACACTGTTCTTCTTCTCTCCCTCCCTCCCCTCAACCCACTCCCAATGAAGACACACAGAGCACTATGTCACTGGCATCCTGGTTCAGGTGGAATGAGCCCACAAGCCGCATTTCCCAGAGGAGCCCCACAGAAATGGTGGTTGAGACACTAATGATGGAGCTGAGCTGGCAGACCAAGCAGGCAGAGAAGCAGCAGCGAGAGCGGGAGAACGAGTATCGCAAGATCAAGACTGGGGTGGACTACGGCTGGCTGGTCAGCTATCCAAAGCAGAGCTATGATATCAGCCCGGGAGAACGGCTGCAGCTGGAGGATATGTGTACCAAAATACATCCTTCCTATTGTGGGCCTGTCATACTCAGGTACAGTAAAAGATGTGATGATACAGACCTTTCCTTTCCCCCTCTCCACTTCATGATATGTGAGGAGCAAGAGAGTTGTTAGGGCCAACAGAACCTTGGCATCCTTTATCATAAGCCATGCTGGGACAGCATCTTTGCAAAATAAGGGAAATCTCATGTTTCAAGTCAGTCTAACATGGTATAGGGTCCTCCAAATAGTTACTAAATGCCATTTCCCTCTGAGACTGGCTTGAGTGCTTTATGCGCCTGAGCAGCCAGAAGCTTTATCTTGCATGATGAACTGTTTCAGTATTGTGATGGTTTTTGCTTCAGTCTTTAGAATCTTAGAATAATTGAGGTTTAAAGGGACCTCTGGAGGTATGTGCTTCAACCTCCTACTTGGAGTAGGGCCACCTTGAAAGTTAGATCAGGTTGCTCAGGCTCTTGTCCTGTCCGTATCTCTGAGAGTGGAGACTCCACAGCTTCCGAACAACCTGCTATGGTTTTTATCCACTCTCACTGGAGCCTTCCTTCCTTGATTTAAGCTGTTCTGCAGGTCTACTGAGGCACTTGTCCCCAGTGTCCAGACTAGCCAAAAAGTGCTATTGTGTTTTTCAGCCTGTGAGCTAGGTATTCTGAGAGAAAGGGGGGATTGCATGCTTCTCCCTGCCCTGCCCTCCTTCCGCACCCTTGGTATGGAGTAGGATGCAGATGGGGCACACAGCTGGCTTGAACAGCTAGGTGGTGCTTCTGCCTTATGCAGTGTAGACGTAGACACAGCGTCTTGGACTTGCTGTTACACCTTTGAAGTGCTAGACATATGCTTGCTGCTTGCCAGCTGAGTAACCTTCTGCGAAAATGCCTTCAGAAATAGATCTGAGCCTGCTATAGCATTCAAACTGGAAGGGAGGGAGGTGACTTGTCCTTTTGGGAGGGCTGTTCTAAGTTAAACCCTGTCACTTAGCTCAAGTGCAAGTGAGGAGTAGTGACCCTGAAGTTCAACTTTGCTTTAGCTAAATTGTGAAATGGGCCTTTATAATCCACTTCCCCTGTTCCAACGTGTTCTTCAGTGGGGATTAGAAAGAAGACAGTAGCGGCAGGCCATGGCCATACGCGTTGGGGTGCTCAGCATCTTGCAGTCACTCACTGGATATGCTGGCACCTGTTTTCCAGATACAGTACAGCTCCTGAACTACAACTGTAAGAGGGCTGGAAACAACTGGTCCTCTGTCTTACAGTAGGAGTGCCCAGGAAAGGGTGCCAAAGCTACCTCTCTAGCCCTCATCTTCCCCAGGGCTGAACATTGGAAACAAACTGGACAGGGCATTGGCTTTTGCAAAGGTTGCCATGGTGGCAGAATCAGAGATTTGGGATCGTTCAGTGGCCAAGTTTTCTCCAGTGAAAGTTTGCTCGGAAGAGCACCTGCCTTGTATTAGTATAACTCCAAGCTATGCTGTAAACAAACCACTCCAAACCCCTTGGTTCAGAGTTATTTTCAGCATCCCCAGGGCCACTGAGCAAGGTCTGTCTGGCAAGCAGGTTCTTTCCATGAGAGCAGGCTTCAGTTGCTGGAGTTGGAACGCCCCAGGGTCCATCATCTCCTTCAGAAAAGAGTATTAAACTGAGCCGTATACAGCTTGCTGCTGCTCTGGTTTGGTTTTGGTTTTGTTTTTTTAAACTGAGACATACCATGCAAGGTGAGTGATTGCAGTGCAACTTGTAGTGGTTGTTCAGTGTTGTTCAGGATTCAGCATTGCGCTGACAGTAGATACTCAACAACATGGCTGGGCACTTGTGTGGGCATAATTGAGAAAGGATAAAACTGTCCTCTTAAAAATCCTCTTATAAATTGCTACTATAGGCTATCATAAATTGTATTACAGTATGATTCAAGAAGTGGCATGTTTTTGTTTGTTCCATACTATGGAGTTTGCACGGTTAGCAGAGCCACATTAAAAAAATGAGGCTTGCATAATCTTTGTTGGTTCAATTCCATGATTGAAAAGGGAATGTCATAGCCACAAAAAATGGCAGAACTGGGTAGGTCAGAGGTCTGTTTGATCTGATGTGCAATCTGCATGTGAGAGTGACCAGCAGCATCAGGGTAAGGAAAAGAGAAAAAGAACAAGGCAAGTAAATGCAACAGTACAGACAATTACATTATCTTGTATATATCCTCCAACTTACTGTGCCTTGTAACTTGGAGACTTCTGGAACCAGAAGTGGTCCTTCTGTCCATAATTGCACCATGTGGCTTTTTCTTTCAGTAGTTTGTTTAGATTGTAGGGTTTTGCTTTTCTTTTGTGAACAGATGTAAACTTGCAGCATTTGTGGCACCCTGTGGCAGAGTTCCACGTCTGAACTAGAACTATGCTGTACAAAACTATTTTGCTTGTCTGAAACTGGTATGTACTAGTTTTATTTGATAATCACCTCATCTTGTGTTGGAAATATGAACAGTTGACACCTCTTCTAGTTTTTAAGCGAGAGCCCTGTGGTCCAGAAATCTCCATTGCTGAGATGGAAACAATGAAAAAGAGTGGGGCTTTCCATGCTAGGAGCTGAACACGTATGTGAGAAAGGAGTAGTATGCAATCTAACTAGAAGACAGCCAAATTTGGATAAATTCTCCTCTCAGAAAGTGAGATAACATGGAGATTTTAATAACTTCCCCAAAATTGCACAAGATAAGTATAATAGGAATTTAACTGAAATCTTTACATTTCCAGTGAAGTACTTTAATCATAAGATCATTTCACTGCTGATGTTTCCTCTTGAATACTCTGTGACTTTTTAATATGTACCAACTTTTAGCAAAATCTTCACAAAACCCTCACAAAAACCTACGAGCTTGCATTTGGAAGTTCAAGTGCAGAGCATGTACCTTACTGAAGCTGTTGGTTCTGTCTGAAATATTAAGCTTGATCCTTCCCCTTCCATCTTTAGACATTTGAAGAGCTGAAGTCCTTTTTGACATACTTGACAAGCATGTAATACTTAAAATAACACAAGCAGCATACATCTTGCAAGACTGTGGAGTTTGTTTTGTTTGTGTTATGCAAGGTCTCCTTTGTGAGATTCTGAGCTCAGAATCAAAGCCAGAACAAAACATTTTTGTATGAGTTGTCAGAGACATCACTTTATTCTCCAAAGACCTACGTGATTATTCAGATTGTCCTTTTCAGTGGCTACGGTCACATCTACTGAGAGGCACGGTTTCTATAAATTTGTTTCTGTAGATGTGGAGGAGGCTGGAAGGAACACTTCTTACATGGGAGGGTTTTTTTCAGATTCAGCTTGCCTGTTTGAATGTCGGGTCAATAGAAACTTTTCTGTGAGTCTTTTGAAATTCTGGCAGGATTCAAGTACACTGCAAATATCATCAGGTCTTTGGAGGCTCCGATTCACCTCATACAAATAAAGCTATTGCATTCAAGTGCAACTTAGCTTTAGGTTATGGGATTGGACATCACCGACTGTATTTAAAATTAAAACCTGGAGCCATTTGAAGGAAGTGACAGTGATTTTGGTGAGGCCTTTAGTACCTAACTGCCTGGTTAAACTGAACAAGTAACCTAGTAGCTTGTCAACACAGAATGCTAGATTTTTGCCATCTTTAATCAGAGCTAGTTATGGTCTGTTTCATTGCTTTCAGTTTCAGCAAAACTGAAACAGTGGGTTTCTGTTCTTCTCTGCCCAGAAAGAAACAAAAAACCCTAATATGGAAATGTAAACCTGCATTTTGGTGCTCTGAGATGTATTAATACCACAGGCTAAGGACTGTAATTTTCTAAGGATGGTATATAGCTGGAGTGGACTTCCTAGTACGCTTGAATGTAAGACAAATGACTAAAATCAGAAATGGATTTATTTACAATTAGGAGCTTAAGTTTGAGGTGATGTGACCCCAAGTGTTGCAGTTTGTGTGAATGCCATAGTCCTTTGGGAGTCAAGTAGCCTTCTCTAGCAAAGCTGTTCATAGCTTTACAATATAACCAGAATTCCTGCTCAAAATACAGATTCAGGAGTCAGCAGCTAATCATTAGCACTAAGCACCCCACGTTTTCTTTGAATGACTAAATCTACTTAGAGTTCCCAGTTCAGACAGGCACCCAGGGATACACTGAACTATAAGCATATTGTTTAAGTCCATGGACTTCATTGGATTTAACAGGTCTTTAAAGTTCAGACTGTACTTGGGAAACCTACTGAACTGGGGACCTACAGAATAACATAGGCAGGTGACAGTACTTTAAAACAAAACAGTGCCAGTATGAGCCAAGCACAGCCAGATTCTTAAGATCTAATGGCCCTATAAGGAAACAGAAGGGTCACAATTTAAAGAACATATTTGTTTGAACTGTGGTTAAAACGCAGCCTGGACTGGGGAATGTGCTCATCCCTGTGTGTGCATATACATGCTCCCCAGGCTTCTGTGCTGGTTCAAGGTGAGTTTTATTGACAGTCACATCTTTAGACTGCATGACTTGCGTAATATATTACAGGTTAGCTACCAGTAGTATCATAACTTGTTTCACAAATAAGATAGGTATACTTTTCTGGTGAGTAAGGAAACCCTATTGAGGGATTTCAAGATACGGTTGTGCAGTTGCCTAGTTTGAAGTATTCCATGCAAAAGTGCAAGGGCATTAACCTGTGCTAGAAGATAGGTGAGCCTTGTGCAATTTTGTGTGCTTAATTCCAGTGAGCAGCTTTGTGTGGAGTTGGATTCTCAGGATACAAGCTCATATTCCTTGATTCCAGTGGTTTTACTGTTTTTGTATGTTGTCTGTTTTGTGCAGAAAGCAGACTGCTGGATCATGCAGCACATCAACTGGCTTTCATTGATAATTAGGGAAGATAGCTTCAATTATACGTAGGTGGCTGCAGCAAACATCATCTGTTTTCTGACACACAGACTGATTTAGCTAGACCACAGCCCTGATAACCTGTCCATCCTTTCTGCTGAGAAATATTTGTGGCATGCACACTTTTTGGACTTCATACGTTTGTCCCTTACACAAATGTGCCGGCACCGAAGTTAGGTGGGCGTAAACGGGTAAAGTTAGTTCTACTGAGGGAGAGGAAATGGCCCCCTTTCCCTTCTCTGTCTGAATGAGAGTGGCTTTTCTTTGGGTGACTGGCAGGTAGGCTGTTGGATTGCTTTCTCTTTGTTTCTTAGACCTGCTGAAATCCATATTAAGTAGTTTTTGTGCTGGTCCTGGTAAGTCAGAGATAAATCTTAACAGCAAAGGCAGAGTTCACAAAACAATCCTTGCTGCCCTAGCTAAGAGTGCAAACAGGCAGATAGCTATCGAAGTGGAAAGTTACACTGATTTTAGAAAACTATTTCAGCTAGATTGGATGGGAGGGATATTAGCAGCACAGGCCATTAGCATGTGAGCTCTGTCCTCGGGGTGTAAATCTGCCATCATACCAACCATTTTCCCTCTTGTTCCCAGAGCCAGTTACTGGTCCAGTAATAGCCTGACACATGCTGCTACGGGCTCTGGAGCCACAAACCAGCAGTATGACATACGCAGCCTCTAAAACTGGAGACAGTGATGAGGCCTTTTGGGTGCACAATTGCCAATACAAAAGAGGATGTACTGATATACATATTTATATAAATATATATATATAAAATATATATAAAATGACAGCACCTGTCTTTAAAATACACATGGAGCTCAAATAACAGAATGACGCCTTCAGTTCACCTCTGCAATAAAAGTCATTTGAAGGTGCTTTAATAATAATAATGGTGTTGCAAAGACTTAGGTTTTGATGGACGACTCTGTCTATGCTTCTGGCTAGGATAAAGGGAAAAGTGTATTTATTGTGAAAACTGTATTTTTGGTTCTTTGATAATGCAACTGAAGTGCTGCCTCAGAAGGCAGAAAGAATGTTTGCAAATGTACAGCAAAATCTCTGTTACTGCTGTTACGTGCTGACCCTTAGTAAGACCTAGTCTCTTGCTCTTCTAGGCTCTGCACAGTTCAGTTTAGCATCATTGTGTAAGTACTTATGTAGCAGTGTGAACTACAGTGGCTCAGAGGCTTTTTGCACCCAAATGTTCAAAGTTTAGAAGTTTTTTGGTGCAGGGGGTGGGGGAGGGAAATTAGGAAGCAACTGAAATTGTCAAGGAACATCTTGATGACTTTGGTAGGTTTTGTGTCAAACTCCTCTAACTTGACCCTGAAAGGGACTGGTGCTTCTGCTGGTACCGAGTTCCTTCAGCAGGCAACACTGGTGCCTCCACAGCTGTACACATAGCTGCCAACACCTGCTGTGAGAGAAGCACACTGATGTACCTGGGATACAGCATGATGTTAAGATGTATCTCCAATACCAGGCCTCCACAGTAAGAGTCAAAAGGCATAAATGTACAAAGAGTCTTTTTGTTTCATCTCTGGTTTTCCTTCTGTCCTGATTATCTTAGGTACCCATTGGTACGCCATTAAGCAGCGCAGTTCCATAGTATGTTAAACTCCTTGTTACGTCCCTAGGGCTTACCAAAAAAACCCCACAAGAGGCAAGATCTTCCTCTAACAGTTTCTGCTGTATTAAGCTTATTTAAATGCAGTCCTACAGTTTTCCATCCTTGTTTGGTTCTGCTGGAGAGAAAATATCACAATGCTTACAGACCTTACACACTTTAGCTTCTGTTAAGTTAGCTCTGTGTCTGCTTGTAGATAGAATTTTTATATTAAGAACTGAATACTTATTAGAGGAGTAGCTGTATTAGCATCTGTTTAAATGCATACTACTACGGAACAATAAGAGTATCAGTGACCAGGCTGTGGATCCCAGGCTGGGGACCAAATCACCCAACAAGGTGTCAGGACTGGTATGTTCTCTTTTTGGCTCAGCGACTTCAAGAAAACTATCCTGCTCTGCATCTCATCTTCCTCACCTGCAAAATAAACAAGGTAATTCTTCACTTCCCTGGTATTAAGCTAGCTTAATAAACATAAAAAAAATAAAATTTTGAGCTTTTTGTTGAGAAGGCACTGGAGTAATTTGTAGTTGTCTAATTAGCTACAGCATTGTGCTGCCAATCAAGGTGTTACCAGCTAAGCCAATCTTAAGAGAAATCCCTAGGAAGATGAAATACCACTTCACTAAAATTTAAATATTGAGCGACTACCAAATATCTAACAGAGTTCTACATGTTTTTTGTTTGTCTAGTGGCCATTGGTGCCATAGATGCTCTGGGGAAGGAGAATCCGAAACAGGGGAAGTCTAGTGGGACTTCCCCTGGTTTATCCACAGCTTCTGGTAAGCAGCAGTTCAGGGAGTACTTGAACAAGGATTTGCATTTGGACAATCATGTTTAATCAGCAGTGATGAGGACATTTTCCACAAACTTGTCTAATCATTTTGTTTCCTAAGCTGCAGGTAGCACGGAGTTCTGATATAATAGGTGGTGTGTGAAAAGAGCACTTCCTTCCGTTTCAAACTTGCCACCTTCTAGCTTTGTTTGGTGCTCCCTATAATTTCTTGTGCTTCTGAGAAATAGTGATTCACTGCTTCCTTACATTCTCAGGCTTGCTTGGGATTTTTAAAGAGAGACCTTTGAGACTTTAATGGCCCCTCCCTGTTGTTGTTCCCTTCCGTCCAGAGAGTCCCATTTTGCAGGAGAGTGCAAGTTCCAAGCCTAGCACAGTGACTTGGCAGCAATCTGTAATTTGTTGTTTTTAATCAAAGCTGTGCCTTGACTCTGCTTTCAGATTCCGGCAACTCGTTACTGAATATGAACCAGAAGTGCAGGAAGTATCCCGGCTCTTCCGCTCCGTCCTGCAGGAAGCTGCTGAGAAGATCAAAGAGGAGGAAGAGGCCAAGAAGCTTGCCAGGCAATGGAACACAAAGAACAAAACCAGCCTCTCCTTAACAACGTTTAAATCTCGGTCCAGGATTTCCCCATTCATCAGTGACATCAAGACCATCTCTGAAGATGTGGAACGGGGTACCCAGGCCACCAGGAGGGTCTGGAGCATGCCAGAATTTCGGAGCACCAAGGATTACTGACTCTATACTGAATAAGGTTTTTAGACAGCAATCTTTCAAAACCCCAGTTAACCCTTTTTTAGCTCTACTGTTTCTTCCTCGTTCCAGCTCTCTCTTCCTACCTGTCTCTCTTGGAAGCTGCATCCATAGTAACTGCTGCTGATGCCCGCAGTGTGTGACACAATTTATTACCAAACGTGCTAGCCTTTCCTTTAATTTACTAGCTATTCAGTAACCTTAAGGGCAAGGCTTGCTTACTATCTCATTTTTATGATTGCTTTCTTGTGGAAAATGAATTAGTTTTGCAATGTCTGTCTTCTCCTCCACCCTCTCCCCACCCCAGCCTGGATGTAGTTATCTATAAAAGCTTTTGGCCCAAGCTAGTGAGAGCTGCTGGCTGGTTCAATCTTGCTGAAAGCAAGACAGACACTTACATGAGTAAGGCTTGCAGGATCAGGCCTGTGAATTAAAGTTAGTATCTGATTTGGAACTGAACTTTCTTTTCTGGCTAATAAACTTCCTTAGTGCTACAAGAAACTTCATAGGTAACCTCAGCACTGCTCTTGATCAGCTTTTTGCTGACAATTCACAATTTGACCCAAGTAGAAACAGACCCAAGCTTTTTTGGATGAAAGACCAATATTATTCCACAGCAACCAGTTTATGCATGCTCAGGTTTCTTGGGTGTTTTCTCTCTTGTGCAGGCAGAACTCCCTGAACCTTGCACCTTCAGAGTAGATAGAAATGTAACAACCTGCTGTACAGATATACAGGTGGATACATCAGTGCTGTGTCAAATGCTGTTCTTGGTCCTCAGTGTTCTGTGTTGCTGAGGTAAGTGCTCTACCCCACATCCCAGTAATAAGTTAGCGGACTGAAATTAATGTCTACGGCTAAGCCTGAAAGAGTAGTATAGTATCAATGTACAGAAAAGGGTGAAGAGAATAAACGTTTATCTGCAGGGCTCCTTGTTGCTGCAGTTGTTGAGACCATTTTGCCAACCTGCTGCTGTGAGTAGCTGAAGAGCTCCGGCAGATGTAGGCTTGTTCTCCGTCTTCTGTCGTGAGTGCTCAGAAGAGAGCACTCCCATATCACAGGCCAGTGAGTCGATACTATTACAAATGAATCCTTAGTGCAAACTGAGTGGCTTGTAGGCCAGCACGGTTCTGCTGAGACCTTGAAGAAACCGGAAAATGCTGCTAAGGAAAAGCTACCAGGGCCCTAACTCAGCAGCTGGAGGGAGAGCTCTTACCAACAAAGCAAAGAGAATGGCACACTCTGAAAATCATGGGTCCTGCAGAGAAGCCAAGGGCTAGGATGCCTTGGGGTGGCCAACAGGAGACGTGGAAGGAGGAGAGGGATTTCCCTGTATGACTGGCTTTTGGGGAATCATCCCAGCGAGGGTACAGCCTCCTGTAGGACCTTGTAGCTTTGTTGTTCTTTTGTCCGTTTCAGAGACTATTCCGTGGGGATCTCTGCAGCAGCATGTGGGTACTACAGCCAAGATAAAAGCCTTTGAAGCTGTGCCAACTCTGGGAAGAATTCCAGTACATGAAATCTATCCTAGAGTAGAAACGTGCAGTTTTTTTCGGAGATGGGGGAGGGCAGCATGAAACAGAGATCAAAATGAAACCCTTAAGAGCTCTTTAAGACTCTGGGATTCTGGCTCTTCCTCTATCCCCTCTGGGCTAAGATTGAAGACAAGGCTTTCTGACTAGCACCGGGCTCTAGCTTCCAGTCACTTGGTAAACACAGCTGACAGGAACCCTCCTAGGGACAGAAAGCAGAAGCTCACTTCTAATCAAAAGCTCAGGGCTTCCAAATACAGCATCCAGTTTGGGACAGGCTATTTCAACTCTAGGTCAATGAGGGAGAGTTTAAAGCCTTCTGACAATCAGCTTGGTGTTTTTCAGCTGTATGTCCTTGTGAAGTAATGTGATTGTGTATGTGAAGTAAAAGCAAAGGCTTGGCATACTTAGCATAGCCCTAGATGTCTAGAAGATGTGGGATCTCTAGCAAGGGATCACCACAATTTGCAGAAAATTCTTGTTTGGAATAAAGTTAACTATATTTTTTTTTAATATATATTTGCAAGCCACTGTATGGTACTGAAGGCTGAGATGAATTCATGAAATTCAAGCTACAGCTCTGTAGTCATTTTATTTGCGCTCACGTTCTATTTGACACCTTCAGTATTGACTGTATCGATGCAATATTTGATGGACTGCTGGGAGAGACAGGACACACTGACATAAAGGTCTTTGTTACAGTACAGTGTCTGTAGTGTGCTCACTTTTTCTCAAGGAGAATCAAGACTAATTAACTTCCCTACACCAATGTACAAAGCCAAGGAAGTCACCTGAAGGGTGTTCACACTATCACAGCAGCCTCTGGTCATACTCTGTCCTTCATTAACAACCTCCAGCGAGCAGATACCATTCTCATTTAACAGCCAGCAAAGGGAAACAAATCTAACCTTTGGTCAAAGCCATGTATGTTAGGGAGGCCAGGCTGGGGCAGTGCCTGTGACAGCTGTTTTGGGTCAACTTACCTATCATTTCTATTTCCATAATAAAATGTAATCCAAACTTTTAAGTAGTATCATTCTCCCTGTACCTCTTCTGCAAGTTACACTGGACTGTGTATCTGATGAAAAAGTGATACTCTGATACCAAGCTAAGGTTTCTATTCTTACTACATACCATCTAGTACTCTTAAAGGTATAAAAGTAGTACCATGTTTGCCTATAGCCAGCTGCTTGGAGACTTTGCATTGTGTGTGCACCAGCAGGTACCAAAGCAAAGCTAGGAAGGTGGTTAGGATGCACGACTGCCGCATGGTGCTTGTGGTGCTCATTTTTCTTAGGAATGCTGTAGACTGAACCATAAATAATCCTTTGGTCACAGCATGCGGCAACAACTACCCACTCATGTTTGCCTTGCCCTAATTCCACATTTTGTATGGCTAAATTACCATTTTCATTCAAATCAGGAGCCTGCATCTCCTGATTGTCCCCACCTACTGTGCTACAGTCCATGGCACTGGGCAGACACAATGGGCAAACTAGATTGCTTTTTGATGAAGTTAACTCAAATGATCCATTGCAGACCTTAAAGCTGGACTGATGCTGGTCTAAATTAAACTCTCATGAAACTTGTGTAATATGAACATCAGGTCCTCACCGACAACTGTTTGATTCTACAGTTCTGCTCCTCCTGGGCAAATATTGTGGAGGGAAAAAAAAAACAACAGACCACAAAACCCCAAAACATTTCTACATGGCCTTGATGAGACTCTCTGATCTGTTCTTAGCCCCTCCTGAAGCTAGTCTTGTGTCTTAATGAATTAAGAAGAATAAAAAGTGAAATAGCAGCACAACATCATTAAAAAAAAACAGGTAAACTGAACAAGAATCATCCTCTCTAAGGATTTTGGTATTAGCCCAGAGCATCCCCGTTGCCCCACTGCTGACAGTGTCCAAAGGACGTTGTTACACCCAGAAAAAAGCAGTCCTAGAATTACTATACGTTCTAACAAGTAAAGGCAACACCTCTATAGCAGCTCGGCTGCACGGCTCAGCTTCAAGTGGCTAACATTCCTCAGAGTCACTACTCACCCAAGACTGTCCAGCCCTGCTTCTGTGCTTCTACAGACGAGCCTGGCCCACCGGCTGCGGTAGCTGGCAAAGGTGTGCAGGAGGCGAGGTTCCTCACCCATGTCAACATATAGTTCAGACAGCTATCATGCCGTGGGGAACCGGAGGAAGCTTCGCAGGAAATACCTGCCTGCTGAGATTGCACTGTTTACACATTTAGTCATGGAATCTCAAGAGAATTAAAGCAAAGCTGTGAAATATAAAACAACTTTGGGTACTTGTTGTCTTTTTAATTAAAGATTGCCTGAAATATAATCTGTCCACATCTAACCAAACACAACAGCTGTTCCACTGCCCTACTGTATGTTGTGTAAGTATCAAAGGAGGAAGGCTAGAATGATAAAGGCACTAGATTGAAAGCAAAAAGCCCATCCTCCCTCTACAGGCTACAAATGCAGCTGCCTACCTTCTATCTTGCTGCCTCGACAAACAGATCCCAAGATTTAAGGTGCTAAATAACCAGGATTAAACAACTGCAAAGGTCTGAAATTCTCTGAAGCTAAGTGGTTTACATATACAACCTTGAATGTCTCCATCAACATGCTTCCAAGCATGTCTTAAATTAACCAGTAAGCATTGCCACGAAATGAGAAGATAAAAGTGACAAAATGGATGTTTTGTATCCAGATACTTTTGAGTCACTCCTGTTCATTCTGTAATTGATCCCAGGTACTAGAACGCCTTAATATTAGCAGATGGCCCCAGGTGGCTCAGGGCTCCCTGTGCTAAGCCTCGTATATGCAAAGCATGCATACGTTAAACAAAAGAAAGTAATTTTTCCCGCAAAGTATTATTGAAATGTGGATTGCACTGCTCAACACATTCTGGAGACCAGACAGATGAGTGGCTCCAGAAGGGGACTGTGTGTCAGAGGGTTAGCAAACTACAGTGGTCAGGGTGCAGCCTACAGCACAGGGCTTAAAGCCACTCCTTGCCATAAGCTGTGGACAAGCAAATCTCTCTGTGTTGTTGCTTACGCTACTTCCCCAAAACACTGCTGTAGACCTCTCCCTGAAGGACGACTAGACAGCTAGGCCTTGACTGGATGGTCATTCTGATATTTCTGTGTTCTGTTACACCTCCCTGATAAAAGGACATTGCACCGTAGTTTTGCCCAAAACCCGGGCAGAGCACTGAGAAGCACCGGGCTGCACGAGTCAAAGCCTTTTTGGTTTTCCTGCAACAGAGGAAGCGCTATCAAGCCTCCCTCAATTCTACCCACCTGTGCCGGGCAGAGACATCATGATCTCGGCGCCTGCCTTTCCCTGGTACTGCTGTCCACGCCGTGGGCTGCCAGCACAAGGGATCTTTCTCCCTTTGTATGATCAGAAAAGCCATGTTTCAAGCTGGCTTACATCAGAAAGATACTGTGCTGGCCCCGAGAGCTGGGTCTTGGGCCCAGGTCTCCCAATTACTACCATGTATTTTCTGTACAATGGCTGCGCAAAGATATTCCCAAACCAAGGGAAAATATTTGCAGGACGAGATCTTAATAAACATATAGAAAGGTGAAGAAAACAGCTACAAGAAGCACAGTGAATTATTTGGCAAATTATGGTTATCTGTGTACACTGTCCACTTCAGAAAATTATAAATTCTTAGGGTCTTGGCTAGACAACCAGATTGTAGCACCTCACCTCTATAATTTAGTCACAATTTCATTTTGCCTCTACCGAATAAATCTAACCCAACCCAGCAGCAGATACTACAGAAGTGTGGGAAAGAGCACTGTTTTCTGCAGAGTATCAACTCGGAATGTAATTACTGTTACACCTGTTTAGCGATCGCAGTTCTGAAGAGGCCTCAGTCAGGTCACAGTCTATGTTCAATACCTTTTCCAACCTTATTCTCTGAAGCGTCAGGTTGCCTAAAGCAACAGATCTCACCTAATTTAGTCTGAAGACTATTTAAATAACCAGATGCAGTATGAAACAGTGACAATGCAATACTCCTCAGGTATGTTTTTTTCTATATTCTGGCACTGGCATTTAAGAGAGAGAAAAGAGCAAGGTGCAGTTTCTAAAGAACTCAGCAGCCTTAGGTAGGGATGATGCAACAGCACCTGGTCCTTCCAGGTCCCTACTGCCTCTCGGCAACTTGCTCCTGTTGCATTCAGCTACTCAGAAGTCACAGGCTTCCTTCTGCTTTCAGCACAGAAGCACCAGCAGGACAGACTACTGTCTCCACAGCGCAGCCAAAAGCAAGAAACGAACAAAGACTGGATTAAATTCATCGGACAGCAATAACAAATGTTCCCCACAAACAACACATAATTAGGTCTTCACAGGCTAATTATAGGGTTTCAGAATAAGAAAGTGCAAAGCCAATGTCCAAAGGTAAAAGAAAGAAAGAAACAAACAAACAAGCAAGCAATTTCCGTGACAGTGCAGCTGGACAGCAATGCCACCTGCCGACAGATTGCCCAGCCCCGACTGACCAGGAGATGGGCAGCAGCTTTCTAACCAGGCAAGTACAGATTCCTCCAGCTCCTGCTACCCTCCGCACACCACTGTCACCCCGAGAACAGCGTACGAACAGAGAGCAAAATAAACGCAACCAGCGTAAGCTGTAGTGTTTAGCACCGTATTGGAAGACGGCACGAGTGGACAGCATGCTGGTGTCACAACAGTTGTCATCTGAAAGAGCGTGCCTCTGTGTACGCTTACCAGACTGGGCGTTAATGATGTTCTTCACACGGCCTGAAAAGGCTCAAAACATGCTTCCTCAGAGACCTCAGCACCACATCCTGCTCCTCCCTCAGAAAACACTAGGTGTTCCATACTCCTGGTTATTCACAATTTAAGACTGAAATTGAACGGGCAGGAAAAAAATACCTGTTGACAACAGCCAAATAGATCACGATCTCTGCACTGGACAGTAACTTTGACGATTCATTTTGTCCAGAAATGGAACTGGAAGGCTGGGTGTTTGCCAATAATTTTAAGAGGCAGCTTCTCAAAAGCTTATCACACTACAGCTTCAAATATAACCAAGTAGCAGACTGGGGGATTTTGAGGTGTGCCCAGGACCTCATCTCCTTCAGGAGAACCCACTACCACTTAAAATCCAGCCATTTCATGGAGTGCCCAAACGAGAGTGGAGCTCCCAACCTTGAGAGCTGAGCAAGAACTTTGGAAACTTGTTTCTCAACACGCACCGTGAAGGCCAGTACGTCCAACAGAGCATCTCGCAGCTCCATCCTGTGGCCAGGGCCCCCACCTGCGCCTCACCCGGGCACGTTCAGCAGGCGACCCCAGGGCAAGTCACTTCAGCCTCTCTGACCTCTGCTCTTCTGCATACGCCAGCTCTCCCTGCTGCAGGAGATGACTGGGAAGGTCATAAGTTCCTGCAGCATAAACCATCCAAGTACATCAAAGAACAGCGCAACTTGCCTAAGTTTAACCACACTAAATATTGAACAAGTATCAAAATCGTGGCCCTGCTCAGCACTGCAGGATGATAACATCTTAGCTCAATGGAAGCAAGTACTTCCAAGATAAAGTGGTATTTATAGTATTTTCTCATCTTGATCTCTTGTACATTTTTGCATGGGCAAAGGAGTCAAGTTCAGGCAAATTATAAAGCAAATGAGTAACAAAGAATTGCACTGCCTATGTGAACTGGCTGAATCATTTAACTACTTGCATCACCCATACTTTCATGTTTGGGTTTTTGCCTGTTTTCCCTGTGTAAGACAACAAACTTATGTAACTGTGCTTCATGCCCTTCCAGTAATTTTTGGGACCACCACCAGTTGTATCAATTGTGGAGAGATCTTTAGAATATGTGGTTCCTCTCCTGCTTCAGGACAATCACTCACAAGATCCAGGAGGTCCAAATGAGCAGCTTCCACCATAGGCCCAATGAAAACTACACAGGCATTTTACGTTTATGCCTGCCTAAGTACAGCACACAGCCAGGAGGCAGGACTAGTGTGGTAGCAAGGGCTTAAAGAGCAACAGGCACAAATTTCAAGGGACCAAGTCTTACCAATTCTGCTGCCTGTGGCACAACATTTTGTAACTGGGGTAGAATACTTGGAAAGAACAGTGCCAAGGAGGATAAGCACGGTGGCAGCAGCTCAGAGAACACACCATTCCCCTCCTTCCCACCCTAGTGAGTTCTGTTGCTGGAATTCTGTTTAAAAAAAAAATCGACAGTTCTGCATGATTCTCAGAATGAAAAACTGCAGGGACAAAGAAAGTGGGTGTGACAGGGAAGACTGTCACACACACACACACAAAAGTAGACTTTACATCTGAAACACTTCTACTATTAAGCATTTCAGCAACAATCTCAACTTGTCCAGCCAGGTAAGGTTCTGCAGCCCCTTCCTTATTACTTGATCTCTGTTCCACTCCATGACTTGACAGCAGCAGTCTCCCTCCATCCCTGCCTCACACCTTTTTGACTGTTCTATTGTTCCAGCCTTCATCTTCCCCCATGATATGCGCTTTTTCAAGACCTGGTAGCAAGGCTCTCTACCAGCCATTTGCATATCAGGTCGACATCCCACGCTGCTTCACATTCACTGGTGCAAATTTCTCGATCTGTATTTCATCACATTCCTCCACATCTCTTACCTTACTGTCATAACCTTCACATCTGGTTCAGCTGCCACATCATTAATCTGAAGTAGTACTAAGAAGCTATGCTTTAGTGAAAAGGTCAACAAAATTAACTTCTTTCCTGAGGTGGCAAGGCATTGGCAATTATTCTGGCTGCATGGACCTGTGCTCACTAGGGAGACTGGAATCTGCTGACCAGCTCCAAATAGCAGCCTCAAAGATCCTTAGTCCCAAGCAGATGCATGTGACCTCCGTGCTTGTGGGGAAAGATGGGGAAGGGAAGGATGCCACATGAACTCAAACCTCTTTAGAAACCTGGAGAAACTACACGGACATAGGTTGGAAAGAAAAGGCTTATAAACGCAGCAAATGCTGGGAAGTTTCAGACAGCACTTACAAGTGACTGGGCAGGACAGAATAAAACTGAGTCACTGCCACAGAACTGTAGCAGCTTGGCTTTTTAAAAGAAGAGATAGCTTAGAAGTAAATGCTGGCACAGAAATACTTTCAAGCATCACCAAAGCATATCCAGCATGTCAAAACCAAATGGAAAAAATTCCTCTGTCCTGAAACAGCAAAAAAAATGTTTTGGTTTGGTTTTTTTTTAAAAAACAGTGGTCTGACTCATTTTTGTACAGTCAGAGCTGGCACCTACCAAAACGCTGAAAGACGAACAGACCACATATTACTAAAGGTCCTCTGCCTTTTCCATACTAGCATGGAACACCGAAGGAGTTCTTATGATCTTGACCAGTCTTGAATAAGGCAGCAAAAAGCTGATTATTTCAATAAAGTCTGAACCTTCCAACCAATGCAGCTCTTTACAAGTACAATCTCTGGGTCTCCCATTGCTATTTGCTTTCTAGCTTCCAAATCTCAACTCCCTGCCCCCCACCAGATTTTCAGGGAATGATACAATCTTTACATAAAATATAACCTAGGGAATGGCAAGGATGTTAGTGTCTTCTAAGAATGTGTTTGGAATTAACCTTGTTAAGAGAAGTCCAGAGATAAAAGCTGCTTATCTGGGCAAGATGCTTCGACACTGCTAGCTAGAAGATACCAAAGTAGCATAAATCGAAGCATAATCCCTATGGAAAAAAAAAAAAAAAAAAAAAAAAAAAGAAAAAACAAAACAAAAACAGAGAAGGTTTTTTGTTTGTTTTTTTCCCCTACTGACAGTTCAGAACCAAAAAAAACCCCAAAAAACAAACCCAAAACAAAACACTTCCATCAGCAGGTTAAAAGTCCAAGAAACTCTAGTTCTTACCTATGTGTTTTCAGGGTTTATGTTGATCAGGATGTAAGGAGTTGCTCTGCCAGATCAGGGCTTGAGTCTCTAAAGAGTTACATCTCTGCAACAATTGCAAAATGTTTCACAACCAAAAAAAAAATAAAAATAGGGAAATGCAGGATTCTAGCATCTTCAGGTTTCACACATCAAAACAGTTTTAAAATTATCCCTTGAGAAATGGTGCAAATCTTCAGAGCTACTTAAAACACCACAGCAGACACAAAGTGTCGCTGCACTCTCCAAACTATCAAGCTGCAACAAGGTCTTTTACCATCACATACCAACATACCCTTCATGCCAGTCCCTCTGCTGCCTTCTCCTAGCCTCTCCTCATGCAGGACACACTTTCTCTCCTCTCTGCTTCTTCCACCTCTCTCTTCTTTGGCTGCTCCCTCTTCACTAGCTGCCCAACCACTTAACAGAACCAGCCACAGCTGCACCTTATCTACATCAGCAAACCCACCGCCCCTGAAGCCAGCCCACAGCTGTATTTTATCAATGTTAATTAACCCAGCTTCATTCCTCTACAACAAAGAGTTTTCCATTTGTTTGCTCTTTAATGAGCTCCCCACACAGTGACCACTGTACACCTGATATTCTTGACAAAGTCAGCTACCCTTGACTCCTTTTTTCAGGTATTTCTAAACTGTGGTTCCTGAGCAGCACTTGCTACACAAGGGATTAAAGTGGAATTCCCCCATCAGTGGCCTGCTGGGTAATCAGAAGTCAAGGCTCTGCAACAGAGCAAGCACTGAGCAAATTGCCATGCCTAACACTCCCCACACATGTCCAGCACATATTCAGACCTGTCTCATCTCACAGTGGACTGTCAACACACCTGGAGGGTCACTGTCACTGCCTGCCTTGGCATCATTCCTACAGCTCTTTCTCTTTCCCTTAGACTAAGATCTGCAGTACGTGTCTTGCCACACCGCAGATGGAGGAAGGTTTGATACACAGCTCACAGGATCAGAAAGGCAGGCCAGAACTCCAGAGATTTTAGGTCTAGGAAGTGCAATTCCAGATGTTGGGGGTACACTATGTGAGCTGGCTTTGAACAGCTGATCCAGATAAACAAACAAACCCATAGAGTTTTCCTGCTTCTATTTTAGGATAAAAATAATTATTGCTCTAGAGTATTTCACTATTACACTTTCTAGCGAGAAAGAGAGCAATAAACTGTCCAGAGAAAGATCACATCTCAAACTCTGAAAGAAAACAATGCACTGGTGAATGAGCCATCAAAAAATCATTTATGTAAAAGCATGTTCTATTTACAAAGGTCAACTTGCTCTTTAGGACAAGTAAAACCACTACCGGAAAAAACTATACATATAGAAATGCCTCATCTTTCAAATAGACATTTACAAATACTCTGCTTTGCTTAAACGACTAGAAACATTCAGACATTTGAAATTAAGAGTGCATTCTGCATGCAGTTGAGATAGAAATTACATTATTGGACTTCAGCGTGTCATTTCTTATAATTGGCAATGACACACTTGGGCTCTTCTAAAACACCACAGCCTGGCTATTACCTTAGGATCTCAATAGGAGGACATGGAACAAGTTATCAGTTTCTCTTCATTTTGCCATTAAAAAAGGACATCCCGATTATCTTCTCAGCAGGGGAGTCTGGTCTTGTCAAACTTGGCGTCCTTTTCCCTGAGTTTCCCTTCAGCATTTTGCTAGGCATGATTGTTGGCTTGGTACATTTACAAGTCCTTGGTCAGCACTCCTCCCATTATAAGGCAGAATTCAGAAATTCAAGGAGTTCTGCGCGGTTCCGGTCTCTCTGTAGAGCGGAAAAGCAGAGGTAGCGGTTTAACAGACCTGTACTCAGCAGACCAAGGCTGCATAACCCTCCTTTCCATGGGGCTTTCACAGCTCGGCACGCTGCACAGCAAGCATCACCACATTCAAAGGGCTGGCTAAGACTAGCTACCAGTAAAGTGTTGAGTACCTGGAGGAAGTGCAAGACAATGGCTACTCAGGAGAGATGCTACGGGTGACAAGCTGTCACTGTCACTGTACTATTTCATGATACATTTTCTAAGTGGCTCCCTGTGGAGGCTCCACTGCGTTGCCAACATGTAGCTCACAGCCTGCTCAGGAGGGAACTCACAAGCAGAACAGATGCAATTCTCTGGTGTCTGAGGCAGCTTTCACTGTACACACAGGAAGGCTTGTGCTTTGGGAAGTATTTTTTCTACGTGTAAACAGCAGCTTGCAGCATGACAGAGAGGGAACCGTGAATTTAGATTCTCTCTTTACAGAAGATATCGCCCAGTCATAAACTTTATTTCCAGTGTTTTTCAAAATCACAATTTATAGAACAATTATTGAATCTTACAATATTGTAAAGACTGGATGTTGTTCAATTCAGCATGTTCGTCACCACAGATGCCAATCAAAACAGGCCCAACATCAAATATCTGACATCAAATATTGTAACAAGCAGGTTACGGGGATAAAGCTAGCAAGCGTTCAGCATAATTTAACACAAACTTCAGTGCCACACAAAGAAGGTAATGTATTTTTGATCAAATTTAACTTGGAATGCTCAGGTCTGCTTTGGTAGCTATAGAATGAAGTGTTATGGCTGAATCAGAACCTGCCAAACTGGGTAACTCAGCAAAGTAACGCTTTTAGCACACATTGAGTAGTACAGAAGCCCTCTGCAGATCACTCTAAGGTGTGGAAACTGCTGATAAGAGTGAACATATTATTTAAGGGCCGAGTCCAAACACCCACAGCAATAGCACAATATGCTATTTGTAATATCTATTTCCTTGGGTATCTCAGCAAAAACATTTGACTGCTTTGAAAGAATGCACAAGCATGTGGTCCTAATACGACTATTGCCTTTTTTTTAATTCCTCTCTAAATGATGGCTAGTCTCACATGCATTAGAAAAACACAGCAAAGCAGCAGTTACCACAACTGATAACAAGAGACTGGAAGATGATGAAGACAATTAAAACCGGTGCAAATTAAATCAACAGAGAAAGCCACAAATCAGCTAAATGTTACAGAATGAAATCCTAAGAACCTCCATAAGCATCCTTTGGTTTATCTACTCATGCCTGAGTATTCCAAGCCCACTTACGATGTAAATCCTGCCAAAAGAATGAATTAAAATTTCTTAGATGGCATCATAGCCACGTTAAAAGCTATGGTCAATTTACAACTCCTAACTGTAAGGTCTACTCTTCTACAAAAGACTACCATTAGAAAAATATTAAAAGATACAGTATTTTCCCTTAGGGATACATAGGCTACTTCAACTCTTACCTCTATATCCTTCTTAGTCTTCTTTATTCGCATCTTAATTTTCTTTCCAGTTATCATGCTGTAGTTTTCATTTTTCTTTTTGTTTTTAAAGAACTAAAAATGAGATCACACATTAGAAAGACGTAAGTTTTGCTTTATTTTGTCACGTTGCCAATCTTAAATAAAATTACAGACAATAATCTTTTATACTTCCTAACTGTTCAAAACAATAGAGATAGGTTTCTCCTGATGACCAAACATTTTTGTTTTTTATGATGTATGTTTATGACAGGACAGATTCAGTGCTTACATGAGAAATGTAACAGGACTTCAGACTCACACAAGTATACCTTGGAAAGCTGGACAGGTCCTGTTTTCTCTCTCTTTTTCTTCTTTTCTTTCTTTTTCTTCATTTTGTTGGCCTTTTTCCTTTTCTACAGGTATAAGACATATGCTTACAGACTCACAAGGGCAAAAAACAGGAAATGCACAAGTAGCTGTCAATGTCTTGGCTACTCAAGCCAGCCACTACTGCTTCCCCCCACCACTGCTGAACAGGTACTAGCTGAACTACACAGTAATGCTAGCAGGGTTAGCAACGCTTGAGATTTTGAAAAACAGAAATGGTCTGATCCCCTGTTCTCTCTCTTATAATGTAATCCCAATATATAAAATCACTGAACAGAAGGTCCTAATAAAATGAAAAAGAAAAATTACAATAGCAAGAATCTACTGCTCTCTCACTGACTATAAATTATTTCTTCTGACAAATTCTATAAAGTTACCAAGATTCCCCACTTCTCTTTTCTTCAGAGACTAGCTAAACTCTAGCTGGACCAGCAATGGTTGGCAAAAGGAACCTTTACAGTATTTCTCCTTTAGTATGCAGTCAACTGAACCCATCAGTTCACCTACTGCAACCCTAGAAGCATGATTCAGATTACACAGTCACAGACAAAAGCATTACATTTTACATGACATTTAAGGTTATCAAAATATGAAGAACTATTTTCTGTTTGTTAACTATTTATTTCTCTTTGTAAATGTTTACCTTTTTGTTGTGTTTTTCTTTTTTCTTTTTCTTTGATTTAGACTTAGGAGAATCTAAAATAATAATAAAAAAGTAATAATCCAAAACAAATCAAATTCAAACCCTTTAAGTTTAGCATTCTGAAAAAGGCATTTGTTTTTACAGACAAGGCATACAGAAATGTAAAATGTAAGAAGAAAATGCTTTGATTTAGCCATATATATTAACGCTTGTTGAAACTAACCCTGAGAAAAGCAACACATTAACTTACTGCCTCTTACTGGTCTAACACGGAAACTGAAAATACCTGATTTACTCAGTGATTACTTATACCAATGTATTAATATAATACCTCTACTTTCTGCAGCCATGCTCAACAGATTGCAAGTATCTCTTTAGTAGCCGAACTCTCAAAGGAGGCAACAAAAAGTACTGTTTGGGCTGACAAACCACTGAAAATAACGTCACTGTTCAAGGCAAATGAAAAACTTCTCGTACTTGCACTTCACCTTCCAATTCCAAGGTCTTAAGTAAATTTTGTAAAGCAGAAACCCACAAGTTCTGTAAGTCAATCAAAGATTTTAAAGATTACACCATGGCTGGTATGTGAGGAAGTCAATTTTGAAGCACCAGCTCTGACTACAGGACTGTAAACGTAAAATACTGGAAGAGCTTACTAGTCTCCCAACAGACTGCCTTCAAGCTATTAGCTCTGCAGTTTCTTTACAAGCAAAAGATAACATCCTAGGATCAGGAGAGCCCAGCCAGACTTAAAAGTTAGAGAAGCCTAAGGTAA
Organism: Falco biarmicus; assembly: GCF_023638135.1. Taxonomy (NCBI): domain Eukaryota; kingdom Metazoa; phylum Chordata; class Aves; order Falconiformes; family Falconidae; genus Falco; species Falco biarmicus. Next base: position 12,042,011 of record NC_079299.1, read on the forward strand.
AGCTACCCAAGCAATCTTCTTTTGGCCTCCTAATGACAAATGCAGCACAAGCTCAAACATTCAAGAACACCAGGTTTCCTTCCAGACTGAAAATCAGTACACTATGGTGAACACTTGCCCAGTTTTACCCCTTTGCCCCCATCTCCTCCAGACTCGGTATTTACTTCCCACCATCCCAGCTATGGTTCCCATGACCACAAACCCTAAAGTTCTCTGGACTTCTGCACTGAATTGTTGACTCCCTAGGCTAAGCTAGGCCATCTTTTCCTCCTGTTCACTCTTTCTGAGTCGCCACCCCTCACCATCTGGCCTCCTCAATAGGTGTTTCATATTCAGCCACCCTACCTCCCTAGTTCTAGCACTAACTAGCCTGCTTGTCTCCTGTCTGAGGGGAACCCTCTCCCCAGCTCCACCTAACAAGCTGCATTCCCAGTTTCTATATCCCCGATGTCTCTTTTTCCACAGCAAATTGTGTCCTTTCTGCATTGAAGTTAACTTCATTTTCCATATAACCTATGTTACCGGCAAAGTTGGGAAAGGCAGGTGGGGCATACACCTCAAGAAGCAGGACAGTTTCTCTCACTCTCCTCTTGGTTTTCCCAGCCACTACCCAGTGCCTAACAATCAGAGTTACAGTCAAGCTCGCTAAATAAGAAAAGAGAAACACAGATAAAAAAATGCCAGAAGAAATCTCCACTTTCCCAAGGAAAGTTAAAACTCCACTCCTGCTATACCTGACCTGTAAGACTGGGGCAAACCTCTGTCATTCAAGGTCTTAAATTGCAGGTTAGGCAACCTATTCCACTGTTCTGCTGCTAGGATGTATTTTCTAATTCAAATCCCTCATATTGCAAACTAAGGTCATTTTCCCTGCTCTGAAAGTTACAGAAAGATTTTTCACTCCCTCTCCTTAGAGGCAACTACCTACACCTATATATCTTAGCTCAATTATCTCGTGTCTTTTCCTGTCTAGATGGAATAAAACATGGTTTAAACGTGCCCTTGTAGGACATTTTTGCTAGACTGTCTTCTCTCCACTGTGAATGTGAAAACTTAAGGAAATTTTAGTTGTAAACTTTAGCAAATCTCTAAGCATGCAGACTGACAACTTCAGCCTAATTCAGAATGATTTTTTTTCCTCAGATACACGTTTCTTGCCATCCGTCCAAAAGATGAGCCAGAGAACATGCCAAGCATGTTCGCACAGTCAGTGTCTGATATGACATTTTAATTCTTTTTAGAAGTTTTAGAGTGTATCACAGGGGATAAAATTCATTCAAGAAGAAAAGATGACCTTCCCCCATCAAATGTACAAATTCATAGACCTGAGTATCTTCAGAATTTATTTATGTCAGATACATTGAACCAAGACACTGAAGTATGAGAACAAGTAGTATTTCCATACAGATGTAAACCTGCTTCAAGAGAGGCAGAACTACATCTTTGTTAAACTGTGGAATGCAGTCACAAATAGAGGTCCTGCACCAGATGGTGAAGTTTCAGCCAATCCTGATATTGGACTTCTCATCAGGAGAACTCTAGTTCATACCAGAGTTCTTCCCAATCATAGTAAAAAAGGATAAAATACACATTTTATTAAAAAAGAGCAATTTGGGCACTTTACCTGCAGTGATACCAAATAGTTTGATACAGAGTATCAAAACAATGCAGTCCTGATATTATATCACGAATACATTCCCCTCAACATCACAAGTTATATCCACAGAAAAAGAGTGCGCTTACTCCCAGACAGCATCTACCCCAAGTACTCTAAACAGCAGCTAAGTATGTAAAGTCTTAATCCTGTAATGCTTCCATATGTTTTGCCATAGAACTTGGTTATCGGTATTAATAAACTTCACCCGAGTCCTCAAAGTTAAATGCTTGACATGTTAAGACCAAAACTAGACTGAATCAAAAACCCCAACTCTGCTCTAGATAAACAGCTGAAGTAGAAATGATCTGTCTTTTGAAAGTATAATGAATATAGAGTTCTAAATATATACGACATATTGTTACAAAATTTCTTTGAATAGCAGTTTCGATTTTAAAAATATTTAAATTAACGGAAGAACACTGCACAGCGTATGTGAAGAGGTACCTTAGCACAGCAATAGGAGAGGGTTGTGAGAGAAACACTCCGAGCATGCAGCACTGGTATTCCGCGCTGTCACTCTGTGGTGGCTCAGCCACATTTAAAATAAATTTTAAATGCTTCCAGCAGTGCTATCAAAACTGCAAACGTCATGTGTATGCATGGAGGTAACTTACCTCTGCTACTTGAAGATGACGATCTTGATGATGAACGCGATGAGGAGGAAGAAGTGGATGTAGTGCTAGAAGACGATGTGGATGAGATGGATGATGATCTGCTTCTACTGCGTTTTCGTTTCCTTTTTTCTTTTCCTTAAGATAACACAAGGCAACAGTGACGAGCATGCTAGTAGCTACGGTCTACGAAAGCGACTCTACAGAATTTAAACACAAGGAACCCCTATTTTGAGGGGTTGATTATATTTTTTCCCCTCTTTCCAGTGTGCCATGGTCCATGAGCAAGTGACAACGCTCACTATCAGGGTCAGGCATGGTCACGGACATAAAGGACACCAGCGGTGCGAGCAGTGCTTACCTTGGCCTTTCAGCCCTTCCTGTGAAGTTGCACAGAGCGCCCTACTTCTCTCGTCCTTTGTGCCATCCATACCTAGTGAGAGACAACAGTACATTCAACAACATCGCTTCCAGAAGACTTTCCGAGGGGAAAAAGCCCAACAAGAGCGCAGTGCAGGCACAGGGGAAACCGGCGAGCGTTCCCAGGGGCAGCCCCAGCGCCCCCACCGGGCCACGGCGAGGGCACGTTCAGGCTCCCAGCCTCCCGCACGGGAACGGGACGCCGGAGCCCCGGTCCCCCGCCACCTCCGACAGCGCGGCCTCAGCCCCGCGGCAGCGCTATTGCGGCCGCAGCAGCCGCGCTGCGGGGCCCGAGCGCCCACCCCCCGCTGCCGGCCGCACAGCGGCGGCCCGGGCGGACACCCCGCCGGCCGGCACACGGGCGCCTACGGCCGCGCCGCCGCTTCCCGCCCCGCACCGCCAGATCCCCGGCCCGACCCGCTCCGGGAGCCGCCGCCGCCCCGCCGCCGCGCTGACCGAGGGGCGGCCCCGGCCCCGCCTGGCGCCCCGGAAGTGCTGCCGCGGCCCGGGCGCCGCTTCCCGTGCGGGGCGGGCGGTGCCTGCGCGGCCGTGGGCTGCCGCGGGGTCGCTGCCCTCGGCCTCCGCCGCGCACGGGTGGGCCCCTGGGGCGAGGGGCCCCCGCCGCCCGCTGCGGGGGGAGCGAGCCCGCACGCAGCCGCGCCGGGGCTCCCGCCTGACCCGCACGGCGAGCGAGCCCTGCCGCTCCGAGCCGGGCCTGCGCTGAGCCTGGCCCGCAGCGCGCTGCGCCGTGCCCCGCGGGGAGCGGCGGGCTGTGCCACCGCCGGCTGGCGGCTGCTCCCCGGGGCGCGCAGGGCGTCCCCCGCCCCGCCTGGCCAGCGCCGGCCTTTGCTCCCCGCGGCCTGGCCGCCCGGCCCCACCACTGGCCCTCTGGGGCTGCAGCCCCGCTCCCACGGAAGCCCCGTCCCCCTGCGGGGGCGGCGGGGACGCCACAGGCGCCCCCCCTCCCCGCCGCCCCCGCCAGCCCCTCGCTGCGCACCCGTACGCGGCCCCTCCGCACGGCTCCGCTCCCGGTGCGCCGGCCGGCCCGGCCCTGCCGCGGAGCCGGCTCCCGCCGCAGCCGGGGGCTGCCCGCCCCGCTCCCCAGTGCCGGGCGTGGGGCCTGGGGCATCCCGGCACCGAGCGCCGGCCGGGGCTCCCCCGGGACACGGGGGTCCGGTGCCAGCGGTCTTCCGGGCTGCTTTCCAGCGAGGCAGGCCTAACCCCCCGAGTTTTCCATTCCCACGTTTAAAGTGCCGTGTTCAAGCATGAAGCCATCACGGGACGCTGGAGCAATTCCTTTTAGCTGTTACCGGCCCAAACCTGAAACAAATCCACCCTCAGCCCCAAACTTGTGCTCCACACAAAGAACATCCCGTTTGGATTCCAATGGATCCGCAGACCTCGTGGATCTTCGTCTGATCTAGCTTAGCTCACAGTCTTCTGAACCTCTATGTGCAGCTGCTTTATGATCGTCAAGTATAAACCAAAATATCTGTGAAGCACATCCATTCTTAATCTAAAGCAGCGTTGGGGGTTTTTTTTGGATGTAAACAAAGCCCTGGTACTCCACATCCTTCTAAAAAGCCTGCTTAAATCCAGCCAAAAGGAATATATGCCACCCTCCAGGAGAATGATAAAATTATTTATTCTTAGATTAGTTTACATATGCAGTGATGACATCTGGCTAGAAAAACACCTGTATTGTAGTAAGATATATTCAAACAACTATAAACTGTCAATAAATATGTTAGAAACATACTGTATGCTGATGTAGAAATATCCTAAGCTCTTTTGGTTACTTACCCCATACAATATTATTGAAAAGTTTTTTGGTGTTTTTCATGCAACATCAAAATTCTTCCCGACAATTCATGCTATACAACATTTTTTTCTTTATCAGGAATGGGATAAAATTTTAAATCCTGTTTACAAGTAGTAAAAATTGCTGAAAATTTTAACATAAATCTCTCAATTGTTGTGATAAAAAGAACCAATTTAAAGAAGATTGTCTTTAAAAAAATTAATTTTCACAACTAATTCTTTATAAAACAGGCAGTATTTCAAAAGGGATGTTTCCGTCACCCAGGATGAATCATTTGTGCTTCAAAATTTTAAAAAGAATATTATTCATGGCGAAAACCTAAACCCAACTGGTAGGTAGAGACTGCAGTACGGATGGGCTAAAACTGAACATGCTTTCAAAATCTGGCCAGGAACACACTAAACACTTATCCACATCACTATGCCATCACCTACTCTTGACAATTAGAAATGGAGCTTTAATAATACTTAGCTCTTTCCATGCTCAAAATTCTTCACAAACATTTAAACAGCCCTAACGCTTCTGCAAGTATTATTATCCCCATTTTATACTTGGGATGGTGGAGGCAGAGAGGGCTGGGAATTTGCCAGGATACAGACCGCATCCTTTCTGTCTTTTCTCCCTTGATTGTTCAAGCTCTTTATCGCTTTCTGTATTTTATACTTAACATACTGGAGAGTCCCATGAAACACGGTTGGTACGTTTCCGTCAGTTATTAGTGGTTACTATGCAAGTTGTGCCACTTTGAAGGTTACGTGACAAATATTAAAGTAATCATCAACATGAAGTCCACGTCTGAGGCTCAGGATTGACATCCTAGAATGCCACACCATTTTCACACAAAGCTTGCTCTTTCTGTAGTGAAGCATTAGGGACGCAAGGCCTAATTCTCTCTGTTGTACAGCCAAAATGACTCTTAAAGTCAGCCACAGCCTTACAAGAGAATAAAAACCATTCCTCACCATCTGTCCCTGGGAACATGCAAAGCCCCTACAGAGGCCCAGTACGTCCTGATCATACAACAAAAAGGACATCTAAATCAAACCAAAGATTTCAGATTTGCTAACCTCCCACGAGGTACAGATAACTAAGGTCTCTTCCCCTCCACCCCTGAATTTGAAAATATTTGTGTCTGAATTACATCCCATAAACTGTGTGGCAAAGTAAGTGACTAGCAATGAGATTGCAGATCCAAAACACCGGATTTTGCCTTTGCCTTAGTATCAATCCCCAAATTGTATTATTTTAGTTGATATCAAAGGGCATTTTTGGTTTTGCCACATTTGCCCTCTCGAATTTTCTGCCTTATACCTTGCAGTCTGTGCCCCGTTTTGATTTTTATCCTGCCTAGTTTACTCTTACTCTAAACCCAGCTTGATTTCTTGCTGTCTCTTTACAAGCTCTGGGTTTGCTCTGCCAGTGAACTGCAGGAGCAATGGATAACCCTGTAGTGTTACGCTACCTGATCTGTGAGAGATGAGACACAAAATTCTGTCACTTGTAATAACAAAATGACTGAGTGTGCAAAAGTACATCCCTCTTACAGGCACCCAAAAGGCTTTAAAAAGGCACGTGTATTCTTTGTCACTTGATCCTCAGTGCCTGATCTTGGTGGTTTTAGCGTGTCTCCAATAAACTCCATAGAATGCACACATTCCCTTGCAGTATGGAAGGAACTTGAAATAAAAATAAAGGTCTTCAGACACACTTCAGTCAGAAGTTGTTACTCGGCAGCTGTCTCACCCTTTAACAAACACTAGAGCTGCACTACCTCTGAGAACCGCGCTCCCTAATCCATTTCCCCCCCTTCTTTCCCAAACATCCAAATTTCTAGCAGAGGGAAACAGTGCACGTTACATGGGCTTTTTCCTAGGCAGATATCCAAAGCTCTTCTTGCCTTTTGTAGAGCTGGTAGGCCAGAAACCATCTCTTTTGCACAGATGTGAGAGCGAAAGTACAGGAGTTTTGCCCCTCTTCTTCCAGCAGCGCAGCCAAGGGCTGGCAGGCTGGCCGAGTGCCCCGCTTCTGGCCATGTCCTGAGAGGTGAGAAGGCTTCTTTTAACTTCAGATGGGGACTGTGGATGTTTACCACCAATGGACATCAGTCCCAAGGCACTAGGCAGGAACGGAAAGGACATAACAAAGCTATTGTCAACTGGGGTATTCTATACAGCTGAAATACCAGGCTAGAAAAGTAAGAGGCATTGCCATCTTCCTCTGGGCTTTTTGGAAAAAAACAATTAAACCAAACCAAACCAAGATGCAAGATCCCACATAAATGTTTTCCCTGCCTAACTGAAGCCATTCTCCCTGCTTTGAAAACCCAGGAGATAGAGGGATCAAGATACATTGGTTCAAATGTGCTAATTTGAAATGTTTCCATTTCAGGCAGGCGAAATGGACTTTCACGCTTAGGCATGGCTTCAGTTCTGTGTGAGGGACGGGAGCCCACAGGCCTGCTTGGGCTCCATGGGGCTTACTGGAGGAGTTTTGTCTCTGAATGCCAGTCTGGTGATGGGAGTCACGCATTCCCCCAGCCTGGGCTGAGCCAAGTCTGGATCAAATGCATGTTCACATCAATCTGGACTTACAGCTGCCTTAAAAACGCAGTCTCGAAAAAACGTTAAAAAAGGAAAGGCTGATGCTTTGGCAATTCGTTATCTGTTATGCAGTCCAAAAGCCTCAAAACATAATCGGTAGCATTGACTAGTGGCAATTCACTATTGCATGGCTGGTAGTCACCAAGAAAGCATTTCTTAACAGTTAAAGCAGTCACACTGATCGGGCACGCTTTTCACAATTCCTCCAGATCGGTTAAATCCACGACCACTTTCAAAAACAGAGTGTCATCTCTGATGTAGGTGTTTTTGGTGTTCTCCAGGACCGTGTGCGGCACGAAGCGTGGACATCCGGAGGCAATATTCATTTCTCCGTCTGGCCTTTTGAAACTGCTGCTATTAGGGTCAGCTCTAAAGACTTCCACAATGTGATTTTTTTTCCCACTTTGGTCCAAAAGCATAAGTGTAACTTTTTGCTTGAAAGGCCACAGCAGCAGCGAGTCAAACTCCCCCCTCATCACGACGAAGTAGAGAGACACGTGCGTCCCCTTTCCTGAGCCGTCCCCATTCAGGTAGGCTCTCGCACACAACCTGTACCCACAGCGGCTGGTGTAAAAGGGCTGGCTGAATATGGAGAGGACACGGCCTTCCACTGCTTCTTTCTTCTTCATCTTGTAGTCCATGATTTTCCAGATTAATTTCCCGTTGTAGCACGTGCCTTCCAAAAGCTTAAATCTTTCTTCATTTTTGTTGAGCTGTGCTTTGTGAATATTGATCTGGCGATCGTGCTTGCTGGACTGACCTTCCAAAACAACTGGGGGAGGTCGGGGCAGGGGGAGAGGAGAAAACAGAAAAAAGGGAAGGGAGGGGGGGAGAGGGGAGAGAAACATTTGGTAAAATAAAACTGTCAGGGTGCTGGATACGAAGAACAACCAGACTCCAGCTGGCAAAAACTGAACTGCTCAAGCCTGAGTACAGACTGTGAACTAGTGTTACTACAGCTGTTAACTTTTTAAAATTGTAATCGCAGCTGGTAGTTGAATAAGGAAAACTGGTAACTACAAATCAGCTTTAGTGCCTGACTATGGATAGTACCACTGCCTCCATCACAATGCACTGGCCTGACCAAGGCCAGTTCTCTGGCCCCGCAGTGCCACAGGAATCCAGGAGAGATTGTGGAGCAGGGGAAGGATGCACCACACATCACCATGGTTTGGTCTTAAAAAGCAAGAAGAAAGGCCTTTCTAGTGAAGAGCTGCAATGACAGACTCTAGCACCAGAGCCTCTACTTGGCTACCAGTAAACCAGCAAAAACCCCACACCCATGCAGAAAAGAACCGAAAGTCCCAACATACCCAAGCGCTGATCATATGTCTCCATCAGAGCAATCTTCTGTTTCACATTTTCAATTGTGTCAAACAAAGGTCGCAAGTCAAATTTACTTTGCTGCTGGTTTGCCATCTGTATTAGCTGTTTCACTTGTGATTCTAGGCGCGCAGACTTATCCAGGTGACTGGCCAGAGTCTTCCCAGTTCATGCCATTGGAAGAGGATGGGAAGCGGAGACAGGAGACATCCATAAAATCAGCCATTTCATTTGAAATAAGATAAAGAAGCCTTTAGCATGTCAGCAATATCAACTACATGCTGCATTTGAAGCGCTCTGCTGCCTTTGGAATGTATTCCAATGCTCCTTCATGATTAATTCAGCACATTTACTGACTGAGAAGTCATCCCTCATTCAGACCCATTCACGCTGCATCACTTAATTCAACTGATTACTCGTGTACACCTGCATATTTGCCATGGGGATCTGGCTAGGAGGATTGTACAGTGCTTTTTGCCCAGATGAGATATCCAAACTCCTTTATTGGTTAAAATGAAAAGACAATGCTGTATTGTGAAAAAACGAGAAGGGCTTGTGAAGTGTCTGGGAGATTTGTTATTGTCCTGCTATTAATGACAACTATTACGGGATGAACATAGTTCAGGATCAAGAAAGCAATTGGCAAAGTAAAAACCAATGTCTCACCTGGGTGCTTACCATCAAGTTGCTATTTTTACCAAAAAGTTGTGTAAACTGTCTGAATTCTTTCTCACAATTTTTAATGGCCTCTGCTAGCTGCTGGATTTTAATCTCTTTACATTCCAGGCTCTTATACAGGTCAGATATCTACAGATGGAAAAAAACAGAGTAAAACCGGTAAGGCACACCAAAATATATGATGACCAAATTAAAACATACGTGACTATTTAAGAGAAAGTGTAAAAATTTACAACTATCTTAGCTAGATATAGCACTACTCAATTCACAATTCATGGATAAGTGCTGGCAAGAACTGAACATAAGGTAATCGTTCTCTTTAATAGATCTGTGTGGCAACAGGTGCAAAGAGACTCGTAACTCTCATCCCCATCATGACGATCCGCTGCTCTACAGTGGGACAGTACATACATGCACACACATCCATGTGTGTTGCTGGGTGCATGTATATACATCTATTATTTTCTTTTTCCTCTACTGAGGTCTAACGAGTAAAAGAGATGAGTCGGTGAGGGATACTAACTCCAAAACTGAGTTGTAGCACAAATTCCCCTCATCAGGATTGGGCATACACCCAGTGTCACCTGCTGGGAGCCACAGAAATGATTGTGAGTGGAAGGGTGCTTGCAACTGGCTTTGCACTACCCCACGCTGCCTCTACAGAGGGTGTGACTTGGGCATCTAGAGGCTCCTTTTTGGAGCAATCTGACCAGCCACTGAAACTTTAAAATGCTTTATCTCCCAGCCTCATATCCACTGTAAGCAAAGACCGAAAGCAAACGGGGTGACGATGGCAACAAGCCTGCCACCGTGCTTGCTGGAGAATATATGTGCCCGAGCACAGAGAGGTTTCCGTCCACTTGACTGACTTCACTAGAAGAGTTTATTCTGACTTCTGAGGTGTGCAAAGCTGATAAACCCAGTCTTTTGAAATGTAGCTGAGCTAAACCAGGCAACAAACGGAGAATCTCGTATCATCTTCCGACCAGCCAAGAACTGCTGAAGAGTGCTTATTAAATGTAACTTACCTGTTCTTCCAGCCGGGAGTTCTTGTCTAAAATCTGCAGCATGTGTTCCCTCAGGGCTCCGTTTTCATGTTCGGCAAGTTTCCCTCTTTTAACCTTTAGTGAGGCAGAGGGGGAAGGGAAAGAATAAAATAATAAGATTTTTGAAGCTGTTAGTAGAAAAACGTATTGATGCAAGCATTTAAAATATCTCCTCTGTGCTTTAGAAGCGAGGGAATGGCTCCCCTGATTCTGTAATACAGCATCTTAGCCAATAGTAGAAATGGTTGTGAAAGAACAAAAACTAGTTATTTCGATTAATTGGTCTGATTGGTTTGGGAGACAAATTCCAGTCCCAGTACAGACAACGATCTATAAAACAGTACCTTTACAAGGCAGCCATACTGCTTATAGGGGCAGTCCACCTCCGCCTCAGGACACACAGCATGGTGCTTTTCAATCTGTGTGTATCAACAAAGAAAGGTGTAACGAAATAAATATTAAGTAATTTGCTGCACTGATAAAATCTGAATGCCTGCATAAAGGGTGAACAGAGGTCGATGTTATGACACCACTGATCTCGTAAACAGGAAAATGAGTATTCAGAGTCCATAAGCAAGCCAGATATTTTTCCATACTGCAAAAATGCCAATGGTTTGCAGTGACTGAATACTTCATTTGTAAGATGGGGCATAAATCCCTTGTAGGACCAAAGAAAATACTTAGAGCAACGAGGTTTTATTGGCACAGGCCAATGTGGTCTGCAACATAACTTTCAGTTTTCATAAACGTGTGTGATCTGCTGAAACACAGTATATGAACAAAATAATAGTACCTCTTTTTTCAGAACTATTTGTGAACAGTTTTGGAGACAAGGCACAGGATAATCAGGACAGTCATTTTTCTCGTGATTCTGGGGAAAAACAAACAAAACAAGGCAGTGGTTTGTATTTTTGTAAAGTAGCATATGTAGAGGAAGCTATGCAAAAAGTAATGCCAAACATACATGTGCAAGCCCCTTATCACATTGTTGTTCATAGGACAGCAACAGCAATTGGTGTTATTTAAAGCACGTTTATTATACTTTCTCCTTCAGCTACTCAGCCGGATTTTGTTTCAGGAGTTGTTAAGCCCCATTGCAGTGCTGGAAACGTTTCACTCAGCAACATGAAGAGGAAACATATGCTATGGATTCCCAGGGAATGCTTTATAATCTTACCTTTATGTTAATTAACACCACATATTTATTACAGTACTGACACATTTCTTCTCGAAATTTACAGTGCTGGCTCAAATGCTCTTTCAAGTCTTTCCGAAGAATTTGATCACAACATCCATCATTAGTGCACTGCACACTTTCAAACAAACACTGCTGAAGATGCTCCTGCAACACACAACAGTAAATTAAACCCCAAAGTATTTCATCGCATCTTCAGTTGCCCAACAGACCCACAGAAACATTTGGCAGTTTGGTAACAAAGCAAGCTCCAAATATTTTTTCCTCCATAAGCATTCCCCTTTTCCAACCTTAAAACTGAAGCAAATGTGACAATTTAGAGAGTCCTTTATATGACTTCCACTTTTCATTCCATTGATACACTGAAAAGAGGCCCAAATGGCCAGTATGTCTTGGCAAGTTTTCTTGAATCAACCATCACATGGTGCCTAAGCATACAGAAGGAATGTATAGATGCTGTGGCTATACTAAAGCTACATAAAGCAAATGATTCTTATTTAAAAAATAACCTAAAGCAAAGTGGGAACAAGTCATAATATTTTGAGCTTAAGATTTGTTACTTACAGTGCATAGCTAAGTCATAGTCCTTGTCCTTAAATTACATTGCTACAATAACTCTGAAGTCTGAAAATCACCACCAGAATTTAGCTTATCATAAATACACGGAGTTCGCATGAAAATCAAAGGCTTCAAAACTTGATCAAGCAAACTAACCTGATATCGTCCCAGAATTATTTTTGAATTGCAGTCAGGAATGTTTTTGCAGAACACATGCAAATTGAGAACTTCTCTCTTACAGCAGTTATCTTTGAACACCTGTAAAGGAAGCAAACCAGCCTTCATACGCAGTCACATAGGATGCTATAAAGAATATAGAAAAAGCAAAACATCACAACAAATCTTTCAAGCACACAGGTGTAGACTCCATAATTCAGAGCATGGTTCTTGATAATTCATATTGAAAATTTACACTAAAAATATAGATTAAAACACACACGAATTTTCTAATAAGCATAGGGGGGTTTCCCCATATAGTTATTCCACAGATGCTGATCCATCCCACAGCCAGCAGGATCAGAAGCTATAAAACCACTGCCAGAGCCTGCCTGTATCTAGAAGAAAGCAGCAGGAGCTAACAGACCCCAAAGGCCAAACCAGCTCTGAGCATGCTCCTCTGATCTTCAAGCAGTGCAGCGTGCCTTTGGGATGGAGACGATGCAGAGATAGCCCTTCTATAGACTCTGAGAAAGAGCACCGTTCCCAGTTGTGTATGCAGAAGCTAATTAAGCCCCTAGAGCAAACTTTCAGTCTTATTTAGAGATCTTCCTGTAAGGAGAATTATAAAGCTGCTTACTGTTGCACTGCTGCCAGCAAAATTTGCACAAAGACAGTGAACGAAAAACAAAAATTGTGTGGACAGTCTGATTACAATTTCCTATCACGAGTACGAGAGAGAGGAAGGAGACATTTGATTTCCCTGGAAAATTAATTCTGGCAGGACTAAGTATGTAGCATACTTTCAAGCCTTAGCATATAAATAAGGACAAATCAATCCATTAAATTATTTAAAAAAAAATAATAATAATCAGTAGCTTGCAAAATAAGAAGCATCTTTTCCTCTAAAAAATTACCCAAAAGTAAATGAAGTCTACAGGGTTAATGAGATATAATGGAAATAAGTAAGGCAGCAAATTATAACCAAGTGAAAACAAAGACAACCAGATAAATAAGTTGTCCCAGCAACATGGAGCATGAAAAAGGCAGGTCAATAAACTCTCCACTAAAAAAAAAGACATTTGATGACAAGGGAAAATTTAAAGCTTTGTGAAACTCTCTGACACTTTACTGGAAATGCAAAAGACTAAAATAAAATAACTTCAGAACATGAGTTATAAAATAAAGCTTTAGCTATATACCCATACTTCCTTTCTGAGAGAGCATCACTGAACACACTGCTTCTGTTAGCATCATTTCAGAGACAAAAACTGCCCTGCCCCTGAGGACTAACAGACTAAAAGCCACCTTGTTCTCAGCTGTCTTGCCTTTTCCATGCAGACGTTGACTGCTGAAGTAAAATTACAGCCACTTACCTCATGCATTTTTATTGTTTCTTTGTCAACAGGACAGGTGGGTACTGCACTCAACTCTCTAGATCGAAAGAAAAGTCATGTTAATCCACAGACAATTTCATTTATTTTACAAAATTTCCCTATGCTAGAATCTGACTGCAGCAGGAGGCAGTACTAGATACCATAAAAACCAAAAAAGTGCTTCAAAAACACTTTCGTCTGGCAACTACACAGCCAAAATGCCCACAGCTCTAAGAGGGCATTAAGCTGCAACAGTGAATATGTAACAGAAAGAGTTTGTCCTACAACTGTTAATTAAGATGGCTTTTAATTAAGAGGACTTGGTCACACTCTGGCCACCTGCTGCTCTTAAATGTCTGTCTGCAAAAATCCCATCGCATACACTAAACCCAGCATTTGCCTAGCACAAGCAGCGTGCTCCTTCCTACACCAGTAAAAGAAGATGTGATGGCTCCTGCCTTAAAAGGCTTCCAGAAGTCCTACAATAAGGGACAGGAAAACAGTTATTAAGGCCGTGCAAAAAGGGAGGCATGCCAGAGGGAGAAAGCAGCAAACATGAAGCATCTGAAACTCATAAAATGTGAATGGTGACTTCCATCCACATAAACAGGTTCCTCCACAGCCTTCCTGGGCCAAATCCTGCCCTCGGGCACACCAAATGGTACGTAATGTACTCCCAGATGGGTCTGCGGGGTAAACTCATTCGTAACTGCGGATGGATGCCTTGTGATCTGACTGTAGTATTGGGTAAGGCTAACATCAGTTTTATAACTCCATGGAAATCAAAGACATTATACAGAAGCAAATGAAAATAGCTTAATTAGCCACCCGTGTCAATACTGTGGGGCATTAACGCAACGAATTCATGTCAGCAGCACAGTGTTGGACAGACAGACCGAAACAGCGTCTCACGCAGTAGTGCTTAAGATTGCATCAGTTTCTGTCTGCTGGCTTTGCTGCAGTTACCAAAGCATTCTTCTCCAGCACCAGGTAAGGTCTTTAAAGACACCTTTAAAACACTGAGCGTGCAGTTATTGAGTTCAACAGAGTCTTCCCGTTGACCCCTCCAGCATTTTATCACATCGGTACTCTTATTATTACGGCACTCACTGCTGATTTGTAGAAGGTGTTGACTTCTTTTTAGGAAGGGGAGTACGGGGATGCAGGAGAAGTTTGCACTGACCTCAAAGACAGAATGCACTGCTGGCAAAACCGGTGCCCGCATCCCGTCTGGTGGGGATTGCGAAGGACGAGGTGGCAGTAGGCGCATTTGTACCGCTCTTCCAAGGTTTCGACAAACTTGTAGTTGGTGTCAGGCTCAAAGTCCAGAGAGATGGCGCTGGCGGAGTTCTGGCGTGTGAAGAAGCTCGAGAGAGCAGCGGGTTCGTCACAGGCCATGGGAGCTGCACTGGGAACCAGGCAGAGGGAGAATCCCTTCGAATCTTCACCGGCAGCCACGCCACCTCGGCTACTGCTTGCAGCGGGCTGCCGCTCATGGGAGAGCTGTCATCTGCAGCGGGGTGCAACAGGTTTCGGAGGGAAACACGGCATCAACTACAGAAGAACAACAAAATGCTCAGAGAACCACGAAATTATGGTTACAACACAAGCATCAAAGCACACTCCTTCGGAAAAATGTTTCACAATCTGAAAATTATCCTGCAGAAGAGATTTTTATGTTGGTTTTTATTATTATTATTTCTTGCAGCAACTTTTAGTCTCAAAAAAATTACAAGAGTCACAGATACAGGTGGGGAAAGCAGAGGCCAAGTCTTGGCCCTGATGTCCACCAGGAAAACCTACACTTAACACAGAGCCCACCCACATGACTTCATGAGTTCATTGCACCGGTTCAGGCAGGAGACAGCTTTGTGGTTCACAGCAAGGAGCATACAAAAAAAAAAAAAAAAGGCAGCAAGGGGATTTTACCTTCAGTTTAGGCGTAACAGGTGCCAAAGTCTCTTAACTTGACATCTTTCTTTTTCCCATTGATCACTCATCTACAGCAGTAAACTCTAATTCTGTTTTTTCCAAAGTTTTACTTAATTATGCGCAAGTTCTTGATGATACTAATCCTGTCTGAAAGAAGCAGTGGAAAAAAAAGAAAGAAAAGCAAGATTGCAATCAGAAGCATGACATGAGGTTTTTCCTCTTAACCCACAAAAGCTCATATACAGCACAGGAATGCAATTCATTTCCTAATAGGAAAAACCAGCAACATTTGTTTCCATCCCTAAGTCACAAACCCTGAGATTTGCCATGAGTCCCTCAATCTTGCAGTAGTTTTTTTGCGAGTAGCTCAAGAGCTGGAGCCACTCTGGTTTTCATTTCTCACGGCTTTGTGCTCAGAAGACATTTTTTCCTTACAGGGTGTGTACAAATGCGCCTGAGCTCTCAGACCGTTCTATGGGGGAAGTTCTCAATTTTACAGCTGTGCTGTGGGATGCTGTTTCTCCTCTGTGTGCGTCACCTGCCCTGTCAGTCACTCTTACTGGCATCAGCACCTCTCCAAGAGCTCTGACTCAGCTCCTGTAAGATCACCGAGGGTATCTGCTGCTTTCGTAGGGCAGCAGGGCCAACACATCACCATTAATAACCTTAGGGCTGGCAGGAAACTGTGTGCCGAGTACCGACACGCTGCCCCATCCCCCCGCTGTGATGGATTCCTAGCCCACGAGAGCAGCGATTAGTACCGTGCTATGCACAGCCCAAGCACCCCTGCAGCCCACCTCAGGCTTCAGAAAGCAACATCCATTTTCCTTTCTACTTTAATATCCCATACTGGGCAAGGAAATGCTGTGGACAGATAAAGTACCTGATTCAAAAACAAGCCAAAGCACTTAAATCAGTGAAGATCTATTTCACAGCAAACATTTACGTGCTCCTGTAACTCAGCACCCTTGTTTGTGGTTGCACACAGCATTCACCTGCCCAGCTTGTGAGAGCCTCCCTGCCCTCCACCAGCCTGAATGTCAGACTCACTGCAGCAAAACTGATCATCTAACATTAGGAACCCAGACAAATACAAGCCCTAATCATATTCCAGGCACAAAAACTTATTATTGTGACTGGAATTTGCAAATTACCCTATTCAGTCCCTCCAAATGAACAGCCTTCTGCCTCAAACCTGAGATGATAGTCCATGTCGCCCCTTTCATTTTTAAATAGCTGACCTTTTCTCCTCTGAAAATGGGGTTCCTCGTTCTCTAACACTTAATAAGGAGCAATTCTATTTTCCCCATGTCAACCAGAGACGCCAAAATGCAGCCTGAGGGATTACCAGCCTTGTGCTTGGGCTGCCTTGGTAGCAGATGCCAGCGGCAGAGCATGCCTGCTGCTTCAAAGGCAGATGGGCAGCTGTCACCATTAACTTCCACAGCACAGACTACCTACAGGACAAATGTCCTATAAGCTCATTCGGGGTCAGTGAGAACTGACTTCCTTCCTCTCTCCCATTTACAGGGCATCCAATTCCCCGAGTCCTATTACGCTCCAGGACTTTATCATCTGATGGTGTGCTTTAGCAAATTGATGCCTCACTATGTAAAAGCACAGGAAATAAAAATAAATTAAAATCCATGTTTTACCCATTTTGTCTTTAAGGTCTACCATAACTCCAGAAGTACTTTTAGCTGGGGTGAAGAATGTTACAGGTGTTTTAGGCAACAAAGTTATGGGATACATCAAGAAGAAACACAGCCACCAGCCCAAAATCCCATCCAGAAACTCCTTCAGAGCTTTTGCTGCTCTAAGGAGCAGCCACATGCATTCCCATCTCTTTCTGCAAGGAGCACTCTGCTGTGGTACAAGGCCTTCCAACTCTCTTGCTGAAACGAGAGCTTTTATCTCCTTAAACACCTTCATGATGCACTCAACCCAGACGCCATTCCTAAAAATGGAGACTCTGCATCTCCACGGAAGCGCCTCCTCCACCTCAGCCTTGCTCAGGGCCGTGCTTCACAGCTGAGGGCACCTCAGGTCACAGGCAAGAGTGCTTTCGGGTGAAAGGAAACCTGCCTGCTCAGAGGGCAGAACAGAAACCGCTGCATGCCCCAGAGACCGGGGACGTTTGCCGCCACTGCCAGCCTTGCAGGAGGTTTGCTGCAGAGTTTGCAGCTGTTTGCTGGAGGAAACAAGCTGCCCCAGGAGAGGGCCTGTGGATGGTGATGCTTCACCCAAGCTGGAGAGATGCCCACGTGAATCAGCTGGGAAAACCAGCTCAGAGGAGCTGAGAAATGACAGCCCTGTGCCAGACCTACTACCAGCCAGCGCTCGGTGGGATGTGATCCAAACTATCGCAGACAGTGTGCAGTTCCCATCCCAGCACCCACTGGTGACTCAGGGCGGATTGCAGAAGCTCTTCTTCCACTTCTGGCTTCCAGTGCCCGTGCCTGTGCTCTCTGAACTGAAACCAAAGGGAAACCATCAGTGGAAAAAGTGCTTTATTGTGACAGCAAGAGTACGCCAATGGCTAACTGCATCAGCTTCCTGCCTACACTAGTGCATGGCCCACGTAGGAGGTGAGGTGTGCTTTCACTTCTGCCTGTGCACAGCTAAACAGCAATGGAAAGGCATCCTTTCTTTGCATACACTGCAATTTTTAAGCATGCATGTGAACTGTAATGCTGTTTTAAAATATTAGAGCGTGGCGGGCTCACGCTGCATAAAAATGCTGTTGTGGCAGATGCACAACACACATGGCAAAGGGATTTTCATTGCAAATCCACTGCAACAGCACATACACAAAAAAAAACCCAACACAAAAAACCCCAAACCAACCAATCTATGGACACTGAAAATCTATACATAAAAATAAAAAAAAGGATTTCCATATACTGAAATAAATAGAATTAATTCTGACTGCATATAGAAAAGTAGTATGAATCACTAGCAGCTAAGCCCAAGTCCTATAAACAGCTACCAAAGAGTGGGAGCTCAACGGCAGCACAGTACAAAGAGGTCCCAGCTGCACCTTCCTACCATTTCAGCATCCCAGCCCTGCCTGCACCAACAGCAGCACATGCAAAATGCTTCTGAACAACTCTTTATGTAACCGGCTTTAACCTCACTGGAAATGATCTGAAAGGGAGAATTTACACAATGAAAATAATCTTCCTTAAGTATGTGCTATCCTGTTTTCACTACCACCACACCAAACTGAGCCCAATCATTTTCCATTAAAATGCTCCAGACTTAGTATATGTTACTGTTCAGAAAACAAGGAAGACATGAACAGAACAGGATAATAAAGAGAAAAATCAGCACGGGCATGGCCTACTATAATATAAAATTACATTAACATTTTTCAAGCCGTGTTCAAGCAGTTCCCCTCCAGCAGCGCTGCTGCCTATCTACACCAGCAGCAGCCAGAACCGAGAGAAGTGGTACGCAAGGCTGATACCACATTGAACTACTGTGGACAGATTAACTTTTTTTAGCCACAAAAACATACTTACTGCACACAGAGAAAACCATCCCTATAATGTGGTCGCTCTTTTTAAAGAGAACAGAGAAAGGTCTGTAGATCACCCCATGAGCTACAAACGCACCGCTACAGCAGGCTGCAGCAACAAAACCTCTGGGACAGCAGACCCGAGGCACTGAACACCACCATGTCTTTTAGACTGAGAAGGGCGAACATATGAGTTGTTATCACAGATTTGGCCATCACGCATGGATAAGGACGTGATCGCCGGTCCTGCTGCTCAGCAAGTAAGGGCTGAGAGCACAGCTCTGCCAGGTTCACTGCACGAGGGGAGGGTAATGCTGAGCTGCCCTCCAGGACTGGGGTACTGCTCAGTAAAAAGCACGGTGATCGCTTCCTTACTTATCACGCTTCCATGAAATACATTCAACAGGGCACAGAAAAACCAGTTATATACCTACGTTCCCATACACCTAGCTCTAGATCAGCTCTACTGCTTTGCCCTAAGGCACTTGGTAAGGACAAGTCTGAGAAGATGCCCTGTCCCTCCCCCTGAAAATTATCTGCCTTTTATGGTACACCAGAAATGGAAACCTGTCTTAGTCACAGTGGGGAAAGTTTTGTCAAATTTAGGGGTCTAAGATCAATTCACTTCATTGGGAGCTGACAGGCAGAAATACGATGGAGGAGACAATACCTTGCATTAAAATTGTGCTCTCCAAGCTGCCTTATAAACTAGGTAGATTAGCTGCCTCCAGTACTTTTGAATTAAAATAGCAAAGTTATATGATTTACTATTAATATAAGGTCCTCCACAAAACCACTGCATTTTGGGGATAAGAAATACATGCCCCGACTCCTAACATATGGAGTGGAGCAGGTAACAGTCTGCTAAAGAATGACTAAAAGCATCTATACATTTTTAAGTACATATTTAAGATATAGCTGATTATATGAAGCCATGTGAAAAAAGCAGAGGATGACACCTGACATCACTGAGGGATCATCCTAGTCCCTTCCAGCCCAGGAAGAGTTACATTTTTGACTGCTGACAACAAAACACACTTGCAGAATACCCATGGGGGAGAAGGACCCAGCTGCATCATCTGTGGCCCCCCAGCCCAGAGGCTGCAGAGGGAAATGATTCCCTATGGCACCAACACAGACCCACCACTGATATTCAGGGCTTGCTCCTACCTCACCTGGCAGCGAGTTAGTCTCAGTTGTTCTGCTTTTGTCCTCATTCCTTAAAAACCAGGAGAGAATAATTCTAACAGCAGTAATTTCTGACTGAATATGTGCCTGATGCTCCACAGGGAATGTTGCTGCAGAGGGCAGCAGAACAAATTTGGTTTATTTTGTATACAGACCATATTGCCCCATTCAAATTCCAGTACTACCTTACTCTCAAAGCACAGTAAAACCTTACTAAGCAAGCATCGGTTTGCTAATCTCCACAGGCAAATTTTCACTGGGCAGAGTAAGACAGTAGGGTTTCCTTTGCACAGAGCTACAGCCAAAGCATTACAATAAATCCCCGTAAGACCAGATTTCACTGGGGTTTTTATGTCATAGATTGCAACACAGATAACATTTTAAAAAATTGTAAAAAAAATACACTCTTAAAACTAATCAAGCGTGTCTGGTGCTGAAGTAGCTTTGATTTTGCAGTGAGCTTGCCTATTTGCTACATGCACTCTTTTCCCTGGATATCCTACTACTTAATTAATTCTGTATTAGCAAGGAATTTCTCTACATCTAATCAACGCAATATTGTTACAGTAAGCTGGAAAGCTGTTGCCTTAAAATAATCTTATTCACAGCTACAAAATAACTTTGTTCCCATCACTCCTGTAGCAATACCTGGATGTTTTACCACCTTCCTGAGTACCGAAAGAAATTTTGGTAAGAAAGCACTGCAACTCACCCCCATGACACCCTGGCACCTCTTTGCTGGTTTAGGGGGATGAACTCGGTTCCTGAGATGTTCTGAGGTCTGCAGCCTTCCCCCAGCGAAGCCCCACACCACTGGTGCCCCTGTGTGCCATGGCTCACCCCTGAAGAGCCCTTCAGAGACGAGAAATAATTCTAGCAGGAGTCTAATGTTAGAATCCTGCCGGCACTAACAGCACACATTTTGGTAAAGCCGTACCTGAGAACTGTAGCTGGTCCTCAATGGGGAGAAAATGAGAGACAGAGAGCGCGCGCTAGTGTAAGCTTTGTGGTTAAAACAACAGTACAAGCGCTTTAAAACAGCAAGGGAGTGGAAATCCCCCAGCGTAGCTTTGAAAAGATCACGTCTAAAAATGATTTAAAAGCGTTAGGATAAAAGGCAAGCCATTGAAAAGCACTTCCCCTTACTGTGTTGATGCAGGGACTGCAGATTTTACCACCTGGAGCAACACAAGGTTACCAAGGACTATCCTCGCAGTTTTTGTCCCAGATACAGAAGAGTTTTCACCTTTCACAGAAGTGGTGAGTGATGCGACCGAAGAAAAAATACATGGGAAGCAGGAAACACATAAGCAGATAAGGAAACCCAGGTTCAGCCCTGTGGTGTTGGGTGGACCCCAGCGTTGCAGGCAGGGAAGGGGCAGCTCACAGCGGGAACAGCCCCGGCTCGGTCGCAGAGCCACCGCACCCACTCATGCTACCCGCTGCACGGGTCATTTTGTACTTAAACCAGAACTCTCCAAGATAAATCCATTTTAAGAAAATATATGTTTATATTTGGGTTTGTCATAATTTAAGTGGCTGTAAACCCTAATGATTTTGTAGCCTGAACATAATTGTGCACACAGGCTTCCTGGCAGTCTGCATCTCCACTGACTCGGTGTTAGCCTCCTTCCCCAGACCAAAACATGCTGCCCTGGCAGCACTGCCACGGGCTCCATCTCTAATCCTACTCTTTCCTTATTCTCCTCCTCTCCCTCCCCTGGTGTTCTAGTCCTCCCCCTCCCACCCTAAAATAAGGTATCTTATTTTCTAAAAAGAGTGACAATTTTTAAGTCTCCTGTTATTTCAAATAGTTGTTTTCCAAAGAAAGCTTCTGTTCTATCTTGTAGTAAATGCAACACACACCCTCTTCAGCCTTTTCCCTTTAACTGAACTTGCACCCAGAGCATTTCTAACCTATTTCAATTTTCATCTCCCCTCCCAGGAGGCATCTCAACCTACTGTGTGTTTTCCTGAACCTTCTCTGAAGCTCTGGAACAAAGAAGTCATTGCTGAAGTCAGTGGCAAAGGGAAAGGCGTCAATCCAAAGGCATGCTGCTTCTTTACGGGATCAATTAAATTGATCTAAGTTGTATTTCTAGATGCAGCCTAAGCTCACTTCTACCATCAAGCCTTTTAAACCAGAGGATCTTCTTTTGTCCTTGCCATGACCTCCTGTCCTCAGGGTGCATCCTCATCAAACTGTTAACGGTACACAACCTCTGCACAGGTGGGCACCAGAACAGCACGACAGGCCATACATGGGCTCTCTTTGAACGTGGCAGCTCTGGAGGAAGGATGGATCCGGCTGGTTTCATTGGGAGGAGGCAGCACTGCAGAAAGCGTAGCACCCTGCAAGCACAGCTCCAGGAAGCACCATCTGCTTCTGGGAAGCTTTGGGGAAACCCCCAAATGGAGAAGTTGAGTAGGAGCAGGATCTGAATTTTAAACAATTTCACTCTGCAGATGAGTAGAGAGCAATAGGCTGGTGTTATTGTTCGTGGGCAGCCCTCGATCTCCTCCAGTGCCAACTGCAGTGCTGAAACCCTGACCAAGTTCCAAGCAGGCTCAAGGGGAAGAAAGTGAGCAAAAAGACAGCGACAGCATTTAGGAAACAGAATGAAGGAAAAAAAAGAGACACACAAGAACAACATAAAGAAACAAAAGCTACTGAAAAGAGGTAGCAACAAGGGACCGAGAGCAAGACCACTAACGGGTTTGAAATTTTTTTCTTTTAGGTTATTGGAGCCAAAGTGAAGTCCTCACATTTTCTAACAAATAATGGGCTGTTACACATTTGGCAGAACTAGGCCTTTGGGGCTTTTTAAGTTTATGTCTCCTTCCATTCCCCAAGGGGACACACTATCTGGGACTTCAGCTGCTTTGACCATTCAGTCAGTTTGGCCACAAATACCTGGGTTTTGGGTTTAAATTTCCATGCCTCTGACCCCTTGACTTAGCCTTAATGAAGAACTTAATCAGCATGTATACAGAAACCTATGAATCAACTCAATGGTTATTCATCCAAATTACTAGGATGAACTCAAATTTTGCTAAGGCTGGCTATCCCCTTCTTCCGCCGTGTTTCCACGTCCTAGGTGTGAACGGCTGCCCCCACTGCAGCCTCAGGAATTAATGACCTCAGTGGATTTGGCTCTAATGTAGGCACATGTTTGACAGCATATGGACACACATTTTTCTTGTCACAATCCTCACTGAAAAGGTAACTTGCTCATGTCAAAACCCAAACGCTATTGGGGAACTCGCTGTTGGGAAAGCAGTGACAGCAAAGATTGTCACCATTATCTTTTCCTAAAAATACAGGGAAAAAGATGTGTTCTTAAGAAGTCCTTCCCAAGAGATCAAACAGGACAGGCTGGAGACTTACAGAGGCAAGAACCAAGAGCGGTGCTTTCATGCAACCCCTTCTCTAAATGCCACCTGCAGCTGAGATCTGTGCTGCCGCCCAGCCGTGCGCGCTGCCGCAAGCCCCGGCAATGCCAGGGGCCCGGGAGAGCGCCAGCAGCAAGGCGCAGGCACCGGCCATTGCAGGCGAGAGGCAAACCCACCCTTCTGGCATCAGGCGAGGTGCCGTGTAAGAAGGATGCTAAACAAGCTGTGGGCAGCCTCCAACCCTGCTCTGGTTGCTGGCACCAGTTTTAGCTTTACTGCTGCCAGCAGTGAACAACGTCGCTATTTTTAGTGACCTCACGGTGCATCACAAGCACCACCAACATCCACGTTCAGAATTCCTCAGTAAAATATGGCCACACTGCAAGGTTTAATGTCTGTGACAGTGAGACAGGCAAATGGATAAGTTCTTTTTATTTTTCCTTTATAGATAGTGCCCAGTAGCCTTCCATAATATCTTTAATTGAATATATGATCTGGCGGCTGTTTGTACCTGCTGTCTCTAAGGCAATAATTAAACCCTTTCTTTTTTGTTTCTTTCATAGTGCGTAAGGGCCACATTCCAGTTTCAAGTGCAGGGATGTAGCAGATGAGACTGAAAACTGTGACTTAGCACAGGTCTGATCACCGCACGTCTCACAGAGACTACTTTGGGAAAAAACGCTTTGCAGATTGTTCCTCTCCTCGAGGTCTGGCTAGTCACTAGGTGGCTTTGCGTGACAACAACAATAAAAAGTAACTTTTACATTTCAATATTCTGTAAAATAAGCACACAGCAACATACTTACCTTTAGAGAACCCCTGTATGCAAATGGAAGTATATCACATGCAAAACCTTTCTTTATCTGTCAACCCAACAGAGACAAACATGCTTAACTACAGAGCACTCCGGGCAGTCCCATACCAAAACCACTGTGGTTTAGGGTGCAGACAGTTTCTCACACACTTGTTTATTTGTTGCAAGACTGAGCTGGCGAGACTATGGAAATTTTTGCAGCATTTTTGTTAGCAATATGCATGACTCAAGTTTCCTCACCTTCCCAAGCCCAGCCACACACTGGGGTAAAGAGGTTAGCTTCTGCCTGGGCTGAGGGAAGAGGATGGAACAACTGCACATTGCAGCCCACACTGGTACTGATAAGGAGCTGACAACTAACAGCGTGAATATTAGTTCTTCACAGTCATTTGCCAAGAAACTTGGACAAAAAGGGGCCAGAAAGCAAAAGAAGAGGTTTTGAAACCCTCACCTCAACTCAGGGCCCAGACGCAGGGATAGCGTATGGTATCCCAGCTGGCTGGCCGGGGTGTGCAGCAGCACCCTCGGGTTGGCACGCTGCTCCAGGCAGGCTGCTAACCACCACTGGGAGCGGCATGTCTGAGAGATAAACTACCTGTATCACCACCAACTGCCTCAAGGACATCAGGAGCCCAAGAAAAGTTACAACTCGTATAGACTGCCTAGAGGGCCAGAGAGAGGAACACCTCTCCATAATTAGCTATTTATTGGTGATAAATAATGTCTATTTATGTAAAATCAAAGGGTCAAAGAATTGAAGAAGGTAGGGGGCCGTAGGTTAGCTTAAAGATGGGACACAAGTAAAGCCCAGGAGATGACGCATCCTACAAGTCTGCAGCTGCTCACTGAAGGGGTTTGGCAAAGTGGCCCAAACAATGTGTGGCAAAGAACCAAGAGCTCCTGACCTGGCCTGTAGCCTCGATGGCTGTGTAAAAACTATGCTCCTCTCTTTGGGAGACTGATTAGCGAGCCTGTGGGGTGAAATAAAGAGCTGTCTGGTTTCTGCTTTTTGCACCTATTTGAAATTCCTTTTGTCCAAGTCACCACCAGCAGCTTTCTAGCTTTGAAGTCTTGTCACCTCCTGGATATCACCCCTCATTCTCTAAACTCCACGATTACTCCTGTGCCCTCCACAGTTTCTGTGAGCACCACACGCTTTTCTTTTTTCCTTCGTGATGTTATTCCGAACCTCACCTTTCAGCAGCTTACACAGCTCCAGCCAGAGCGTCCTGGCCAGCGCTCACAAGGGTTTCCTGTTGCTGCAGAGCATCTTCCTGCACAGGCTGAACTCTGCCTCTCCTTCAGCGCCCGGCTGCGGGTGAGTGCCCGCTCAGAGGCAGCCCACCGCCCCAGCCTCCCCCAACCTTCTGCCAGCCCCTCAGTGTCCAGCCCCGGCATTGACAAGCCCACGTTCCACTGAGGCCCATAACCTTCATCTCTCTCTGGCTTGAAGCATTAGATCTTCACAATGTATCACCGACTTCTCCTGCTTCATATCTCCATAAGAGACAGTATTTTGTGTCCGCTTACACAAATAAAACTCTTGTCCATCCTCCTCCTCTGGTTTTCCAAACACTCATTTCTCTTGAAATGCAATCTTTTACTTATTTATCCACCTGGGGTGCTGCCACAGGGATAATTTTTCTAAGCCACAGCTACAACCACATCATCTCTCCGTCCATCCCTCCACCTCCCCACTGCATCAAAACCTCTTAAATTCAAAGCCTGTTCTAGTCTCCCTCCACTTGTCCCTGCATCCCCTCAAGCAATTTAAAAGGGCAGGTTTCATCTCTGGCCAGATGATGATACCAGGCACCCACTGCCTCCTTGTTAAGTATTTGAGCAAGTGTGTAGTGGGAGGGCAGATTTTTTTGAGGAATAGGAGCGGGCTATTCTACTTCAAATTTCTTCTGTAAAATCTCCTTTGCTGAGCAGCTGGGAACAACTGGCTCCTGACCATCACACTGGTCCGGAGGGTCACACCATCTCCTGTTGCTCTTGCACACCGGCACGTCCCTCCCTCCTGACTCGAGCTATAAACCCCCTTCAGCCAAGGGCTGCGGTTTTGCCCTCTGCTCGCACAGCTCCCGGCACACGGGGGTCCTCACCCATGGCCGACACTTCTCCACATGATGGAAACAGACAAGGTAACCAAGGCTGACAGCAAAGGAAGTTACTCTGGGTGGGTTTAGGTCGAGTGCAACACACGACCACTGCAGCTCGCACCAGGATCAAAAGCAAGAAGGCAATGCAGCCCTGATGGACCGAGATGCAGCACTAGGGAGGGCCGTGTCCCCCCAGCGCCTCAGTTTAACGCCCAGCGTTACACCTGCGTGCACTGCATGGAATCAGCTGGGGTGGTTTAAAAATACGACCGTGTTGCTGCTGCCGGCCTGGAGGCACGCCTGACCTAAATCCACCCAGCTATTTTTAGCACAACGCTGCACTCCTTTCAGCCATCCCCTATTTATCAAACGGAAGTTCTGGGGAAAGTTGTTCTTGGCTGGCACCGGGAAGGCGCAGCCAAGCCCAGCACCAGGCAAAGCCATTCAAGAAGTGCAGCAAGAGCAGCCCTCCGTTTCCCCTCCTCAGGCCAAGAGCGTTGGAAGTATTTGCTCGAAGCCTACTGCCTCCTGTGCTCCCAGAGTGCTGTCACTCAGGGGAACCAGGGCCTGAGCTGGGTCCCCCTGCACGCCCGCCGAAGGGAGACCCCTCCCCCCACCCCCAGCACCGTTCGGCGACACCAGCGGGGGCACTTGTCACGGCTCCCTGCAACGTGGGTCGCTCGGCGCCGCTGCCCAGGCGCTCACCCGAGCGGCCCCCGCTCCTTTGTCTCCTGCCCCGCCGCGCCGAGCCCCGCGGCGCACACCGGGCCTGCGGCTCCCGCGGCTCCCGCTGCCAGCCCGCACCGCACCGCACCGCAGCGCATCGCAGCGCGCCCGGCGGGGCTGGCCCAGCCCCGCACGCCGGAGGGAACTTGCAACGCCGTGGGCGGGCGGGGGCTCCTCCGCAGCCGCCGCGCTCAGCTGGGGGGGCACCGCGCTCAGGCTGCCCGCGCCGCCCTGCCCGGCCCGGCCCTGCCCTGCCCGCGGGAACGCGCCGCAGCCCCGCCCCGGCCCCGCGCGCAGGCTGTCACCCGCCGCGCGCAAGCTGTCACCCGCCGCGCGGGCCTCCCGCCCGCCGCCCCGCCAGCCGCCCCCCCGGGGCCCGGCCCCGGTCCCCCGCCCGGCCCCGGCACCTGCCGGGCCCGGCCCCGGCGTGACCCCGGCCCCGCGGCGCGGCCCGCCCGCCCCCGCCGCACCTGTGCCGGCGCTGGGCGCCCTCCGGACGGGGCCGTGGCGGGGGGGCGCGGGCGGTGGGGCCGCCCTGGCTGCGCGGGGCGCGGTCGGTGCGCGGCGCAGAAGCGCTAGTGCCGCCGCCCCCGGCTGCTGCCGCCGCCCCCGCGGGCGGGAGCCGCTTTCGGTTTCATGGCAACCCCCGGGCGGGGGACCCCGGCGGCGCGGCCCCGCCCCATACCGGCAGCAGCACCGCGTCGCCCCGGCGCTGCCGGGCGAGGGAGGAAGCGGCTGTCGGGCTGTGGGACGGCTCCGGCAGCCCCTTGGCCGCCGCCCGCGCGGAGCGACCGCGGGCTCTGCGCCCCCGGCAGCCCAGACCCCCCCGCTGCGGGGCCGGTCTGCGGGACGGGCTGTGCCCACCTCTGCCCCGGGCCGCCCGCCCTGCCGACGGCAGCACCGTTACTCTTCTCGTTATTTACACCCATGGTACAGAAACAGCCCAGCAAACCCCATGCTAAATACGCAAACACAGACACCGGCTGTTACCACACACCAGTATTATTGCCAGTTACTCAAGAAATAACCAAAAGGGTTTTTAGGACCACAAGATGAGGCAGCCATGCTCCTCCAGCCAACGGTGCGAGGGACATTGCTTTCCCGCTCACTCCCCATCACCTACTGCCGCCCTTTGCCTTTCATGTTAAACCACTTCTAGGAAAAGCAGACTCTAAGGAAAACACCGTACCAGCACACACAGAAGCACCAAGGCTGACAAAAAAAGAAACAATCGGAAACAGCAGCAGTTGGGCTGTGTTATCTGGATTGCCTTAAGATGAGCTCTGAAAACAATAGTAGTAAAATGGTTTCAGAAAGATTCTTCTGCTGCTAAAATCACTCAGCTTTGACGCTGCCAAGGGTGCCAGTCTGCACGGCACCCATTCCGGGAGGCCAGCAAAGGTGCAGAGGCCACTTACCACAGTAGGGACCTTTCAAAACACTCCCTTTTGCAAAAATCGAGTATTTAATTTTCTTTCTTACCTTTTAGGAATAAACTGATTAGTCTGGGTACTACTTGCCTGGGAAGTTCACAGGAACATTGGTCAGAACAACAGGCATTGTGTTTCTGTCAGTATAGCTTTATAAAATGTAAACGGGTAGTTTGGAGATGGGATCAGGTTCCCAAGACGGACATTTGCTGCATCCACGATCCTCCTGCTGCACAATTTAATAATTCCCCAGAAGAGAGCTTTGTGGGGACAAAGATCTGTCAGAAAGATCACCAAGCATCAAGGTGCAGGCACTGCTTTTAAAATCACAGCTCAGGTTCAGCAAGTGTAACAGGAGGCCCGGTTTGCATTACCACAGCATCATACCCCTGAAGCCCACCACAATCCCTGATCCGCGGCGATTCCTTTTGGGCCAGTCCAAGGGAACACTTCCAAGTCAGTAACAGCAATGAGGATTTATTTTGCTGCTATAGTTTTCCAGTGTAGTTCTATGCACTGAAGTAAGAGCTTTAAGATTAAAGAATAACTGACATGACTGTAAGTAGTAGCCTTCACTGGTGGTACCACTTGAGAAAAAAAATGTCCTTCGTTTTCACTTCTGCTTCAGTTTCAAGGATCCGTTATAAAACATGGGCCAGTTGCTTATTAAATAGCCCAGATAGAGTCACATGTATATTTTGCCTCTCCTCCTTACCTGGCTACAGATTTTTGATGTCTAGTTCATCAGCAACAGACTGTAAGCGGTGTTCAAGAGGTTGCTTGCCTTTCACATCTCACCTACAACTTCCTGCAATCTTAAAGCAGATGTCTTATCGCAATGGTGCCTGCTTTTAACTTGCTCAGAGAAAGGCAAACTCTGAGGTTTAGCCATTTCAACCTCAGGAAAAGCTGGAGGTTCACCACATTTATTAAAACTACCAAGTCATACTCAGCACAACTTACAGTGCGCCATTTTGCACTGTGGCCGTGACAGCTGCTAACTCCTCTGCAGCTTCCTTTGCACTTTGAAATGCACCTCTAAGCAAACAATTTCAAGATATTTCTTTTGCCCTGGCTTTGCTTTCACCTGACAACCACATTTCTGCCTAGCATCAGCTGTAACTTCAGTCTATTCTTTTCTTTCGCTAGCAAGAGGTACAACACAGTTCTAGCAACCTTCATCCTCAACTCTTCCCTGAACACTGCACTTCTCATCTATTCATAAACAAATTCCGACATACGTAAGCTACTGGTTTGTGTTCCGTTTTCTATGAACTGCAAAGTTTCCACAATAAACACTGTATGATATAAGAAAAATCCCAACAACATAAAGAACAAAGAAAACCTAGGGACAGAGGTAACTAATTCCTTTTGCTCACAGTCAGCTGTAAGAAAATTAAACTGCTTTACTATGATGTGCAATGTTTAGTGATTGTTTTATTAATGCAGAAATACCTGCTTAACTTCATACCCATTCTGATTTAAAGTGCAACAATTAAATCTGATAGTTCTTGTACATCCATAATTTGCAAGTGTTGTTCCTAGAAGACATGTCATTCAGATTATGCCTTGCATTTGTAAAATCTGTCATTTTTTAGTACCGTTTTGCTTTATTAACTAAAATAAACTGTACAAAAAGCTGTAGAGTTACATTAGCTTTGAACAATGTAGGATACACGTTCTCTGCCAAACTTTAGTGTGCAAACATTTTACATTTTTTAAAGTGACAAAATTAAGCCAACCTTGAAGTCAGAGTTCATTACTACATTACAAAACAGGAGACTAGATATGGCAAAAGAATTCCCCACTGAAATCAACACCATTGTATAATTTTATTTCTAATTCTTAAAAAAATATAAATGAATTTAGAAGAGAATCACAGTATAAGGGCCCTAACATATTAGACCATTACAAGGTACATAAAAATAGAAGACACAGATTTCTTTGAAACTTTAATCCTTTGATTAAGCAGCAAGCATATCACTCTCCAGGCAAACACTGCTTAAAACAAACCCTACCCCCCAAAACAGGACGTGCAAACTGTATGCACATATTCTGCAAAGCACACAATAAAGACATTTTGCTATGTACATACTTATTTAGTACTACAAATGCTAGGAGTTCCCTACTGTGTGCTACAGTGTATGTAAATTAAGAAATACTACCTATCTCTGACCCTCCCTCCCCCCTTCAAATACAGCACCTTTGCCCAGTTATAGAATATTTAAACAAGATTAAACGGAATTACAATGTACTCAACAGTTTTATAGCAGTTGGTGGTGGCCAACTGTACCGCAACACCCAACATTCTGCATACTGAAGTCTATCGACAAGAGACAAGACAAAAATTAGCAAAGGTACAATACACACACCTGGGAGACTCAAGTGCTAAAAAAAAAACCCAAAAACAAAAAGCAAAACAAAAAGAAAAAAAGAAATCCTGAAGATGTATCTTATCATTGTTAACAATTAAATTGAGATACTTAGGATGTCAAAATGTACCGGATTGGTTTCATATTGGTTTTAAGATCTGGAGACCAGCCAGATTTGTGTGTAGCTGGTGAGGGGACACTTATGACTCCCAGAACACAAGTTTCAGTGACCACGAATTCCTCAGTGCTTGTTTTACAATGCTGCTTTTCTTAGATGAGAGGTCATCTGATACTCACATAGTGGCTAAGCATCTACTCCGATGCAAAAGAAAATTTGTAAAAGGATCTTTTGTACAAAACCTCAGCACACCAGCGAAGCTGTTCAGAAAGAACATCTCTCAAGTTTGATCTGAAAAGATTTTTAAATGAAGAACTAAACCATAAAAGCTGACACCTTAACTGCAATCCAGGCCACAACTATCAAACTTTAACACTAGATTTACAAATTAAATAGGACCTGATGCTATAAGAACTTCCCGTTGCACATAAAAAAGACCTTAGCCAGTTGCTAAACCGATCATTGAACCATCCAATTTATCTGTTAAAAGGCATAGGGAGAGCACATTCCATTTTCAAATAAAGTTCCATTTTAGTCAAGGGCAAATCTAGTTAATAACAGAATAGATTTAAAAGGATTTTCTAAACACAATTTCAACTATAAGCAAAAATAACTTTCTAAATAGTATGGCAGTCAACATGAATGTTACTACATAGTCAAGAATGAAATACTTTTCAATAGTTTGATTCAGATCACACTGTTTCAAAGAGCGCTACTCAAATTTGCAGTCTGGTTTACTTGGAGGGTAGAGGCATCTACTTTTTAATTTTCAAATAAAACTAAAAACAAATAAACAAACAAAACACCTCCAAAACACTGCTGGGCATAAATCAAGGTTTCAGACAAAAATGCAGTGAAAAGAAAATCTTTCAATCTCCTAAAATTTGGAAGCAATAATACCCAAATACAGATTTTACTTAGCCAATAAAACAAAACAAAACACCCCCACAATAGTCTTAACCCAGCTAATCAACTCTGCCTGAAATTGCAGAAGTCAGAGCTAACAATTTAACAGTAAGACTGGGCTGGCAGCAGGTAACTCCACTGCCACAATATTTGGCTGCCATCATCAGCCTCTATACTTCCCTCATGAATTCTTAGGCAAGATATCAACGATCTAACATACACGAACTGCAGACAGCCACTCTCAGAGGAATGAAATTCTACTGTACTTAAATTAGAAGGATTAGTGGAATAACAAATTAAATTAATGGTTCTTGCTATACGGTTCCTCTCTCCTGTCACCCCCCTGCGTGGTAAAAGTTTCTGCCTCTCTCTCCACCCCAGCCCACAAGAGATATTGCAGCAGGAAACTGTACTCCTGTTTTCCGTTTACTTCTATGAGTAGAACACGCGTGAGATTTAGTAAGTTTGGTACAACAGCTCACTTGAATCTTCAGAACATTCGTTCAGAGCAGTACACAATAAGACAGTACCTTTTTAGACAAAGAAAAAAGTGTTCTGGGAAAAACATGAAGAGAAGAAACACCTACATTTTACAAGTGCGTGAAATGCGCCTACTGTTATCTAAACAGGGCCAAAAATTCTGAACCTAAGGCCATTATTCTTTTGCACTAAAAGGTAAACAAAAATAAAATAATTCACACACACAAAAAACCCAACGCTACATTTAAGTCTCCTAGAACATTATCTATTCTTAGATTTGCCAGACTACTTCCTGTAGTTAGATGCTTGACTACAAAGAACTGTAATAAAATAAATAGAGTAAAAATCAGTTAAACAAAATCTTGGTGTGTTGAACATTTATTCATTTAAGAAGTTAGCTTCCTTCAACAGTTATTCACATAGAGGAGCGCTGTATTGTAGGCATTGTTCTGCTGTACAAGTCTTCGACATAAAAATATTTTTACACAGGTGGTCATTTGTGTGGTTCCGTTTCTAGTTATTAGCTTGCTCCTCTGTAAAACTGGTCTGATACTTGTGAAGGCTTGCTCTTTTCTCCCCTTCGTTATTTGGGAGGGGGAAAAAAAAAAAAGAAAAAAAAAAAGTACACTGATAAAATTTTTCAGATGTAGGAGTTAGCATAATTCTGCTTTATTTCTTCAGTGCAGAGTGGACTGAGATTCTGTCTGAATTCCAATAAGCGAGGGTGGCTGCTGGCCGCTGACCGTGGTTAACGCTGGCCTTGGGTTTAGACGAGGAGGCATGGAATTAGCTGGGCGGATGAGTGGCGGGGGAGGCTGATTTAGAGTCGGCCTTGGCTGAATAAATCGCGCCTGCTGTTGAAGCGGTGGAGGCTGACGATGGAGAGCAGGAGCAGCAGGAAGCGCTGGACGAAGTAACGGGGGTGGCTGATTTAAAGTTGCCATGGGAGCGGTAGGTGCCGGAGCAGATGCCTGTGCTGGAGGTGAAGGGCCTAAACACTGAGTGGCCGGAGTGCTTTGTGCCTGCACAAAGGACAAAGACAAGACCGCGTGAACAGCCATCCCAGCCAGAACGAGACGCAGTTGGGCTGCCACTGTCCACTACACAGGAAACAGCATTTAAAAAACAAAACCAAAAAACTGAGAAGTTACTGAAAAGAAATCACCAACCAAAATATTATAGACAGCAGAACTAAAAATATTTACGAAGCAAGAGTCTTCTTCTAGAACAAGAACTGTATTTTAACAATAAAACAGTAACGTGATTGTCACTATGAAAGGTGCAGTCCTGCTCCCAGCTGGTTAACGACATTGGCTGAAGTTCTATGCAAGCTCATCATCATTCTTTAGAATGCGGTTTGCCACTCCACACCAGTTAACCTTATATTATATCACTAAATAAAATGCTGTTCCTCAACCCATGCTTACTTATTTCTGGTACACAAAACACACCTCATCTTCTTCATCAGTGCTCTTTCCTGATGGCACATTAGAAGTATTTTTTGTGTCCTCCCCTAAAGCAGAAGCATCACCATTAGAAGCCAGGGTTCCTTGTTCCGCTTCCCATTCCTGCAATACCTCCTCTAAGTTAAACCGACGCCTGTAGTTTACAAAGAAGTTCTTCACTTGGCCAACAGTCTTGTTGCCAATTACATCTGCAATAGCTTGAAAATCTTTACCATATTTTCGGACACCTGGAAAGCAAAGTAAATAACATAGCTGTGAAGAATCAGTCAGACACAGCTACGTGTGATGTATTTATAGAGAGAACCTATGGGACCTGCAAACCAAGGACTGACTAATCAGGAGGACTTCTCAATTAGCAGAAGGCCTCAATTTCCATTAAAACAAAATAAATTTTAATTGCACAGCTATCAACATACAAATCACGGACTTTATTAAGAGGTCATTACCCGCTCTTCTTACAGATCCTGGCTTATTCACCAAGCCTCCCAACCTAAAACCACAGAGATCTTGCCTCTGACAAATAAAGTAAATCCTTCAGTGTACTTGCAGTAAGGACAGAAGCCCAAGAAAAGTTCAAGATGGTAGAGGGAGGGTGACCAAGCATGTGTGTATAGCTATTAACAGGATGTAACACTAGAAATGTCAAATGACAAACGCTGACAGCTTCTATAGGTTCCCTCCATGCCAGCTACAAGTCATAATATACTGCTCATTCCTGCACTTGTGACATGCTCTACCGAGGCTACAACTGGCAAGCATTGACCTGACAAAGTCTTTTTAAATCTTTCATTCACCTTTTCAGCTCCGTAGAAGAACCCGTGGTTTTGGGACAACCATCTTAGGCAAAGTAAGTAAATATAAGCTATTGGTCTCTGTTTATAAGACAGCCCAGCACAAGCTCCAGAATCAAATCCTCCAGCAAGATGCATGACAGAAGATCTTTGTATCATTCTTTTCATTAATTTTCATATTAAAGTCAGTGGGTTGCTTTTGTTTACAAGCATTCCGCAAGAAGATCCCAACCTGCATTTTTTGAAGTTCCAAAACTACGTTTGCATGTAACACAAACAAAACCTCTTGTGTACAACATTCCATAGTTTTAAACCTAAAATTGGAATTATAACGTAAAGATTATTGATTTTTCTCTCAGTTGCATTTAGGGTATGTGTCTAGTTCCTCCTCTCTTCTGCTTAAGAAAAAAATCGTCAAACTCTCCAGCATCCTAGAACACAGCCTTTAACTGCACAAAGTATATTTTTAATCACAAGTGTCCAAAAGTTTGGAGACTAAAAGAAGTAAGAGTTTTATTCCAGACTGAGTAAACAGAAAACTCAGGTTTTGCTCTCAGCTATGCATGAGTGAATTATAATTTGACGACTACTGTGAAGCTCCTGATAACTATACTAATTTGGAACACATTACAGTGCTTAGAGGACAGGAACTCTGTCTCATTACAGGAAAAGAAATTTATGCCTGATTTCATGCCTCACTTCTGAAAGTGAAGCAAAGGATTCAGAAAGTGAGAGTTGTTTCAAATTTGAAAGCTACGTTCCTTTTCAACTTAATTGTGAATAGTACAACCTTCAGCTTTTTCTGCTCTTTTCTACTTTCTTCGACGATAGGCACTTCTGACGCAGTAATGTACACTCACTGCAATTTAAAAGAGGAGTTCAGCTCCAGGACAGTAAAAATTTCTGCAGCCGAAGCTGATGTTTTAACTGTCAAGAATCCAGCTACATTATTTAAGATCTTTTCTGGGGCACACAAAAGAATCCAACCATCCTGACTGCAAGAACCTTGGAAAGAAAACAAAGGGACCTAGCAGAGCCACGTGGGAGGGCATGTATCCAGGCAAAGCAAAGACAGGGATTTGGCTCTGCGCTTTATCAGTTGTACAAGGCATCAACTGTACTCCTTAAAAGCTGTGTCCACCCCTGGAGCACTCCTTCCAGTGTTCCAATATCCTTTGACTGCCCTACCATCACCACCCTTACGAATTTATAATTATCATTAAATGTCCACTGCAACATATCTAACATCCTGTACAATTAATCAAGTGAATGAAGTGCCCAGCAAAACAAAGCACATTTTTGTTCAAAACCTAATTCATACTTTCAGTGATTTCAGCCTTTTAGGTTACTATGCCGTCTATACTTCTTCCTTCCCCTTAATGTGCAAAATCACTGAGCCTGTTGGCTAACTTCCACTAAAGTTGTCAGACATAAGGTCTTAAAGCCTATTTCCAAGCAAACAGCTTGAAAACAGTGTATGCTGCCTTAACGGAGAGCCCAAGTATAAGAAATACCTAAAAGAAAATATAATTTCCTTAGTTTAGCTACATACAGCGCTACTGATTTTGGATTCTTTTCAGTGTTATTTAGTACTGCTCTAGCATTACCTCAGGACTTCTACACATTGATGCAGTAAAACCTTTTTAAGCTGCATCAGAAACTGAGGGAGTGCAATGCAACTTTATCAAAGTTCTAGGCATAAGGTGCTGGCATACCTGTAAGAGTTCATGCCAGCCCATCATCCTTTCAAACACATTACTTACATATCCTTATACAAATTATGGGCTAAACACCACCCAAATGATTTCTAAAGAGTTTAATCTGTTATTCACTAAGAATAATTTTATTAGCTTGCTGAAAGTGAAGCTCAAAAGAAGACAAATGCATGGCTTCACATGTATGAATGTCCTTCTCCTGGCTCGTTTGAAAGTAGCCTTGATCACGGGAACCCTTCCAGCTCTTCAAAACTTTGCCCAGTTGCAAAGGTGCGCTCCGAACATGGGCATGCTCACTAGTACAACGTGTGCTGGTACAGCTTGAACATCTAACTCAGTGAAACTCATAAATCCAAGTTTGACGCTTCTGTGCTGCTTAACGTTGTGCAGCACAGCAAACACTGCGAGGTACACAAAACATTAGCCTGGGTCCAAAGCAACATAATACAGCACCACAATGAAGCAGAAATGGTTAACGGCAACTCTGGCTTATGAGAGCTGCAGTTTTCCTGTGATGGGACTACAGTGCTCTGCTGACTACCTTACGTAGAGAGTTAGATCCTGGTTGTCCCAACTGTTTTCCACTGCAATGCTATATAAGTCATGCATTGCTTTTCAATTCAAATTTTGTTGTTTTGAACAAGTCTTAAAACATTTTTGCAATTATAGTTCTCATATGGCTGAGATCTCAGTTTGAAAAAAAATGATCATTTCTATACACAAATAAAGTTTGTAACTTAAGAACACCTCAAGTGATGAACTGGCCCATAACATTCAATAACTACTCACACAAAGTTGAACAGTAACCTGGTAAATTATACTGCAAAAGATCGGCTCAGAGATCATAAGCCTGAGCCCAATAACCCCACTGCAGACAGCCACACTGCTTTTAAGGTTACAGACTCAGCTTTATTTGAAGGCTTTTTTTTTTTTTCATTACCTCCTCTTTAGTTACTGCCAATCTCTTGAGATTAGCCCACAGATGACAAGGGTTTAGAAAAAAAAGTACCAAATTTATATTACTACAGATTATTTTTAGAATTTAAATAGTTGGACTTAATGTCTGAATTCAAGTGAACAAATCACAGAATTGCCACCTACCTGCTTAATGCTTATGATTTCTGTAAAATTATTAAAAGCACATGCCAAAATATTTAAATACATTTGATGAAGTAGCTCTATTTTAAATGTACAAACTAAATGTCCCCATGCTTACGTCAACTTCCAGGTTCAAGCCTAACACACATTATGCTAGCTTTTAGTACAGAAACAATGATGACTTCCCTCTAAAATCAGAGTCAGGGCAAAAGACAGCATGGCTCCTTGATGTATAAGTCTACCACCTCAAACAATTATTTCAAAGCAAGAGATCAGGGTCCTTAGCCTGAGGGATGGGAGATTAATACCTATAGCACTCTCACTCCAAGAGGGAGACTCTACTACTGGGCAATAGATAAGGGAGGGATACTACTACTACTACTACTTTGTTCCTGGCGTTAGGGGTCTCTCCCATCTCCATTTTATACAGTGGCAAAGGAAAAGGACTAAAAAGGAAACAATACATATAAGAAGCACATGTCAATTCAGTGAAAACAGGTTTATTCCAGAAGGCTTGATTTCTCATCCCACCCCCTTAAGTATTGAAGCTGATTGCCTTTATAAAACACAAAACATTCCCTAGAGAAGAGTCCAGAAGACTAGAACTCCTCTCCAAAGAGTCATTACCAATCCTCATTCTCTTTTGTCTATGCTCCAGTTTTCTTATTTACCTTGTTGGTCACATAATGCCATAGCTTAACAAAAGCTAAATGCATTCTTATCACTTCCTAAACTGATGCTTAGCGAGAGCTCCAATAAGTAAACTATGAAAATGCAAGTTGGTTTGAATCCTTTCATGCTAAGGCAGGTAGAATGAACCTGGATTTTCACCACTTCTTCAGCAAGCATTCTACTTAACTGACTACCCTATTAAAGATATGCACCTCCTTCAGTCGCATTTGGGAACAAATAAAAAAAGTGAGCTTGTTAGCAATACTGACAGGATGAACTTAGGACAGAAAACAGTTTGGAGATGCAAATCCCAATTTGAGTCATGTAATGAGAGACGCATGACTTCAGACACACCATGCTCTTCAGAATTTCCATTCACACTTCAAAATAAACCTAACTTTAGGTTCAGTCATCTGGCTAATAACTACCAGGTATGGCACACCCCCAACAACTTTACACTGATATCCTGATCCAACTAAAGGTTTTATACTAAAATGCAGTCTTTCATTTTAAAGCTGAAAAATACAGAGAAATAAAGCAGATGTGTATAACTGAGCTGATTATATAGACTTAAAAAAAAAAAAAGATCCATAGAAGTCAGTCAACATACAGTGTCTTCAATACAGTGTTAGACTCTCCAGACATTTCCCTTGCATTTTCCTTGATTAGGCAGTCCATGTTAAAGCCAGACAAGAGTCAGTTTTCCTTCATATAAATAAAATCACTGCAAATTAGGTGTATCAATAGCCTATGAGAAAATGTTTCTTCTCTAGTAAGACACTTAGTCAAGTACTCAGCTTCAGACTCTTAAAAGGCCTCCACTGGATAGACATCTGCTCTTCTATTCCCTCATGAACAGAGAGAAGCAACTGTAAAGCAGTTCTGCTTTTCCCTACTTTAAGAATACAGAGAGATGTCTTAGGCGTTTTCTTCAAATTTTAATACTTCAACTACTACTTCAGTCTTACACTTCAGAGAAATTCATGCAAGGTGACTTAGAAGATGATTGAAGGGACTTTTTGGTATTATTACATTTGTTAAACTCAGCTTAGCTTTCCTATTTGAGTTTTAATATGGGTACCCGAAAGACGAGTCATGTTGCTTGAATGAATGCCCTAAATATTCTTACTAGTTTTGCTGTTTTCCCAGTGACTTTCTTGTAAGACCAGATAAAAGCTTAGCTTTTCATTAGAGGGAAATACAAACGTAACCCTGAGCACCGCTCCAAGTCCTTTGCACCAGATTTCAAGTTGCTACTACTATTAACATACCTTGTACTGCAAGAAGCTGCTCTTCTGTGGTCCAACGGGCATTGATTTTCTGATTAGACTATTAAAATTAGAAAAATGGCACAAAGATCATTAAAATGTTTAAATAGCTGCAAAATATCTGAGCATCTGAATGTGTTTTACTTGCACTACGTTTTGTAACATAGGTAAAAATCTCTTGCTTAGCCATAAATGTATGGTTTGAGATTGCTTTCATAAAGAGGAAGCGGCATTTAAGGATTTGGGCTTAGAACTACATCACAAGTTTTTCCCCTGTTTTATTGCAGTTCTTAATATCAGCTATATCATAACTTATGCACAAGCTAATGATCTTTATGCAGACAGAATCTGAGTTTATAGTTGTATTTATCTAAACTACTGGGACTTAAGTGTCTGGAGTGTTTTGCATTCATGTTATGTTTCATATTCAAGCCTTTAAAACAAGCAAAAAGTAATAAATCATTCACTTCAAATACCCAAATGTATATATAGTCATGTTTTCACACAGAACACAGACTTTACTGCTAGCAATCTACATTATCTATTTCTAATGAGAAGACAACCCTATATATCAGGGCTCAGCTTCAGCTCCCTATTATCATGAACAGGCATGACATTTCAGTTTTTTCTGCTTTTTTATTCAGACAGTTGCCATAAGAAAAGCCTACCACTAATTTCTTGTAAAGAAGCCAAACTCACCCCTGCATGTAATTCAATGGATCCCGTTTAAGCTGCTGCTGAAACGTGAATGCTATGCTGCAGCAAAACACGTTTTTGCAGCTTCCCACTAGTTAAGTGCAAGGCCACAAGTTCTAATATTTTTTCTGATTTACCTCAGGAGGTTTGAATTCTTCAATCCCGCCTTCCATTTTCTGTTTAAGTGCACTGTTTACTTGCTTAGCATTTTGAACCTTGGTCAAAAACAACAAAGTTAATCAGCTCCACAAAGAAAGTTGGTCACTTTACACATATATC